>NC_081414.1:203674385-204005947 GCF_030272615.1 Cryptomeria japonica
AGCAACATTAAGAGCCTTTTGGTGCTCTTTCTTTACATTGGCCTCAACTACTTCTTCTAGGCTCTACACCTGATCATCCACTACAGTACATAGAAGTTTGAGTTGTGCTAGTGATGAATCAGTGTCAGGAAGATTAGTATCGGGGATTAAACCGGTGAGCGTGTCTACAGCTGCCTGAATGATGTCTTGTTCCTTTTTCTTGCGGATTATCTCAGGGCGCACTTGAGCAACCTTGATGCTCTACATAAGTTCCGACTCACTTGCAGATTGGAGATCGATAGCACTAGAGAGATCAACCGGTGAGGGTTGACTTTCGGTTGCCTTCGGAGTCTCCACCTGAGAGCTTTTTGCTACTTCACATTCCTTGGCTTCTTCAACTTTCTTCTTTTCCGCTTCTCTTCTCTTCTCTTCTTCCTTGTCTTCTTCTGCCTTTGTCTTCTCCTCTACTCTCCTCTTCTGCTCTTCCTTTTCTTCTTCTTCCCTCTTCTTCTTCTTCTCTTCCTCTTCCTTTTTCTTCTTTTCTTCCTCTTCCTTCTTCTTTTCTTCCTCTTCCTTCTTCCTCTTCTCCTCTTCTTTCTTCTTCTTTTCTTCTTCTTCCTTCTTCCTCTTTTCTTCCTTGTCCTCTTCTTCTTTCTTTTTCCTTTCTTCTTCTTGCTTCTTTTTCTCTTCATCTTTTCTTTTCTCCTCTTCCTCTTTCTTTTTCTCTTCCTCCTTCCTCTGTTTCTCATCTTCATCCTTCTTCTTTTTCTCTTGTTCTTTGTCTTTTTCCGCTTGCTGTGTGTCCACAGCTTGTTCACCACCCTGATCGGCCTGTTGCCCCTGTTCAGTTCCCTGAGTGACATCTTCTGTATCCAGGGCATCGACATCTATGGTGTCGATTGGTTCCTCCACCAGGTTTCCTTCCTCATCAAAAACTTCATCTGGTTTGGAAATAACCAGTTCCTTTTCCGCTTGGAGGTTGGCCATTCGAGCTTTGTGTGAACTGATAGCATGGGCCATGTGTTGATGTGTATCCTTTTCTACATCATCAACTCTCCCTTCCAACAACCAGAGTCTTGTTCTCCTTGTGAAGAAGAGACCTTTATTTTGATCTAATACATCAAATAATTCTGAGTTTGAGAGTTCGGGGAAGTAATGTGCAAAAACTTTCTCCCTAATCTCTTGTTCCTTTTCAATGGCAATGCACCATCTGTTATCCAATGCTTTATAAAATGAATCTGGTGTCTGAGACTTAATCTCTGATGGTGACCGGTCATTTCTACATAAATAAAGAATAATCTCCTGCAGTACTTCATCTTTTTCCTCACTATTGAAATCATCATAATAATCAATTAAATCATGAAGTAACTTTCTCCTAATATTCTTTACTATTGTTTGACAATGTGTCAAAGGTTTGTAAGAGGAGATATCTATATTTACCGGTGCAGATGTTGCTGGTTCATTCTTCTTCACCTTCTTGGTCTGTCTAGCCTTCTTTGGCTGTTCATCAGACTCAGTTTCTTCGGAGTCTGGTTCATTTGCCTTAGTCTTCCTCTTTCTTTCGAAGACTTTTGCCAGTGTTGCCTCTGATTTCTTCTTTTCTGGTGACTGCTTGGTCACTTTTGGAGTCTTAGTGGTAGCTGGTGCTGATGCTGCAGGCACTGCCTTAGCTTTCTTGGCTGCCGATTCTTTTCCCTTCTTCACCGATGGTTCTTCAATCGGTGTGATCCTCTCCAAGTAGGTTCTGGTTCACTTTGCCTTTGGATCAAGAGGCGAGGCAATAAGGGTTGAAGCATACCCTTCCAGCATGTCATACATGACTTCATAGCTCATAGGCTCCACTTCCTCCATTCTAGGCTCAACAGCCTCCATTAGACATTTGTCCACCTGAATAGTGAAATGGATGTCATCTTCACACTTCTTCACTATGTCACCTGAGATTCGCATCCTCTGACTCATTTTTCTTCTGAACTCATCAAAGTATTTGTTTAGGATCTTAGGGTAGCCGGTTCCAATAGCTTGCACACTTTCCTTTATCTGCTTGGTTACTGGTTGGTCAGGGGACCACTGGACATCTCCTACACCCGGAAAGTAGCCTTGGAAATAGAAAAACAATCCTACCAGTAGTTGTCCAAATTTAAATCTCAGTGAATTGTCCTTTTTGATTGCCTTGAAATTTGACAGGAGTTGCCTTTGCATATCGGTGCATAAGTCAAATGATTTATCCTCTATAATCATCCGGTAAGCGACATTTACCATTGTAGCAGATACAAAATTAATCCTGCTGGTTGAGAATGTCCTGTAGCCTACCACCATGCAGGTGTATTTTACCAGTTCATCCTTGATATAATTAACTGTCATACCTCGTGAATCACTTGTCGAACCGGTGAGCTTGGTCATTTCCATTTTGCTTACCGTTCTCAGGGTTGGTACTTCCCCTGTGTTGCAGAAACCGGTGACTGCATGAATTGCCTCAGGCGTGATATCATGCATTCTCTCCAGGTACATCTTGTCACCATGGACTCTGCTCAGGATGATTCTGATGTGATCCTCTGTGAAGTCTTCCAGAAAATACACTGCATTATGGAATTTCTTCTTCTCTAAGATACTGAACTCCGGTTTGATCCTTTTATCCTTTCCGCAAAATAGACCTAATTGAGTGTGAATGGCCAAGGACCCTATGTCTTCTATCTTGCAATCAATATAGTCAAAAATTCCTTCTTCGACTATGACTCCAACTAGGACTTGTGACAAAGCATTATACTTGGACTTCCTCTGAATGAAATTTTCTGACTCAATGGATGTGCTTGAACTGGTATGAGATGTGGAAGCCATTGAAGAGTATTTCAAGAATACGAAAAATACCTTTCAAACGCGAATTTAGGGCTTCCTGATTCTGCTTTGTTTCGCTCTCCGTCAGATGCCAAATCACCGCTTTGAGTTCTCCACTGGAGATTGCAAACTATACTCGAGTCTCCTTCAAATCTCTCCAATTCCTCAAGATCTAAGCTCAAATTGCCTTCTTTTTGCTCTGCACTTGAAAACTTTTCTTCACTCGAAAAACAGATAGTGAGAAATGATTTGAAAATTGCATTTATACATGTCTCTCACCTACCATCATTAATGCTCCTATATTAGGGCATAAACCCTAATTTGCCTTTTTACCATTTCCAGTCTTCTGCTAGGCGATAGGTGTAGCATACCGGTTAAGGTCTTTTACTGGTGTTAACTGAGGGTTCGAAAGCATTTTGTCGTTTTCTCCCCCTAAGCCTTTGAGGTTTAGTTTGCTGGTTCAGATATTTCCACACTGGGTGCAGAAACCGGTTCCTCCTCCAATAATACTGGTTTCTTCTTCCATACTTTCTTCATGTCTTCTTGAACTATTTCAACATCTATTTCTCCTTCCTGAGTGACCGGTATATCATCAAATATACTTTTTCTGATTCTGTAGAATCTTGCAATGTGACCCAGTTTGTTGCAGTGATATCAAACAAGTCCAGGTGTTCTCCAAGGTCCATTGTACATGTTTCCATTCTTCCTTTTGCATGTTGTAGCAGTGTGACCATGACCATGATAGATCATACAACTTTCTCTCCATCCGGTTGCCGCTTGATGACCACCGCTTCTTGACTGATGGTTGAGGACATTAAACCGGTTGTGGTTCCGGTTCATATAAGATTCAGGACCAGTTCCTTTGGTCCTCTGAGGATATCTTCCGATGTTATCCATTACAGACCTACATTCAAATGCTTTATGCCCAAACTTGTTGCATGCATAACAATGACCATTGAACTTATTGGATCTAGGTATATTGTTGATAAAATAAGGAAAATTATTGTAGGCTTTGCTCTTACACACATTGGTAGTGTGTCCTTTAAGACAGTTAAAACAAATAGGTTTGAATTTTTGCTTACCTTTTCCTTTGAGTGTCGGTTGCTTCTTTGATGCTTCAACATTTGTCCTTGAGGATTCTCCTTCCTCATGTTCAGAGAAACCAAGACCATTGGTATTCTTTGCCGGTCTAGATGTTTCAAGCTTTTGCTCTAGCCTGACTGTACTTTTGCCAAACTTAGCTAGTATTTCCTTTGATTCAAAGAGTTCTTTGGAAATAGTAGTGTTTGTCTCCATAAGACCTGCATTTTCTGAGATGGCAATGTTTAGTTCTCCTTGCATGTCTTCTTTCTCCATTCTGCTCTCATGAAGGCGAGTAGTTAGTGCACTAATCTCTTGTTTCAACTTGGAGATCTCATGATCTCTGTCTTTTACCAGATCTTCAACCTTTCTTCGGTTCTCAAGTTCTTGACTAAACCGAATAGTCAGCCCTTCCAACTCCTTTCTCAAATTAGAGTTTGAATCATTCAACTTATTCACTTCAGCAATCATAGCTTCCATGTTAGCTTCATCTTCAGAACTACTTTCAGATAGTTCCATCAGCCTCTCTGCATGTTCTCTTCTTTTTGCTTGAGATGCCTTGTATTTGACCATAAGATCATCATAGGCTTGCTTAGACTTAGTGAGCCATTGAGTAAGTTCCCTCAATGTGTATTCTCCCATATCTCTTTCCAAGTGGTTAAAATTATAGAAAGGTTGGCTCTGATACCAATTGATGAATACTAAGAGGGGGGGGGGTGAATTAGTATGCCAAAAATATTTGCACTAAAACACTTACACAGTCTAGAGATAAACCGGTAAAGCAGTTTGACAATCAAACCGGTTATCACACATACAAACCAAAATGCGAATAAACCATTCACCCACAAAAGTAATACAACCATAACACAAGATATTTGATGTGGAAACCCAACTGGGAAAAACCACGGTGAGATGGAACTCACAAGTCACTATTTGCAGAATAGAAACCAGACCGGTTAAGGTCTTACAATGTTCTTCACTAGAATAGATCCTGTTAAGAATCTCAATCTCTGTTAGGAGACAAGTCTGATTAAAGAATACCTTGTTAAAGGATTTTAGATTCACATGTGTGAACCACCTTGTTAGAGGATTTTACAAAGGCTTTGAGGCCTACCCGGTTAGGGGCTACAAACTTGTCAAAGATGTGAGTAATCAACAAGTGTTTGATCTATCTACTAGCACAAACTGCTTGGTTAGATCCAGTATGCTCACAACTAATGCATTCCAACATTACTTCAGTCTTCTCTATCTCACTCTGAGTTACAACTTGATCTCCTCTCAGAAGATCCCTCTACTCTTTCACCTTAAACCCTAGCTCAACATAAACCCTATTCGTAGCTCTTTCAACAACTTTTAAAACCCTAGACATGATGTCCTTTTAAAGGAATCTGATTTCATGTCGGTCCAATAGGATTACATTACAATTTCCTAGGTTCAGTGAATCTAGACATACTCAGTAACACGACACAAGAATCACCATCAATGTGTCGGCACCATCAAACAATCGGTGGATTGGTAACTCATCACAAAATGCCGGTTGGTAACTCATCACAAAATGTTACTAGTTCATACAAAATGCTGGTTGCCGGTTTGACAAAAATGAAGACTGGTAAGAATGTGTTGTGCCGCTTTGCTTCCTTGTACTGCTTGTGATCTGCGAACCGCTTGGGGTCGACATGCCGCTTCAGACCGGGAAAACACATTCTGCAAAATCACTACTAGTCTAAAGACTAGAGTACAACATACCGGTTGGAACAAATACCGGCTGAGCATGAGCTCATACATATAAAGGGGATCTCAATACAAGTGTGTGTTCATCAATGACAATCACAACATAAACATAAAAAATGCCAACATTTGTTCCTCATGTAATGTTTGAGTTTGAATTTTATGTTGCAGGTTCAGTTGATTCCAGTCAAAAGGTGCATTTTCCCTTGGTGTTGGTGGAACACTCCCATATCCCGGTTTCATGGGTATAAACACTCGCTCATATAATGGAGGTGGTCCAAGTTGAACCATTCCATATTGTGGTAATGATGTGTTTGACGAATCTTCAATTTGTAATGTTTGACTAGGTTGAAGCTGTGAGTTTGATACGTTGTCAATGGGTTGATATGTTGGTTCGCCCATCTTCTTAGATTTTGACCTTGTTTCAACAGGCATTTCACTATGCAAATGCAATATTTTTGGGATTTTTTTGATTTTAAAAGGATGATGTATGATATGCAACTAAATGCAACCTAAATAGATGAAAATGCAATCTATGTAAAGAATGCAACCTATGTTTTTGTTGTTTTTCAAGATTTGGACAAACTTTTTGGAATGCAAACCTAAAGACTCAACCTTGGGAAGTTGAAATGAAGCCAAGACCTTAAAGGACAAAGGACTAAATGACAATAGGAAAAATTGACAATGTCTCACCTATATGCTTGGATACTAAGCTAGATTTGACAAAAATGATATTAATGAAAGGACAAATTTTAGACAAGGTCAAGACTCCCTAACAACAACTTAGGGTATCATCCAAAGTTTTGATTTTTCAAGTTTGACAAACCAAAATTTTGAGACTAAATGCAAGAAGGAAATGATTATGACAATGACTTAGGATATGATATGACAATACAATGATAAGGATATGCGAAGACCAATGACTTGGAATATGCAAAATGCAACCTAGGCAAGACCTAATTTTAGCATGACAAGGATAATGCACAAATGTCACCTAAATGGAAATCTAGCTTAGATATGACAATGAAATGCAAACTTAGGGAAATGATTTTGAACCTAAGTGCAAAATGAGGACGCTTGCAATGAAAAGGACTAAAATGAAGGGAGATGTCAATATGTCCTAGGACCTAAGTTGGACTATGCAAAACCTAGCCTAAAGTGACATGAATTTTGAAACAAAGGTATTCAATGTTTTGACAAGTCATGTTCAAATGTTGGATGAATACTTGGACAAATTTGGACTTTTTTTTGGATTTTGTTTTGAATTGAAGGTTGTTGATTTTGAAAACCCAAGTTGATTATGAGCACTTTTGAAAGTTTGTTTTTGATTTAACTTTTGACAATTATGGAAGACAAAAATGTTTGTTTGACTTTGACTCAAGACAATCAAGCACATTCACAACAAATCCTATGGCTGGGAAGGGCAGTATCTATTGAATCCTCTAACCGTAAAATACAACACTCAGTCGGATAGCTAGACGCTTGGTAGCACTGGCTCCCCCTTATAGTGCACTCACTTCTCGGGCATACCAAGCTTTGAGTTCAAGGGGCATCACTTCCCAAGAACTTGCTATCTCTAACTGAGGAGTACATGAGAGGTGTCTTCGGCATGCGCATATCACAATGCCTAAGCCAATAGATAGAAGGATTTTGGCATCTAAAAATAAGAGATTCTAGTAAGGGTATCCGTTCGGGTGGGTATTGATCCAGCGAATAAATCGTTGCAATACCATTCCAACACCCATTGTCTACAACTTTCGTTGCATCCACAGTTATTTAGAGTGGTTCGGAAGAGCTTGGCTTTAGCCCATCACCACTTTGGGTCGTTCCCTCTCATCAATGTCTGTGTGAAGTGCCAGGCAAATCGAGAGGCAGGCCCAGTTCTAAGGGTTAAAACATGCAATCAAATTAAAAACAGACAAAGCATGCATGGTGTTCATTATCCTTTAATAAATGAAGTGTGCAACTACTTTAAAAATCGCAAGCAATATGTTTTAATGAGAGTCTTTGACCGTGTCCTGCATAAGATTCGTTAGTAGTTGCATTTTTAGTCTTCGTCACACGTAACGCCAAGATGCTGCACAGAGAATTAGTACCAAAGAAAAACCAGAATGCAAGAAATAGAATGAAAACAAACAAATTTGCAAGTAAAAACAACTGATTTCACCTCTGTCTCTAGCCTTACACAGGCGCAAAATGCCTCGACATAGGTGCAGAATGCCCCAACACAGGCACAAAACCCATCTACACAGGCGCAGAACCCATCAACACAGGCACATGATGCATCAACACAGGTGCATAATGCCTCAACACAGGCACAAAAGTGTCCACAAAGCTCTGAGTCACCCTGTTTCTTGAGTTTTTCACCTGCAAACAGCTCAAAAGCACTCAAAACATGGTTAAGGGGTTAGTTCATGTCGGGTTCACCAGAAAATTTAGATCAGGAAATTGAAAATCATCAAAGCAATATTAAATTAGCTCAACCACAAAAACTAGATTGCAATGATGAGAAATCCTAATACATTCAATAAAGGCATGAAGATGAAATAAAATGCAAACCAAAGCATGTATCTCCTTCATTGTTCCTCCATTGTTCTTCTTTCACCTTCAAATTTGATGTGGATCTCACCTACAAGTGCGAAATGCAAGTAGAAAGCAAGTTGATGATGAAATGAAATTCGTAGCATAAGGTTACTCGAAAATGTGATTGATTGATCGATTGAAGAAAATCATCCAATTTATAGACAAATTGGAGAGAGGACAAGATTAGCATGAAGAGATTTGAAAGGAAATTCAAATCAAGAATGACAAATTATGACAAGATTGAAATTCCATTCCCATGACAAAAGGGAAGAGAGAAAATAGCCTCCATGATTGCAACAAATGGAAGCATAAACATAGGAGAAAATGAGGGAATGAATTTAGAGGAAAAATTAGAAAAATTAAAGAAAATAGGAGAAATAGAAATTAGGTGAATTAATTAATAGGTTTTCATCCATTAATTAATTCATGAAAGAGACCTAGGACTAAATAAATAGATTTATTTAACCCACAAAGAAGAAGAAAAGGATTAAATAAACAAATCATAAAACTCGGACAAGGAATTAGGTCAAGACAATAAGAAATTAATGTAGGTTCGATCATGATTCTGATTGAGAAAGGACCAATGTTGATAAATGATTGAGATTGGTTGACAAAAATCAATGACAAATTGACCAAGATTGACAAGGAGATCAAATTGATAGGTGCAAATTGATGAGGAACAATGGCTAATCGATCCAAATTGACATGATTGAAAAGGACAAGGATCGATGACAAATCGATCGCAAAATGACGAGATTAACAAGGACAAGGATCGATGACGAATCGATCGCAAAATGACAAGATTGACAAATTGATAATCGTAAATGATTACTAACAAGCTAAAGATGATTGAAAGATTGACAAGAGGACAAAACCCTAATTCTATCATCGATTAGGATTGACAATGTCCAAAATGATGATAAATGAGCATGCACCATGATGCGACAAGATAAGATCGACCAAAATCATGACTGAAGATTGCTATCAACAAGACCTAATTCAAAAGCGATAAAAAATGAGGAATACAGAAGAAGGACTCAATGCTTGCAAATGATGAAGACCAAGTGCGCAACATAGAAGAAATGTTAATGTGATGCAAGAACCCTAAAATAAGGCAATGTGCAAATGTTAAAGTATGATTCCACAAGCGTTGAACATTTTTAGACGTCTACAGTTACAAATGCAATAAATATGGTCACACATCTAATCAATGTAGGATAAAGTCTGTTAACAATTATCAGAAGGCAAAATTCAAAGGGTTTTGTAAAAACTGCAATAGATATGGACATAGTATTGAGAAGTGTTGGTTTAAGTAAAAGAACTATATGTGGTATGCACACCGAGCAAACACTGGAAGCTACTGGACCCATAGAGATCTTAACCAACAATATGCTGCAGTACCGTGGGATTACAATACAAGGATATGGTGTGAATGTTGTGGAAGATATGGACATATAAGTGCCAACTGCTTTATAAGGTTTGGGATGAACAACCAAAGATCATGGAGATTGCAGAGATCAACCTAGAGGAGACACTGAGGAAATAAAAGAAAAATTAAAGATGATTTGGAAAAAGAAGGAAATTGTGTCAAATGAAGAAAGCACCTTACCTACCAAGTTAGGTGCTCTTATTCCAAATTAATCGGTAAAGGTATGAAGGGACTGCATTCTCTCAAGGTTAAATCTTAACAGTTCCTACTTTATTATGTACTTAATTCAAAATCTGCATAGTTAAGATGTAGTAGTAAGTTTGAAATTCTATCAAAGTCGGTGAATACAGGAAACCTGTCAAGTCGGTGAATACAGGAAGCCTGTCAAGTTGGTAAATGAAGGAAGTTTGGTTACTCGGTTAAAGCGAAAAAAAGAGGAAAGAAAGTTTAGTGGAACTGAGTGCATTTAATGTTTTCGACCTAACCTGCACAGAGCCCGATAAGGTATATTGTGTACTTAAAGTATTTACGCGGTCATTTTTCACTCACCAAGTTTTCGAGAGAGCACAGCAAAGCAAATCAAAGGCGATCAAACCTCCTACAAAGAAAAATTCAAAGGTATTTAAATCAATCTCAATGCATTGTTAAGCTAGTTTACCAATCTTATCAAGTTGTTATTATCTGCTAAGTGTGAAGCATCTGTCGTTTGAAAATCCTCAAACCCTAAGGATCTTTTGCTAGTTTTTTATTTGAAATCTACAAATGGCACCTAAGATCCTAGATCCCATTGTTGTTAAGAATGTTGAAAAGCCCTCACTAAAATACTCTTTAACTCTCAAAGTTGCATCTGAACCGGATGACAAAACCACATTTTCACTCATCCCAGATAGAGTGTTATTAGTCGAGGATGTGAGATTCTTCACCAAATGTTGTGTTGAAGAACTTGGTCATGTTGAAATAAAAGACACATATGATGAATTGTGCACCGATGGTAAAATGGATAGCGAGTATGAGCATATTAAGATCAAGGGATTAACTGAAGCCCTAACCTATCCCCGTGTGTTCAAACCCTAGTGGGCCAAGTTTGTTCTGAGCAGAGTTCATGATGACTTCATGTGGCTAGAAGAGCAACCGTTTAAGATTACCAAGGAAATCATTTATTTGATCACCGGTTACCCTATTTATGATCATCCCCGAGCACAAAAAATGATATCACAGAAGGAATTGATCAGTCTAACTAGAGTAGAATCAGATTGCAGAGGACTAAAATTGAACAATGTCACTGATGCAGAACTAAAATTTGCCATTAGAGTAATAGGTTACTGTTTCTTCCAATCGACAAGGGAAAACAATGTACCCTGTGCAACAGTAGACTTAGCATATAAAATTGTGAAGAAAGGCATGAAAATTGATCTATGTGAGGTGTTGCTGAAAAACCTGTTTGAGAATCTGAACATCATCAGAAAGTTGAATAAGAACAACTCAGCTAATACACTAAAGTTTGGATCACTACTTGTATGCATGTTTTTCTATTTTGAAAAATTCTTTCCATCAGTCAGTAAAGTTGTTTGGGAACTACACCGACCAATCACCCATCAAATCAATGACTTCATCAAGAAGCTAGGTGATAATTTTAATGATATTATGGATGATTACTTTAGTAAGTTTCAAGAGAAAATGCATAACAGGTACTGGATTCCACCCAAGCTAGTGGAGAAATACAAAGATGACATATGTTTTGAAGTAGACACTGATTACTGTTATGTGAATGTTGTGGAACCAAGAACTCAATCTTTGCCACCTATGGGTTACGAGATTGATTTTGAAATCACACAATTGCAAATAGATGCATTTCTTACATTACCAAGGCATGCTACTGAGCAAAGGTATGGAACCCATGAAGAAGTGAAAGAAAAAGTAAAAATGAGCATTGTAGTACCCAAAGCTACAAGAAAGGCAACAAAGATGATAAAGGAATTATCAGAGAAATTTAGAGAAGATTATTCCTCCACACCTATCAAAGGCACTATAGCCATTACCGAAGAGGAATCTAAAGCCCAAGAGGCAGCTATAACACTGAGCACCGATTGCCTAGGGGAAAAGTGTTGAAAAGAAAGAAACAGGATACATCAAAGGCCTCACTGACTCCTCCAGCAAAGCGACCTAACACAAGAGCATCTACAGCTTCACCGAGTAAGAAAACAAAGAGTGTTACTGTTCCCAAGGTAACAAAAACTTACAAGAAATCTACTCGGAGACTCATTTTGGCAAAAGAGTCTAGTGACACCGAATCTGAGGATGCAAGCAAATTTAAGATTGTCAAGAGCAAGAAGGTAAATGTGCATAGTGTTGAAATTTTTTGTACTAATCTGAAGGAATATGGTGGATTTGGAGGATTTAGATATGTTATGTATGAATCCAGAAATGATGATGAAAAGAGACAAATTGAAGAAGCTGTCATCTACACACTTCTAAAATTCTGATTGGTCCCATTAGAAGTCTCTAATTCTCTTCCGAAAGAATTATATGCACATATTGATAACAGGTGGCAATATGCCCTGGACTCGGAGAAACAGATCAGAGAAAGAAGTCTGGTACATCTCTTTCCTAACATGTCGGTAGTTGAAATCAAAGAACATCTGACAACCTACCACACAAAGTTCCTCATCAAACAAAAAGCCTCGAAATTGATGAATGGTCTGTGTATTGAAGTGGAAAATGAGACACAAAGAAAAGTGGTAGGAAATCTTTAGGAACAAGGATGCCGGTGAGCAAGCTAAAGTTGAAATAGTTGATGTCACCGAGCAAGATCCTGATGTTACTGAGCAAGACCCTGCTGACACCATTCAAATAGATGAAGATATCATGGATATAGAGGCATTTGAATAGGAAATGATAGAAGGCAATGCATATGCAAAACTTGTATCCAATGAATAAGTTTTGGAACAAGTTCAGCCTTATCCACCAGTCAATCAACCTGTCTCAACCGAAACCCCTCAGGATATGGATCAAGGCACCGAAGGTCACAAGTCTATAGAAGGAGAAGGTTCTACTCAAGAACAGACTTCTTAGGATCCTTCTAGCACTAAAAATGTTGCAACCGAGACACCAAGTACTGCGACACAAAAGGACACTACAGAGGCTAAAGAAACTGACCAAAGTGTTGCCTCTATCGAGCAACCTACCGAGGGTCATCAAGCCTCACAAGCCATTGTCTTAGTTCAATCGGTGAAAGGAAAAGAAAAGAAGATGAAAAATCATAGTTTCAAAGTAGATTTTTCAAAACCAATAGTGTTGCCCAATGTTGATATATGCAAATTAAAGGGGCAAGCACTCATTGATTTTGGTGAACTATGCAAAGCAAAGGCCGAATAGGAAAAACAAATGGCTATTCAAAAGAAAAATAAAGTACTTCAGAAGGTGAAAGCACTCTTAACAGATATGCTACCTGAAGCAACAATAACCAAAGATGCATCCATCCACATTCATCCAGATGAACTCCTAACCAAGATAGAGATATCTGGAGTAGATGCATCTGAATATTTGAGAAAGCTAAAAGACAAGGAGCTCACTGCAAAAATGATAGAAGAGGTACAGAAAGCTATAGCTATTGGCAAAGTTAAACTTGTCAAATTTATTGCTGAGTTGTCCCCTCAACTCAAGCACATTCTTCATTTATTTCAGAAACACTATACATTTTCTTTATTCATTAAAGACATCAAAAATAAAATAGAAGCAATTGAGAAAGAGATCACCGATCTCTCAAATAAGTTGACCACATAGCCCAATTCAGTTCAGAATTTCTATACAAAGTTACTGTGTAGGAGAAAAAGTGACACTAAGCAAGCATGCCCTAATCCCACTTTCAACCACACACTTGTGGAATACGAAAGAGCCTAGAGGTATCACACAATTGGCTACTTCTTCTTGTGGAAGAGAGAGCCACGGGCTACCTATTAGGATTTCTATTCCTTTGTTGTAATTGAAAGATGAAATGATGCAAGTTCAATCCCTAACCTCAAAGTGCAAGTATGAACTAATAACAAGATTACAAAATTGAACTTAAATGATGGAAAGATGTAAACACAAGGACAAGACAAGAATGCAAATGCGTACCCAGAGTTAAAATCTAACTGAAAATGTTCGGGACGGGGGCGCGGGCGCCACTGTCCTGATTCTGCCCCTGAAACTGCTCCGAAAACTGCTGTTTTGCAAAGCTGTCAAAAATGCTGAAAACTGCTGTCAGAAGGACCAGGGCGCCCAGCACCCCTGTCCCAGGGACCAGGGCGCCCAGCGCCCCTGTCCTGGCAGGACCAGGGCGCCCCACGCCCCTGTCCTGGTCTTTTGCTCTGAAATTTGGTATGTTGTTCGGTCTCCGTCTGCTTCTTCCGGATCTGTAACTTGCGGCGTCGTCCGAATTCCGAAACCTGCACTTATATCTGAAAAGGTGTTTGGGCGGCTATATAGGGTTTTGCTTTAGTCAAACCCCCACTTCGGTGATTTCCACCTCCACGAATAGCCAAGTTGTATTGTAAAATGTATTGTGTGTGCAGACCTAGTGTGTGTGCAAGGTCCTTAAATGCAAGAAAGCAAACTAGAGCAACCTAGAAAGTAAACCCTAATTGCTTGTAAATGATAATGTAAATGCTCTAAATCAAGATGCAAAGTGATCTAAAGCATGAATAAAGGATATATTGAAGCTTATGCAAAGACATGAAAACAACATGAAATCATACCCAACCCTCAAGGGAGGAGTACAAGCCAATCTTCAGTCGGTAATCTCCTATTGTTCTTCAATGTCTCCTAAGCCCTAAATGAATGAAATTGATGAATGCTTGATGGATGGATGTTGAATGTTATTGAAGTCTTCAAAGATCTACTCTTTCGCTGCATAGAAGGTCCTCGAAAGCCAAAAATTCTTGATCCTTTCAAATGAAGAAAGAGAGCTCTTATATATGAAACCCTAGGTCTTAATTTTGACTTTTGGCCGACCTAGAGATTGAATATCCTGCCAATTTCTTGGGGTTAAGCTTTATTTTATGATTGGATCGTGCTCCCAAAATTTTGGGAAAAATGTCCGGGACCATGTGCGCCGGGCGCCACGGTCCTGACAACTTTTCACCAAATTTTCAGGGCCGTCGGATATGATGATTTTAGAGAGAATCCCGAAGTTACAAGTGATTTCGAGATGTTTTGACCCCCGAAATCAAGCCCCCAAGTTCAAAATAGGACCTAATTAGGGTTTTTGATTAAATGATGTATAGGAGGAATAAAATGAAAAGGGCACACTTTAATGAAAGGGCCCAACTTTATGATGTGGGAGATGATAAAATAGAACCTTAGACCTAATTAATTTGATTAATTAAGTGCTCAAGGGGAAATGCAATGCAAAATGTAAAATGCACTAAGGCGGGTGCTAAACTAGGTGTGAAATTGTACCACCTTAGCAAGTGCGTACAATTTACGACGCTACAGTTACAATAGCTCATGGCTCAACAATTGGACCTAAGAAATGAAGAACACAAGATCAGGATGGACATAATGACACTTCAAACATTATTCCTTCCTCATCTTTCATCTATCCAAGAATAGATCAACCGAGCCACATACTTATCTACTACACAAGAGGGAAGCACTTTAGATGGCTTAATATCATTATTGGCTAATATTAAAGCACATAATTCTTTAATGGATAGTGTAAAGGATGCCCTCTCTGTCACTCTCACTGAAGCACGAACAAAGTACAAATCCATTTTTGACCAGTTGCCACCACCGAATGGTAACTAAATTTTGATGTTTGTCAAAAAGGGGGAGTGATATAGTATTCAAAGCATCAAAGTATAGTATCAAACAAAAGGAGTGTAGTATACAGGGGGTGTATACCGAGCAGAGTAAGCAGAGTATCCAAGAGTAGTGAACCGAGTAGTGAACAAAACAGTAAGCAAAGAACAAGAGTAGCACACTGATCATTGATCACCGAGCACACAAAATCAGAGTTTTGTACAGTATATTGATAAGGGGAGTATATTTGGATATACTATTTCATTGACCAATGTATATACTGCCAGTTTAGTCAAATTTTGCAAGTATATAGATTTTTGAGTTATAACTTTGAAAGTAGTTTTTTTCAAACATCTCAACTAATGTCAAAAGGGGAGATTGTTACTACTTATCAAGTTGCCATTAGTTTTATATCCAAAGTCATTCTATATACTCTAGTCGGTTACTAATACCAAAATATTCAGTCAGTATGCACAGTCCAGTCGGTTATAGAAGAAAGTAGTCACAGAGCCCAGTATGCACCGAGCTGTCTACTGAGTATCATTCCATATCTACCGAGCAGCAAAGATGACACACCAAGTGAAACATGTTACCAAATTCATTGAACCTAGACATACATATGGAAATGTGTTACAAGATTGAGGAACATAGAACCGTTATCGCATTGGAAATTGCACTTAAATATTGTGTATGATTTTGAGGTCATCTAACCAATGAAATATTTTGCATGGTTATTCATTCAAAAAATCATGTTTGTAAGATCGAAGTAATGAATGGATCATCGACATAAGAGATCTTTTTATACAACATAGATTGAGATCAGATATACACATGTAGTATGATAGAAAGGAAGATATAGAAATATATGAAGCAATACATGTGAAAGCACTAAGTGTTATGACTATTACAAAGATACAGAGGTCACCGAGAAGGATTTCAGAGAACAGTCAAAGAACAAAGTAAACAGAAGGGTTTACCAAGTTACTTTATGGGTTACCGAGGTATGCTATAAGCAAGGTAATCTTATTTTGAGCACATAGAATCTGCTATAACATTCCAGATGTAAAGTTGCAGATAGTTGTAAAGATTTTATTGAAAATTTTGAAGTTGTAAGAGAAACCTTTAATAGGGTAAAAGACTCTAATCAAGTCTATAAATTGTAAAGCCTCTAACCAGGTGCAAAATTTAGATTAAGTGTTGTAAAATCCTTTAGCAAGGTAGATCTAACAGATCTTGATACTCCTAACAGGGTAAGCTATCAGAAATAGCTAAACATGTAGCTCTAACCGAGCAACCTTTATTATTGTAGTAGTGAAGTTGTGGGTGCCATCCCCACCACAATTTTTCTCTCTAACCAAGAGTTTTTGTGTAACCAAAATATATGTGTTATGGAGTGAATCATGTATGATTGTTATTTATTTGTTTTAACTTTATGTTATGTTACAACAGTTTTTGGTTTATGCATAACAGTAAAGATATTGTTAATAAAAGGATTTGAAGTACTGATTCACCCCTCCCCTCTCAGTACATTAGCTTTCCATATTGGGCCTAACAATTGATTCCAAAGACTATAGATTAGAGTCATGTACA
This sequence comes from Cryptomeria japonica, assembly GCF_030272615.1. NCBI lineage: Eukaryota > Viridiplantae > Streptophyta > Pinopsida > Cupressales > Cupressaceae > Cryptomeria > Cryptomeria japonica. Next base: position 203,691,388 of record NC_081414.1, read on the forward strand.
TGTCACTAGAAACTTTAGATCATGACACACTTGCTATTTGTGCTTAGAAGTAGAACTAAAATACCCTACTAGAATATGTAAGAAACGTCAACTCTGATGTACATCTATTAGAATTTATATTTGTATTACTTGAATTAGAAAATCAATTTGAGCTCAATATAGCAGGTGCAAACTTGAAATAACTAGAAATCAAAACCTTGTGCACAAGGATATTTCCATTAGATATGTAGGCATTGAAGGTTGTCCTAGGTCTCTGATGACACTTTTCACTAAATTTTCATCTAAAAATGATTAAATAATTTTTTTATTTAATTTTTTTTTTAATAAGTAAATAGTTGCAGAGGGGCAGCACCCTTGTATTAGTCGATTTGATAAATACAAAAACCTGATTCAGTGAGGGTGCTAGGGGGAAAGAATTAGGAAGAAAACCCCCTCCCATTGCCTTGTCGGAGACAGTAAAAAACCAGTGACAGTAAACCTAAAGACTAAACCATTAAGCCATTACAATATTTCAAAATTTCCAAAAAAACTATCACCGGTATTTTGTTGCCTTCAAATGTTTGAGTCATCTTCAGAGTTCTCCTCGGCTAATGCATGAGATGCCTCTAGCACAATGGGTCATTTAGTCCCACAGTCCATGAGCGCAAACAATTCTGCCTTCTCTGTCGGGTGTCTATAGTCATCTGGGATCCATTCTTCCCCCTTGCCAAAAGCCCAATTTGTATCATCCGCCAGTGCTCCATCTGCGATGATGCCCATGTTTGGCTCAATGGCAATGCGAGATGTTTACACAAATGTGAAATTATTTCTCACCTTTAAAATTGATTTGAATCCTTCACCGTGAGCTGGTGTTTTTATTGCATTCAATCTTGCATTATGTCACCTGACAAATGTCATTAACTTCTCACGTGGAAGGCTTTCGCCGACTCATCGGCTTGCTTTGATAAGTATGATTAAGGAGTTACCGGTTTAGTCATTGGTCAAGGTGAAACTTACATACTAAGTTTGGTTCAAATCATTTGGACCATAACCGGTATGCTTAGCTCTGATTGCATCAGTCACTGGTAAGATATCAGAGGAATTGTTTCTCAGAGTTGGAAGCTATTAGTGTTCTCCATCGATAGAAAGGTGATTGGGTACCGGTAGGCTTTTTAGTTTGTCACTGGTAGTTGTCGTAGTCAATTTAGCCAGACCCTATGAGGAGCACCAACTGGCCATTCAACTCCTCTATACCACTGGTGGTGTTTTCATTATTACTGGTGGACTCTTGTGCTGGTATATACTGCCAGAAGATTGTCCCTTAGTGTTACTATCCATCAGTTGCTAGCTTCGAGAGTCTATCGGCCTCTCCATTCCCCTCCCGGTATATATGAGAAATCTGGAATTCCTCAAATTTCATTAATAGTTTCAAAATAGGTTGTAGCCATTGGTTTAGCTGCCAGATGCGAGTGCTACAACGTCTAATTGCATTTACCACATTGAGAGAGTCCCCTTCTAGATGGATGCATTGTATTCCCATTTCAATCCCTAGTTGAAGTCCTCTAAGTGCAGCTCTAAACTCCACCTCATTGTTGCTAGAAATCCCAATTCTTTCCGAGACTTCCCTGAGGCTCCCGCCATCTAAACTCCTCAAAATGCAATCAATACCACTCTGGCCCAAGTTACCTGCAGAAGTACCATCAAAATTTACTTTGATCCATCCAACTTCCGGTGCTTCCCATTTGACATTCTATCTTAGATTTACTGGTATAGCAACTGAATCCCTACCAAAGATTGGTGGAATGTTCAGATTTGGGAAGGCCAATTTTATCCTCCAATCCCAGTCTGTGTAGACATTCCTTTTTAGTGTTGTGTGCTTGACTGATTCATTCAAGAGTTCAGATAGATAAAGTCCAATTTTCCCACATAGTGCTGCAGGGGTCATATCCTTATTATGGAAGATCCTCTGGTTCCTTTCTTTCCATAATTCCTAGATCAATAGTGAAGGTAGAATAAAAAGCAGATCTCCAAAAATAGCCTTTCCCTTCAGCTTTGGCCATTGTTGAAACCATTCCTCTAGTCCTTTAGGAAATGGGTTAGGGAGATTCAATATGTTCATAAAGTGCCACCAACAGGTACAAAAATGTTTGCAATGAAGGAGGAGGTGATCCATTGTTTCTTCCTGTTTCATGCAGAGTGCACACCGGCTAGGACCATTGATACCCATTTTCTGTAGTCTATCACTAGTGAGAATCTTCTTTTGACAGGCCATCCAAGCAAAGATCCCTGCTTTGGGGAGAAGGAATTTATGCCAAAAAAGGCTACCTAGCCAATCTTTTTTATCTATGGCTGCTTCTTTAATTTTATAGCCAAAGCAAACCTTGTATCTACCATCTGAGGAGCCACTCCATCTGATGATGTCATCTTCCAGGGAAGGACTGATTGCCTGTTTATTAAGGATTTCTATGAATAGATCCTTTTGGGTTTGGTTAAGACCCAAAGGATTGAGAGGTTTTTACTCCCATTTGTCAATTCCATTTATGTTAACTAAGTACCCATACTCACACACTTTATGTCCCCATAATTGACAGGTTCTTTCCATTATAGCATGTAGAGACTCATTAGCACCTAATGCAGTTTCACCCCCCCATGAGTCCTTCCAAAAGGAGGCATTCTTCCCATTCTTTATCTCCCATGTAGCATGGTCACTTATAATGTCTCTACTTTGAAAAATGAAATTCCAGATGCATGATCCTTTGGGGGGGTTATCAATTGTGAGAATTATTTTAGGTCCAAGAGCGTCCAGATACTTGTGTTTTAAGATTTTGATCCATTTTTGATTGCCACCACTACAGATCTCCCATACAAGCTTAGCCCCCATTGCCAAGTTCATAGATGAGATTTGCTGAATACCTACTCCCCCTGCATTTTTTGGTTGACTAATTTTTTTCCAGGCTATAAGGGGAAACTTCCCTTTCTCATCTATCCCATTCCATAATAAGTTCTACATTATAGAGGTTAGCTCATTCTCAATTGCCACCAATAGCTTTAGATAGGCCATCGAAATGACCGGTAGTGCAAAGAGGACAGACTTGATCATTGTGAATTTCCCTCCCGATGATAACCATTTCCCTTTCTAGCTTGCCAGTCTTGTCTTACATTTCTCAATGAGATGTTTCCAATAGTCTTTCTTTTTGCTTCCGGTGAAGAGAGGAGTGCCAAGAAATTTCCCTGGGAAGTTTTCAATTCTGAGGTTGAGTATCCTGGATAGATTACCTTGCAACGCTAACGGGGTATTAATGAAGTATACTTCCAATTTGTGCCAATTAATTTTTTGCCCAAACGCTTTGCAGTAATCTTTGAGGCAAGTTTTGATAGTCTTTGCCTCTTTTCTGTAAGTAGCCCCAAACAGGATGGTGTCATCAACGAATTGTAGGTGAGTTGTGTGCTCCACCCCATTTGCCACATTAACCCCTTGCCAGCTTCCATTCAGATGAAGATTTCTGATTGTTCTGCCTAAGGCTTCAGCCATGATTATGAATAGAAAAGGAGACATTGGATTGCCTTTCCGGATCCCTTTAGAGGTGGGGAAGAAGCCATGAAAGGATCCATTAACCAGAATCGATAACTTTACTGATGATAGGCAACTATTAACCCATGCTATCCACTCATTGCAGAAGCCAAACTTCCTTAGTACATCAATTAAAAAGGTTCTGTCAACCATATCATAAGCCTTTAAAATGTCCAATTTGAGAATCATGCATGAGTCTTTGGTTTTCCTTTCCATATGAAGTGTTTCATGGGTAGTGATTATACCTTCCACAATTGATCTACCCGGAGCAAATCCACTCCGTTCCTCTGATATGAGATATTTCATGAGGGGTTTCATTCTATTTGCAATAATTTTTGTCACTATCTTATAGACCGTGTTACATAAAGAAATAGGTCTGTAATCACCCATTTCCAGGGGGGTTTGTTTCTTAGGGATGAGTGCCCAAAAAGTGTGATTGATGGCTCCTAACATAGTAATTTTCCTCTTAGATTCTTCCACTGCTAGAGCCAGATCATGGGCAATGATATTCTAAAATTGCTGAAAAAAGGCAGCTGTGAAGCCATCAAGACCCGAAGTTTTATCAGGGTTGAGTTGAAAAGTTGCCTTCCTGACCTCTTCAATCGACATTTTGTTATAAAGTGCTAAGTTCCGATCTCAGTAATCACTGTTGGGATAGCATTAAGAATTCTATTTCTCACAGTTTGATCTACCTGATTGACACCATTCATCATATCTTCAAAATGTCTTACCGCTTCCTTTGTAATTTCTTCATAATTGTTCATAGTATCCCCATTGGCTTTCTTTATTTCTGATATTCTGTTTCTATTTTGGTTGGCTATCGCAGTTCTGTGGAAGAACTTGGTATTCCTGTCTCCCTCTTTTAGCCATTATTCTCTTAATTTATGACGCCAATGTATTTCCTCATGCTAGAGTATTTCACTTAGCTCAACTTTCAGGGATTTCTCCTTAGTGAAAGTTTTTGCATTCATCCCAGATGATATCACAATGTTCGTTACTTCTTCAAGTTCCCCCTGAATCCTTAGCTTTTCCACATGGATGTTTCTAAAATGGTTAGCATTCCATTATTTGATCTTGTTTTTAATGTGTTTAAGCTTCTTATTGAGTTTGTATAGACTTGAGTTGTTTCCAATTGTTGGCTCCTCCCACTAGGTTGAGATTAAGTCATATAGCTCAGGCTCTCTTAGCCACATCTTCTCAAACTGGAAGGGGGTACCCCCTTCAGACTGTCCTTTGGAAACCTCTAGGCAAACTGGGTAATGGTCCGATCCGGTGAGTGGGAGGATTGATGCTTCCAGTGTGAGATTTTGTCCTAGCCAGTCACTGACAACAAAGAAATGGTCTAAGTGTTCTGCTATATTGGTGAAGCCCAACCTCCTATTTGTCCATGTGAAGCTACCAATCTTAGGGATAATATCCAACAGTTGGTTTCTTTCTACAAACTCCAAGAAGTCTCTCTGAATGGTACCAGTCCTCTTGATTCCACCATACTTCTCAATATCTATCAGGATTGCATTGAAATCCCCAGCAATCACATAACCGCCCACAGTTACATTGCTTATTCTTCTTGAGAGTAGTGTCCAGAGAAGTCACTTCTCCTGAGCAAATGTTGGACCATAAACATTAAATAGATTGAAACTTTCATTTCTACTTAGAATGGTGACAGTACAGTGCTGCCAATATTTGTCTTGTCCTACTAAGGAAACCCTAGCATTCATGGGGTTCCATATGACCCCTAATCCCCCGGACACACCCTTTGAGCATCTCATCAGGCCCTTCCACTATTTCCAAATCTTCATTTTGGCCTCTATCTCATCTTGAGCCCACTTAGTTTCTTGAAGTAACCATAAGTCTCCTTTAGTTTCATCAATTTGGCGCTTGATTAAACGCCACTTGTCAGGGGCATTTACGCCCCTGACATTCTAGGTTATAAGCTTCATTGTTTCTCAGGAAGGGAGTTTCCCTTCCCTAGCTTTAATTTTGTTTGGCCAGTGGTTGTACCGACAACTTCTAGCATTGCTTTCTAGGATTTGCATCCCCTTTTCCTTTTGGGTTTAAAATTTGGCTTGGTGATTTTGGACTGAGTCTTCTCAAATCCTCTCACTGTGTTTACTATCAGTAACTCAGAGTCTAGCTCAAAATACTCTTCCCATTCAGATGTTGAGTCCTCCATTTCTCCTTCCTCCAAAGGGGGGCCAATATCTTCTTCCGGTTCTCCCGGAGTACCGGTGTTCAAATTTCTTTGGGCATCTTCCTCCCTAGATTGGAGTAGGGTATTTCCTCCATTTCTACTTGATTTTTGACTTCAATTTCATAGAGAGGGTTATACCTACTATCTTCTATTGCCAATATAACCTTAGAATCTACCGGTAGAGTTTGTATTGTAGAAATCAATTTTGCCTCAATATCTGCCTGCAGGGTTTTGGTCTTTTCTAAAAGCGTTATCAGATCTTGCTTACTTTTAGGCACCATATTACCAGTGTTTGACTTTGATATAGGAGGGTGACCAATGTTTACTAGTATAATCTCCTTAGAGGGAGAAATATTAGTGTTCAAATCTTCACTGTTATGGTCTTGTCTTTCTTCCAAAGGATTCATTGTTTCTGCTTCTGATACTTCTTCCTCTAAAGAGGTTTGCATACAGGCATAGTTTCTTTGTATACTTGCTACCATCTCACAGTCAAGTCCAAGGTGGTTAAGGGAAAAACACCTAGGGCAGATGTGTAGTTGGTCTTCCCTGTCGATTCTTTGGATCCATACTTTCTCAGTCCCTACAATTTTAATTTCCTTTGGGATCTTTGAAACATGCTTTGTGTTGATGCAAATTCTGAGAAAACTCCCCCATAATTTATCCTCCAGAATACCATCCGCCGATACAAATGTGCCCAATTTGTTACCAAGATCTTTAATGATGTCAATATCCCAATAGTCTGTTGCGCAATTATAGAGCCTGATCCATACCTTGCTGCCCGACAACACATGTGTCTACGGATCAAAATTGGGTTGCCAATCTATGATGTGAACCTCAGTACCATCCAAAATGTATGGGCCCTTGTTTCTTGCATTCCATTTTGGTTCTTTTTCCATGAATTCAATCATATAGTAGTCATTTGGAAGGATGTTTATATTGATTTCCTTACCCCATTGCGATCTACACCAAGATTTAAAAATTCCTATATTCTTTTTCCCTCCACCCCGTTTGACAAAAAAGCAGAAATCATGCAAATTCAATCTGGCTGAATTAATTTTGGTTTCATCTAAGATAATGGAGGGAATTGCATCACGCCTTACCAGATTCCGATGTGGAGGTCGATAGGGAGGATGATCCCATCTCCTTCACGTAGTGAACCCTTTATGTTCCTGCTTAGGGTTTTGACGATTGGTAGACCAATTGGATCTCCACTTTGTTGCTCGGTCTACCCTTGAGGTCTTTTTTTCCCTGAATCACTCATCCCATTTGCAGAAACTGTCCTGAGGTTTCGAGTGTGGTTCACTGGGAGTTCTGAGCAGGTTTGCATTATCCGTGGCCCTATCTGATGCATTGTAGATTGGTCCAAGAGTTCTAAATAGAGGAGTGTTCGATGCCGAGAATTTAGCCTCTCAGAAACATCCCTAATTCTTCCATTTGAAACCATTTTTCTTCCAATTGATAGGGTTGATAGGGCATTGGTTGCTGTTTAAATATGGGTTTCCATTGTTTTCCCAAGATCTGGGATCTCTATTGCCTTTTTTTAACTTCCAAGCTGCTTGGATCCTGACCGCTTCTATCGGGAAGGTGATGTCAACTTCATCGCTCCATGAACCACTCCATTGATTTGCTCCCATACATTCATTGAAGCTTCCCTTGCCATTTTCTGTAGTCGCATACCTTGGTTCCTTATAGCCACCACTCCATCTTTCTCTCTTTTGGGCTTTTTCGCACCTCTGCCCTACTTCGCTCCGCTCCATCTTTTTTAAATTTTAGGAGCCTAAGTTGCTTCTAGTTAATTTTTTTATTTAATTAGTACTAATATTAGTCTTTTTATTCCCTGTAATTAAATACTTTTTAATTATTTAATTATTGTTCTTCTAAACCATTAATTAAATAATCTTCATTATTTAATTAATGCTCATCATTATCTCTTTCTATTTAATCAATCTCAATCTTAATCACCCTAAAATTAATTATTCCTCTTAGATTAAATAATTGTTTAATTATTTAATCCCTTTTTTTATCGATTTTCTTAACTAACCTTTCCTCTAGGATTAAATAATTATTTATTCCCTAATTCTAAATCTCCCTAAATTTATTTAATTACCATATGGTGAAATAAATAAATTTAATTAATTAATTTATGATCCCACTTGACTCTTCCACTTTCTAATCTCTATCTCCCCTCAACTCTTACATTTCTATTTTCCTTCCCAATTAACTCTTCCACTTTCCAAATTTCTCACTCTAACATGCCAATTCCATTTCCCATTCAACTCTTCCACCTTTCCACTTAACTCTTACTTGCCAAATTCACTTGCCATTAATCTCACCTCCATTTTCACTTAACTCACCCTCTCATGCAATCAACAAATCATTCCTAGCCACCCACTGATCCTCAATCATCAATCGAATCGTCATTTTTGAACAATCATGCCTTTGATATATTCTTATCATGATCATATCATCAAATTTTGCTTTCAAATTATCTTTGTGCACATAATTTTGAGAGCCACCTTGTAAGAATATTAAGGAGAACAATGGATATCATGTGAAATGATGTAGCTTTGGTTTTCTTTTGAATTTGTTTCTTTTGTCGTTGTATTTAATTTTGTTTCTTCATTGGTAGGATTGAAATTTAGTGTGAAACTTGAGTTCTATGGTTGTTCTTATGTTACATGATTACTCTAATTTTTTGATCTTACATTTTGGTGAACCCAACATGAAGACATCTAAAATTCTAATGAAATTTGTGTATTTTGATGATTGTGGGTTCCAAAAACACATTTGAAGGATCCAGTGACATGTTTGACTGCAATTTCTTAAGCCTAACACAATTATTTTTTATTTCTACATATCTATCGCTATTTATAATGCAATTGTAGTTAACTACGATGCTTCTGATTGTCTCATAATGGCTTAAAATTAAAACAATCTCAAGTGCAACACAATTGTATCTATGTGTCACACATTTGTTTTTCATGCAATTGTTTTTAAATGTCTCTCAATCTAATTTAATTAGGTGGGTAAATTGATCTCAATCTAGCTAATTAGGATGTTAAATTGATCACAAATTTGGTTTCAATGGATCAAAATCAAATCTAGTCTAATTAGGAGGTCAATTGATTGCAATCTATCTCAATTAGGGTTTTTTTAATAAATTTTTCACAATCCAGAGATCAATTTTATACTCTTCTAATTAAGTCTTTTTTGGTCAAAATTTGATTGTTTTCTTGGTTTGTAGATATGTATAACACATCTATCCCTTAGTCAACTACATTTGTACCTAAGTGCATTGCATTGATGATTTCTGCGATGCATTTTCAGCTTTTTATGATGCAATTGTTAGTATCCATGCCACATTTGACTGGTGAAATTAACAGGTAAAATTAGCAAAGTTCAAATCAATTTTTTGTTGTTTCAATTCCTAGGAGGCAAATTTTTGGTATTAATGATCTGTTGTAGCAATGTGGTGATCTGGGGATAAAGATATTTTGATATGAACCTACTAATGGATTTTTATAAGACACATACAAAGTCATCTTTTCTAAATAAGAGTGTATTTTGATTTTTCTATATTAGAAAACACTTTTGATGTTATGATAGAATGAATGACTGCTTGAGTGTCTTGTATGCTTGCACATTTGTCAAGTGGACTTGAAATATTATGTGTGTATCCTCTCCCCTTTACCTTTGTGGATCTTGGATACACAAGAAATGCATAATGATGCCCACTTTTTAATTTTGAGTAGGAGGCCTTCCTAGAGATTTCATCACCTTAGGGTTCACCCTCAAGCACACAATCTCTAGCTATACAAAGGATGGAAGTGAAAGCTTGAGTTTAATATTTTCATGTACCTAGCACATGTTTTCGTGTGTTCTATTGTTACAAAAATTTGCACCCTTTCCAAGTACATATACCTATCAACCTTGTGAAACATGGAAACAACCTCCAAGTGTGGGACCTTGCATTGTGAGGTTGAATCTCCATAGAAGGCCTACTTCCTTTCCAATCAGGGTGTAGTGTTGAACCAACCCAAAACTTATAGAGCTTACTTATAAACCTATTCTAATGAATTGCAACATAAAAGGGAGAGGGAACACATAAAGCAAATGAAGGTGATGCACCGAGATTAGAATTTGTCTTTCTCTTGCTTGTGACTACAAAAAACATCAATAGGAGCTATCCAAACATACACAAATTCCTATCCTTATCTTGTTCCCAAAATGAGCATGGAGGTTAGGACTTAGTGAGATGCTGAAAGGAGCTAAGAGCATCCACAAACAACACATAAGAACTTTTAACACAACAAGCAATCTGGAAATAGAGAATAGGGAAAGATTTCAAGCATAGAGGTGAGATTATACACACAAGATACTCGAAAACAAAAATAAGGTAAAGAGATAGGTTTATTAATGTGAAGGCTAGGTAAATTTATAGTTACAAAACATATGAATTCTATAAGAGAATGGGGAGAAGAGCCCTAAAAATAGGTTACGAAATTGCCTTTATAGTGCAGGCATAACTCTAGTTAGCATTGGAGTTTAGAAACCCTAACTAGGCTAGGGTTAGGTGGGAAAAAGTACAAAGTTGTGTCATACTTTATAAAGGAAATGACCAATGCTGATTCAACTTATTAAATTGAATCAATAGAAAGTGAAATATATGTTTTAAATTTTGAAATGATGTAAACTAATAAAATTTATATTCTTTTGTGTATTTTATGTTTGTAATTTTTATAAAAATTAAAAAATTATTTGAATATAGTTTTGTAAAAGTAAACACTATAATTTAGTTGTTGATAAAATGTTGAAATTGAAGTCACACAAGCCACCACACTTTATTTAATAAATTTTACCTTTTTCTCTTTAATTTATTTGTGTATATTGATAAATTAAAACTTTAGTGCATGGATATATTTCTTATTATTTTTTATAAATATATATTTTTCAATAAATTTGAAAAGTTGTGTGTACTGAAATATAACTCTTTCCATTTGCCGCCACCTTTTTTATTCATTATTTATCTAAATTAGAAAATAATTATATCATCTTGACATAGATTCTTTTTCTCCAATGCATCATATTTTTTCCAAAATTTTTAAATTTTTTAAATATTTTTTCTTGTCAAGATAATCAATCTTATATATAAGTGCTAATGACCTACTTTCAAAATATTTAAAATGTAAAATATAAAATAAATTAAAATATTAAAAGAAAGATTAAATTTTAGTTTGAAAATCTTCGCTCTACTTCATGCGAAAATATGTGAATTACGTAACATCATCTTCACAAAGCGGCTCCCTCTTGGAGCGACACCTGTGGGGATTGCCAGACTGTGGTTACTAAGAAGTAGAGAATAAGGGACAACATTCAGTTTCTACAAGGTCATCCTGATCCTCGTGGGAATTTCTTAATTGATGAGTGTCCTTTCTACCCTAGAAATTCATGGCATGATTCAGTATCAGATTGAAGCAAGCTAAAAAAATCCTTTGTTGTGAATCTCTCGAAACCTAGCCCGAATAACTTTCACCACCCTCAATGGGTGTTTGAAAATGGGATTTGGGTGGATAAATGTGCCTCATCCTACCTAATTACCTAGCTAAAATCCAATGCTGAGGTTATCAAATCCTTTAATAACAAAGTTGGCAATATTCAAAGGAAACCTGGGCCAACAAAGGTCGAAATTTGGGGTTTCCTCTAGTTTCTAGCTCAAATGAGGTTCCTTTGGGGAAAGATAGGATTTTTTCATCCAAAATTTATATCAAGGAACCAGTTCCTCAACCAAAAGCCAATAATACTGTTGAATTACCCTCAACAATTCTTAATCCAATGTGTAATATGTATTAAAAGCTAGGGTTTCTGGTTAAGTGGAACAGTATGGATTTCCTGGCTCGAGAAGCAATTGATTGGTGGTATTCATGGTTTCCCTAAGAGGTAAGTATTTCTCACTTTGACAATGATGTTTTGTTCATTTTGTGAAAGAATTTAGACACTCAGAAAGAAATTCTTTCGAGCAAAGTTATATTATTTCAGGGGCATTGCTTTTCTTTTGTGGAATGGTATCTGAATTTTGACCCGTATGCTTTTAGACCTAGTAAGATTCAGAGATGGGTTGATCTGGGCCCTCTCCCTATAGAATATCATCTCCCTCAAATTATTAAAATCATAGGGCAAAAACTGGGCACCTACATTGTTTGTGAAGGCCTTGATAGGGAAGACCAGTTCAAACATATTAAACTACTTATAGAATTAAAATCAGATGTTAAATATTTCGATCTGGTAGAAATTCTATCAGGCCAAGGATCTTGGATGATTAATTCATCCCTTTATAATGGTGTCATCGATATTTCAGATATTTTAGTCAAAGATTCTGGGATTGAAGAGTCCAATCAGATCAAAACGGGACCACAAACATTCCTTGGAATCACTGTTAATTTCATGAAAAATAAAGGTGGTTTTTATCTAGAATCCCATGATGATTTCCTTTCAGTGCCCTTAGCATCCTTTTCTTAGAAATCCGAAAGAGTCTCCCTCTTTATTTCAATATAGGGTATTCAAGGGAAATCCTTTAAATGAAACTGAGGTGGTGGCGTTGGAGACGAGTCAAGAATAGGGTATTCCCTTGCCCACTACTCAACTATGGTTGGACATTTTTGAGGCTCAAGCAAAAAATCTGGTCGATGGCATCAACCATGATAACCCTCTAGGCCTCCCTGCTGAAGGAGCGCGTAGTTCTAATATGATTGATGGCATTATGGATGATCACTTCAATAGTAAAGCAAAACTTCAAAATATGTTAATTGGTGCAGAAGAATTCAAAGCGGATGTGCAAGAGCAGCTAAACTTACTTTAACAACAATTGGAACTCAGTAAGAATGCAGATAATGACTAGGTGATGAATCACCTGGACCCTACATTTGGGATGGGTTGTCCTTTCGATCAATTCATTGACATAAATGAAGATGAGGCAACTCCCCTAGGTAGTCAGTTCGCTGGAGCCGAGGGAAAAGCCTTAATTGAGGTCAAGCTAGGGTTAGGTCCGTGTTTGGAAAATAAAACTAAATTTGATTGTCGTTTAATTCAAAAGAAGAAAGGTAGGAAATCCATTGCTGAGCTTAAAAATATGGCCAGGGAAGCCTTCAGACAGACAAAAATTACATCGATCATGAATGCAGGGAAGGGGACATTCCTTCCCACACAACCATGAAGATCCTAACATGGAATGTTAGGGGCCTAAATGCCCCTAACAAGCAGCACATTCTAAAGCGTTGCATTTTTGCTTCAAAAATAGATCTAGCTTTAATCCAGGAAACAAAACTTAGTTAATCAGAAATTGGTATCTTCAGAAAGAAATTGGGTCTTTTAGAACTAGATGTGATACTTGCGTTGGGAGCCTCTGGGGGCTTGGGAATTATATGGGATCCCAGATGAATCATAGTCAATTCTGTAGCCAGTAACAAGAATTGGATGGTTGTTGCTGTCAAACTTTTGAGTTGCAATTTAAAATTTATACTTTTTAATGTCTATGGTCCTGTTTTGACACATGAGAAAGCAATATTATGGAATGAAATAGAAACAATATTAACTTCCCACTTGGAGTGGAATTGCTTTCTAGGAGGATATTTTAATGCTATCTCCGATTTCTCAAAAAAAAAAGGTGGCACAAGAAGAGAACATCAAATTTTAGTAGATTTCAGAGATTGGATTAATAATCACAATATGATAGATGTAAAAACAGATAATGGCATCTTTACTTGGAATAATAGAAGGAAGGACTTCAACAACATAGCAGAAAGATTAGATAGGTTTCTATTTAGAGGTGATATTTTAACCTTCAACTATATTTTTAAGGCCTCAATTCTCCCCTTCTCGGGCTTTGATCACTTTCTAGTGCAACTAACCATTGAGGAAAATGTTAATCCTAAGAGGTGCCCCTTCAAATTTGACAAAATGTGGTTGAAGGATGAGCCTCTGATGGAAAATATTGGATCATGGTGGAAAGAAGTAGAAGAAACGGGATCAAAATTATACTGTTTTATTACTAAAATGAAATATGTTAAGAGCAAACTTATTAATTGGGATAGGGACAAGTTTGGAGATATCTTTGTCACTAAAAGGGATATAGAAACAAATCTAGCACAACTTAATGACAAAGTTATCAGGGAAGGCATGGACGAAAACAATTTCTTGCTAGAAAAAGAGCTTCTCCACAGACAGGAAGAGTCTTTGTCAAAGGAAGAATGTTATTGGAGACAAAAGTCTAGGGTGACTTGGATCTTGGAAGGAGACCAAAATACCAAGTTTTTTCATGCTACCGCAAAAAGTAGGAATATAATTAATAGAATAACCAATATTAGAAGTGAGGCTGGGGTTGTCCTAGATGACCCTGAAAGTATAGCAGTTGAGGCGATCTCCTTCTTCCAGAACTTACTAAGCAAAGAACCTATCTCGGATTTGACAACCCAGACCAATTTGATCAATAAAAATCCCAAAATCATCAAGGACAATCAAAATTTACTTCTTAACCAAAAGTTTACCAATTCAAAGATAAAAGAGGCGCTGTTCCAATTTCAGCCTGACAAGGCACCTGGTTCGGACTATTTCCCGACTTGTTTCTTCCAAAAGTGTTGGCATATTATAGGTGATGAGTTAGTGGATGCTTTGGAAGGTGCAAGACGATGTGGCATATTTCATAAAGAGATAAACCACACTTTTTTAGCCCTTACCCCCCAAAAGGAGACATTGGTTAGTATGAGTGACTTTAGACCTATTTCACTATGTAACACCATCTACAAAATATTTTCAAAAGTTCTAGCCAACCGACTAAAATGGTACTTTCAAGCATCATCTCTGAAGTACAAACGATTTTTGTACCAAGTAGGTCTATTTTTTATGGAGTCATCATTGCACGGGAGGCAATACACTCTATTCAAAATAATCATCAAGCTAGCATGTTCATCAAATTAGACATTAAGAAAGCATATGATATGGTAAATTGGAGGTTTATCTGCAAATGCCTAGAATCTTTTAGTTTTAGCAAAGTCTAGATCAATTTAATCTTCAAATGCATATCAACACCCAAGATCTTAGTCTTGGTCAATGGGCAGCCAGAAGGCTTCTTTGATATGTCAAGAGGATTGAGACAAGGAGATTCATTATCTCCCTTCCTCTACATCATAATGGCTGAAGCCTTAGGTAGGACCATTCAGAAAGCGCATGAATTGAGAAATATTGATGGAATCAAAATTTCCAGTAGTATTCCTCCTATCACTCATCAACAATTTGTTGATGATACCCTCCTCTTTGGGAAGAGTAGCCTGACAAAAGCCAGAAACTTTAACATTATCCTAGATTGGTTTTCCAGAGCCTCAGGTCAAAGGGTTAATAAAGATAAATCAAACCTGTATTTTTTTTAATACAGAGGAGAATCTATCTTGAGATATTGTCAGTATTTTAGGCTTCCAGGTTGGGATGCTCCCTTACAAATATCTAGGCCTACCTATGGACAAAGGGCTTAGATCATCCAATCTGTGGGGGCATATTTTGACCAAGCTAGACCAAAAACTTCAAATCTAGAAAGGTAAATGGCTGTCAATAGCTAGTAGAGTAATAATGCTCCGTTCTATTCTCTCTGCCCTTCTCCAATACCAAATGACCCGTTTTCCTTTGCCAAAAGGAGTGAAAAAGAATCTGGATCAAAAACTTAGAACCTTCTTCTGGCAAGGACTAGTAGACAAGAAGAAATTTGCACTAATAGCTTGGGAGAAACTCTACAGACCCAAGGATCGAGGTGGTATAGGACTAAGAGACCAAGAGCTACAAAATAAGGTTCTAGGGGCCAAGCTAATATGGAAAATATACCAGGAACCAGACAGAAGATGGGTGAAAGTTTTAGCTAGTAAATACTTAGATTCTTCTGACCCAACTAGTATCTTTAGAACAATTAATCCCCCACATGGTTCTAAAATTTGGAACTTTTTGCTTAACTATAGGGATGTTCTCACTCATGATCTATCTTGGAATGTAGGGTCTTGGCATAAAGCACTTTTTTGGGAAGACTCGTGGGGAAGATATCCACCAATTCATGCAATCCTGAATGATCAAAATTAAAAAATAGGGTGGTAGACAGAATCGGTAATACTGTGGTTGATTATATTATCAATCATCCAGTTAACCCAGCCTTGGGTTGGAGGTGGAAATTATCTGAGGACATGGGCTTATCTCTTGAGGAGGGTAATAAACTTGTAGAGATTCTTGCATAAAGAAAATTAACAATTACCAATAAAGACGATTGTCTTATATGGTCCAACTCTCCTACCAATGAATACAGAGTCAAGGAAGGATATAATTCCCTCTGCAATAACTTTAACCCCTCTAAAACAAAACTACCTATTAGTCTATGTTGGGACAAACCGTGTCTCCCAAAAGCAAGTCTTTTTTTATGGCCAGCAATATAGAAGAAGATTCTGACATCAGATTGGTTTAAGAAGCTAGGTTATGTAGGGCCTAGTAGATGCCCTCTGTGTCTTAGCAATGAAGAAACTATGGACCATCTGCTCCTAAGTTGCAATAATTCTAATATACGTTGGAGACAGTTAACTAATAAATTAAACTGGGTCACTACCCTTCCAAATCATTTGATGGATCTTATGCTGTGTTGGCCATCCCATCTAAAATTTGGTCTTGATGGACTACTCTGGATTATTTCCCCATCGATCCTCTTATGGGAAATATGGAAGGGAAGGAATAGAAGATTTTTTAAAGACAAAGCCTTGATCCATGATCGACTATAGAATAAAATAGAAGCATCTATCATATAAGTAGCTAACAACAGTTTGAAAAATTATCATAGCAACAATCTTCCCTTTACTACAAGGGATGACCACCTTAGAAAGTGTTGGAATGGACTTACAATTCCCCCCTTCTATGGCCCGGGGGGAGCTAGTTCTTCGGTTTTAAGGAAAGATTGCAAATGGTCCAGGCCAAGTAAAGGTTGGTTCAAGCTAAACTTTGATGGTGCCTCTAGAAGCAACCCTGGCATTGTAGGAATAGGTGGAGTAATCCATCTCTGGGATGGATCAACAGTGGCACAATTTTCTAAACCCATAGGCTGGGCTACAAACAATGAGGCAGAGCTAGAATCTCTTATCTCTGGACTCCTCTTATGCAAGGACTTATAAATTAGAAGATTGGAGATAGAAGGAGATTCAACTATCACCATTAATGCAACCAGAACATGCAAAACTCCAAACTGGAGATTAAACAACCTAGTGTCTAGAGAATCAATGTTGCTCAAATACTTCAAAAACACTACAATCAATCACATTTACAGGGAAGGAAATATGGTTGCAGAATCCTTAGCGAACCAAGGTGCTGATGGTGATTGGGAAGAAAAAATTGGGATTGGTTGAGATGTCCCTTTACCTTCTATACATACACATACTTATCTTATATGGTTTGATATTTTGCTTATGGTTCCTTCCGTTTTGCCTGATTCACACACACACACACACACACACACACATTGTAGTCACATAAATTTGTCCACTTATTTAAATAAATATTTCATATTTATTTGATTATTTGACCATCAATCAATAATTAATTCATCTTAACCCTCTTTTCCTATTAATTAAATAAATTATTGAATTTATTTGGTTTAATTCACTTAACCAAATTCAAACCATTAATTTAATAAGTAAATCATATTTGTTTAATTAAATCTTCTCTCACATTTAAATAAATTAATATTTATTTAAATCCCCCAAAATCCCATCTCTCACATTTAAATAAATTAACATTTACATTTATTTAAATCACTTTTATCCTCCACCCACTTGCATTTTCCTACAAATGTAAGTTGCACAACTATTTTAAATAAATAAATTATTTATTTAAAATCCTATTTATCCTCACCCACTTGAAACCTTTAATGGTTTCCCTTAAAGTCTTCAAACTTAATGGCTTCCTTCTAGAGTCTTCTCAAACCTTTAATGGTTTCCCTTAAAGTCTTCAAACTTAATGGCTTCCTTCTAGAGTCTTCTTAATCCTTTAATGGTTTCCCTTAAAGTCTTCAAACTTAATGGCTTCCTTCTAGAGTCTTCTTAAACCTTTAATGGTTTCCCTCAAAGTCTTCAAGCATTTAACGCTTTATCTTCCTTTTTCTCATGTAAATAAATTAAGATTTATTTAAATCCAAAATTCACATTCACGTTTAAATAAATTAATATTTATTTAAATATCTATCGAAATGCAAATTACACCATTTAATTGAAATAAATGATTTTATTTTAATTGAAAATCCCAAAATTCCTCCCACTTGCATTCTCCTACAAAATCCACTTGCATGCCTAAATCCCTTCTAGATTCTTCTAACTCCTAATTAGCCTAATCCTATCCTAATCATTATCACATTCCTAAATAAAAGGAAGTCAATTTTCAAAAACCTCCAAAGTCTTCAATAACCCTTAAAAGATTTATGTCTTCAAATGGTTAACCTCTAAAGTCTTCCAAACCATTAAAGACTCTTACATAACCATTTATGGTTAACTCACCATTTACCTTTGGTTAGAGACTTTCCTCTAACTTAACCATCCTTTTGACTCATGGGTCTCTTCAAAGCATTTATTTCTTTGACTAAGGTAACCATTTAACCCTTGCACATTCATTTATCCCTTGGATAAAAGGAATATTCATTAACCTAACCCTAACCCAACCCCCTAGGGTAACCATCATGTCCCCTCAAGAATTTAATGCTCCTTATCTCTCCTCTCAAGCCTCCTCATGGTGACATTTATCAACATGGGATTGGGTTGAAAGTCTCACATGGATTGAATATCTTTCAATCCTAGCCCTTGTTAAGATTGCTCAATCTTAACCATTCATTTCCCCATTTCTTCTATAAATAGAACCCTTCTCCTCAAGCAAAGGAGGAAGCATTAGAGTATTGTTGTTATACTAGTATTAGCATAGAGCTTTTTCATAGCATCATTATATACACTTGCATAGCATTTGTTTATCATATTCAACCATCTTGAATCTCCATATGGCATCCATGGCTAGTGTTAAAAGCTGAGAGCTACACTCATGTGGAACTTGGAGAGGAGAGGAACAAGGGAGGAGCAACTATGAACATCTTGATTAGCATTTGGAGGAGTATAGTTTATCTATTCTATGTTTGTATGCTTTCTATTTCATGCTTAATATCTCTCTTGATATGCCTATTGAGGATAATCCTTTGTTGCTAACACTAACGCTTGTTTCTTGTGCTCTTGTGTGTGTTGTCATCAAATAGATTTTCTAATCCTTTTTGCAGAGCATCATTTGGTGAACCCGACGTGAATCAAAGGGCAACCATTTTGAAGAATACTAACTTTTGAATGTTTTAATTGACACACAGGTCATGCTCTTGCGCTTTTGTTCTCAGTTTAGCGCCTTCGCAAATTGATACTTTAGCGCTATTGTTTATATTGTTTCTCTTTCATGTTAAATAGCACTTCTGTTTTCACACAGAGTAAAGCTATTGTAACAGAGAGTTGTAAGAAAATTCCTTGTAACCGAAAACCAAAAATTTTAGGCTTGTAGAAGCCCACCAAAACATGCGGATTTTTCTAACTAATTATCTTTGTGCAGGTTTTAACTAACCCCTACAATAGGAATTTTTTTAGCAA
The DNA here is from genome assembly GCF_030272615.1 of Cryptomeria japonica. Taxonomy (NCBI): domain Eukaryota; kingdom Viridiplantae; phylum Streptophyta; class Pinopsida; order Cupressales; family Cupressaceae; genus Cryptomeria; species Cryptomeria japonica. The sequence goes on from NC_081414.1 coordinate 203,710,802, forward strand.
TTTTAGCTTAGGAAATTAATTTGTTCATATTGCTAACTTTGTCTTTCAAGTTAGGATAAAATAAATTCATTTTCTTTTTAGGTTAAAATCAACTACACTTTCATTTGGAGTTTTAAAAATAACCACATATTTTGTTTGGAGCTCTAAAAAAGAATCACACTTGTTCAAAGTTAAAAAGAATCACAAAAATAAACACACAAAATTATTTTTTGCAAAGTTAGGAACAAATTCTTTTGGTGCTTAAAATCAACAAGGAAAATTTTATTTCTTGCATCAAACTAAAATTTACAATCAACACTTCATTTTGTGCAAGTTAAAAAGAATCCCCAATTTGTCAAAGTTGTTCTCAAATCGATTTACTTCAAGCAAAACGTGCTCTTAATTCAGTTGACCATGATTTCCAATTCCTAGATTACAACACATTTTGCCATTGAAGGATAAAAAGAACACCATGACTGTTGGATCAACATCTCCAAATAGTTAGATCACATTGCAAATGATGAGTTAAAAATAACAAGTGTCTTTTGTGTTTGGCACACTTGTGCAAAAAAAGTTTGTCGAGTGGTCCTACTTCTAACACACACTATCCTCTCCCTTGGCTTTCATGGTCCTAGGTGCAAGAGAAAAGTGTTAGTAACACTCAAATTTTATCTTTTTAAGAGAGGCCTGCCAAGAGACACATCACTTTTGGGAACGACCTCGCACGGTAAATCCTTCGAGCCACTATAGAAATCAGGTGAGAGAGAAAGCTGTAGCCTTGGGTATAGTTGTTCCTACAGTGTAACTTGCCGAAATGACAAATGGGCCCCACCACAAGTTACAAGGCACTTAAGTGAGTCATTGTAGAATGAACTTATGTCCAAAAACATCAAACATTACTAAACACCTTTAAATAGTAGCCCACCCATTCTATTGATTGAGGAAATTTGTGATAAATTCAGTGCAAGAGCATAGATGGTTTTGCTCCCAAGATACTCACCATACATATTTCCTTGAGTAGAAACATAGCTTTTTGAAAAGCCACTTGTGGCTTGATAAAAGTGGTGACTCCCCCATCATAGGGATCATCTATTTGTTATGCTCGTGCAAGACTTAGTATATCATATCCTTACCTGCCACGACGGGAATCATAAGGTATGTAGTACCAAAGTTGAAGAAATATCAAGATGTTGGCTGAAATTATCGCAACTGGCCATTTGATCTTAGGGATAAAGAGTGTTTGAAGTGCTTTTCGTTTTAAGTCAAGACCAATGCAAATTGAGCTGACTTCAAGCTTTGGAAAAACACTTAAAATACATTTGAAGGAAAGGGTCATAAAAGTCCAAAGATTGGGTTGATCTAGGCCCACACTTTTTTGTGCCTTTTGAGGCAACATTCTTGTGTTTGTGTGCTTTCTTTGTTTTCTTGTTAAAGAAAAATAAAAAAATCCAATTCCAAAATAAGTGTTCATCCAATTTTCACTAAAAACATTTTCAAAATAACAACAAAAAGATCAAAAATAAAGAGCAAAAGGAAATTATCAAACTATATGACCATTCTTCACATCTTGAGAAAGAAGAATCTTCATCAACATATCAACTTGAAGAAAATACCATTGAGCTCAAACGCTTTTATCAAAAGGAGGAAATTCTTCTATCTTAATAGACAAATCTTTGTCTCTCATAAAACCTTCTTATGTCACATGTGTCTATATCTTCAAGGAAAAACAAATGAGTTTGATCAAGAGTCATTAAACCGTAGAGCTTTTACTCAATATAGAGCTTTGAGTTATCATAAGAACAAAGGAGGCAAAATCAATCTTGCCTTCTTTCTAGACATTTGCATCACATATAACTCAGCTAGGGATGAACCACCAACCCCTGAACAAGAAGAGGAAGAGTTTGTTCCTTTTGTAACACAAAGTTTCTATTGAAGTTCACATTTCATCCATTATCACATTCACATCTCATCAAATCCATTCCAACTCTCAAAACATCAAGAGGTTTTTGTCCTAAGTTCTATTTTCGATATTGTTTGAATAAAACACAACACATCACTTTTTAGAGTGTTTCTACATCTAGGATAAACTCTTCTTAAGAGGCATTTCTACACAGGTTAAAACTAGTCTATGAGTGAATCCTCTCATTACTAGATAGCTGGGTCTGTAACACATCTCAGATCTCTCTAAACCTTATCATATCAAACATTGTCAACAAAACACAACAAGCAATTCAAGGAAGGACTTTGGTAAACATCTACCTTTAGTGCTAGAGATCCGTATGCAAAACACTTCACCAAACATTAATCTTTCATTCCATCACCAACTCATCATCATTTTCATAAAACTTCAAAAAAAACTTGTAAACCAAATGGCTCAAACCAGATCAAGGTCTAGACAAATAGAGATTGAGGAAGAAGAGGAGGAAAATATCATGGAATTCCAAGAAGCCCTTGGAGGAAACGCAAATGAGGAAAATCTAAGTACTCCTACTCCTGCAGCAATAGAAAGGGCACAACACAACCCTCTCTTTAATAGACTTTTTGACGAAATACTCAGGAGCAACGCTGATGCTCACTTTTTAAGAATTGCTCAAGAGGGAGCCAAACTACCCTCTGATTTTGATATGGCACAACTAAGATAAGCATCAGAATGCCAAAGTCATAATGAGGATGAAAGAGGTCAAGATCACATTAGATACAACCTTCATCAAGGAAATCCCCCACCTCCTCCTCCTCCAAATGACATAGACATGTTGCGGCAACAAGTCAAGAATCTAGCCCAATAGCTTCAGAGTGGTGTGAAAACTAACCAGTTTTCACTTAATGATTTTGTCCCTATCCCTTTGATAGGAATCTTCATATGCCACCTTTTCCATGAGGGTTTGAAACACCTGAGTTTGAAAAGTATCGAGGAAAAGGAGACCCTCACAATCATGTTAGAGAATTTCACTCCACTTGCCTCGAAGTGGCCTATGAAGACACATACCTAATGCATCTCTTTCCTCAAAGTTTGGGAGGAACAACCACATCATGGTTTTCCTGACTACTAGGTGGCATTAGGACATTCTAAGAAATAGTCCATAAATTTTTGGCACATTACTCACACAACATTGAACGTGATATCACCACGGCTGATCTATGTAACACTAAGCAAAAACCAAGAGAGCTATTTTCAGTTTTCCTACAACGATGGCATCACATGTCTAGCAGACATTCTCTTCAGTTACCTGAACAAGAACTCGTGGAAATATTTATTTCCAACTTAAACGAAGAAATGGAATTTCACTTAGACACAAAAGGCACATAATCCTTCAATGACATGATCACAAAAGGTTTAAAATGTGAGCGGACTCTCATAAAAAAAGGGCTTATCAAGATATATAATGAGCCAAAGGATGGCCCTCGCCCATGCTTCAATAGTGATAAGCCTAATTTCTGGAACAAAAATAAAAACGTTGTCAATGATGGGGTTGTGGATGCAAGGACTATCAAAAGTGCACAACTTGTGGTTTGCTTTGCGGGACAAAATCCCCCACTCAAGAATAACACAGTTGCTCCCCCAAATCAAGGACGCAATGTACTGCAAGAAGAACCAAGACAACGCCAGAAAAATTTTAAACCAAAACGAACATACACTCCCTTAAGGGAACCTATTGAAACAGTGTTACGACAGTTGGTTTCTCAAAATCTGGTGACCTTACCCAAAACATCAAATTACGAACCTCAGGTCAAACCTTCATGGTGGAGGGATATTGAACATTGCAATTTCCATCAAGGGAAAGGGCATAAGACAAGCAATTGTCACAGATTGAAAGATCTTATTCAGGATCTTATTGACCGAGGTGAAATTAAAATCGAAGGACACGACCCAAAGACAAACAATGATCATCTCATGTTTAAAAATCCACCTCCATCACAAGATCAAAGAGGTCCTTCCACTTCAGGGCGAGCCACATATACCAATGATTATACGCGAGCCGCTTATAATTACACTGTAAATCACCTAGATGATGCCAATGAACAAATTGCAATAATTACCATCAAAAAACCTAGCTCCACTTACAATGTTGTTACACGTCATGACAAGATTACCATAAACGCTGCTCCACAAGGCACCCCATCTATCTCAAAGCAGTATAACCTTGTGGACCAATTAGATAAAATGCCTGCACTAATATCTATCTTAGAGCTATTGCACCTATCTCCATCTCATAAAACAATCTTGGATCAAGCTCTCCAAGAGGTGCCAGTCCCTGCAAACCTAAATACAAATCAGTTGCAAGCCATGGTTGGAAATCTAAGGTCATCACCTTGTCTCACTTTCTCTGAAAGTGACAACACATCCTTCTAGCAACCTCATAACGCCTCACTCCACATTGAAGGGTTTATCAATCAACATAGGATCAAGCGAGTCTTGATTGATAATGGAGCAGGCCTGGATATTTGTACACTACAATTGGTCAGAACATTGGGATATGCAATTGAATCAGTAGATCCCCGCAAGAAGATAACAATCAAAGCCTATGATGATGCAAAGCGTTCATCAAAAGGAGTAGTTGTGCTACTGATCTGAGTGGGCCCAGTGGTGAAGCACATCATCTGTCAAGTTCTAGACCTTCCTCTACCATATAATTTATTATTAGGAAGACCTTGGATACATGCCATGCAATCCGTTCCATCCACCTACCATTAGTGTATCAAGTTTGCACATAATGGTGTAGAAATTACAATCCTGGGCGATGCCAACCCCTTTGCATATTGTCACAATATCAATCATCAACTAGAGATTACCGTTCCCAACAACAGAGAAGCCATCTCATCCACATCATACGTAAGTCCAGCCTCTCTTTCCAGTTCGAACACCACTATACCCAAGAAAGAGAAGCTCAAGATGAAAATAACAGAGGAAGGTCCCGGGGAGTACAATCTAAGCCAACTCTTTTGTGTTGGACAAATGCCCACTTCTCCTAGGACTCATGGTAAACTTCATTAGTTACTTGAAGCACCATTGGTCAAGACAACATGTACATTGACACCTTTCATCCTTGGAAAGAGTCAAGAAGAAGAGACTAGAGATGAGGACTTAGCATAATGGATCTATAAAGATCCTACCACCACAAACGTCCCACAAGCTAAGCTTCCCATAGACCAGTATGGAAAATTCCTTCTCATTATGCAAAGAATGGGTTATGATTGTCAAAGTTCTTTAGGACCTTGCAAGCAAGGATGACATTAGCCGCTGCAGCCGGAGTTAAAGCCCAAAGATAACATAGGCTTAGGCTTTCAAAAGGCGATCCTTCCTAAACTCAGATTCAAAGGAAAACCTAGCAAACCTCTATATCAGCCTACTACAAACATAAAGAGGTCACCTTTGATTATATTAGCAGCACCACAAACCACACCAACTGCCCCACTGAGGCTAAAAATCCTAGCAATAACATCCACAATACCAATCATCCCACCAATCAAACCAGCAATCCCATCAACTGCAACAACCACATCAACAACACCACTAGCACTATCAGAATCCCTAGCAGTATCAATAACACTGGCCATTCCAACAAAAGCAGTAAAGCCCACAAAATTGATACTCCCCGTATCGGATTCATTGATCCCTATAATTCTTCCTACAACACCAATCATTTCATCTACAATGGTACATCGACAGATCACACCTACAGTGTTTAACTCAAAGGACATCCCAGTATGGTATAGTAATCAGATACTGGAAAGTGACTCAGAGACTGACTCACATGAGTGGGAGTTTGATTCCATCCAGCTTAATACTTCAGATGAGGAAGATGCATCACTACCTCCACCTCACAAAGACATCCCTATTTACGGAGAACACAAATAAAGACCTCTTGGATTCTTGAACTGGAAACTTCTTCCACAGATCCTATGTCACATCCTACACCTGATTCTGACAAGGAGAGTACCATCAATGACCTTCACCACAATGTCTTGACCCTCACTGACACATCTAACGAACTTAACCTAATCGATGCGGTAATGCCCATTATCCATCATGAACTCATCAAATGGAACCAGCCTAATCCCCCATGCCTTGACCACTTCCAAAACGATGAGGTGATCATTGACTTTTTGGAACTACGGGATAGTATACCAAGCGGGGATCACAAAGATGGATTCACCATTGAACTTAATAGCATAGCATACTTCGAGGCGGATGCCAAACCTTTCAACTACAAAAATATAACAATAAAACATGGATCTTCTAGTGAAAACCACACTGTGGCACTGTTTGATCCCACAAAAGTAAAAAGAAAGAGCGTATCCAATGGTGAAAACCTCTTTGAGGTGCCTAAGGATGAAAGGTTTGACATCCTCCCTTCTAGTACACAACAAGAATGATCACTAATCCTTATTGAAGAGACAAAAGAATACAACGTGGGGACTCCTGAAACTCCTCACCACATACATCTGGCATCTCGTTGGACTCCAGAGGAACAACCTAAGTTTGTCAAATTCTTCCAAAAGTGCCAGATTAACTTCACATGGTCATATGCAGACATGCCTGGTCTTGATCCTGATTTAGTCATGCATCACCTCACAGTAGCAGAAGGAGCCAAGCCTATCAAGCAGAAGCTTCGCAAGATGCATCCTCAGATTGCAGTACTAGTGAAAGCAGAACTTAATAAACTCTTGGATGTTGGTTTCATTAGACCAATTGATTATGCATATTGGATATCCAATATTGTGCCTGTCGGCAAACCAAATGGGGGCATCCGTATCTGTACTAACTTCAGAGATCTAAACAAAGCATGTCCTAAAGATGAATTCCCCTACCAAACATCAACATAATAGTGGACCTAAGAGAAGGACATGCCATGCTTTCAATCATGGATGACTTTTTAGGGTACAACCAGATAAAGATCTCATTAGAGGATCAACATAAGATGGCCTTCACATGTCCATAGGGAACATACTGCTGGAATGTGATGCCTTTCGATCTAAAGAATGCAGGAGTGACCTATCAAAGAGAAATGACCATCATTTTTCATGACATGATGCATACCATAATTGAAGATTATGTTGATGACTTACTGGCAAAATTGCTAACAAGAGAAGGTCATTTAGACATATTAGAGAAAATCTTTGACAGACTGGAACAATATCATGTTCGACTCAACCCAAAGAAATGTGTCTTCGGAGTAACCTCAGGGAAACTTCTAGGATACATTGTCTCAAGCAAAGGCATTGAGGTCAACCCAAAAAAAGTCAAAGTAATCATGGACATGCCACCTCCAAAGAACATCAGTCAGCTAAGGACACTACAAGGGTGGCTACAATCCATTCGAAGATTCATTGCACAACTGGCAGATAAGTGTCACCCCTTTACACACCTGTTACATAAGAACATCTATTTTCAATGGGATGCCAGATGCCAGCAAGCATTCTAGATACTTAAGGAATGAATACACCCTTTCTGATCCCACCAGATCCAAGTAGACCGCTCTTACTCTATATTTCAGCAACAAATACAACATTGGGCATACTACTGGCACAACACAATGCAAAAAGGAAAGAGTGTGTTGTTTACTACATCTCTCGCACATTGGTTGGCTATGAACTCAATTACACACCTATTGAGCAAGCTTGCCTAGCAATAATCTTGGCAGCAACTAAACTAAGGTACTATTTGTTAACACATAAAGTATAACTCATTGCAAAGATTGATCCAATAAAGTACTTACTCAACAAAGTAGCATTGACTGGCCGCTTGGCCAAATGGGTGATGATCCTCAGTGAATTTGACATTGAGTATGTGGACCATAAGGCTATCAAAGGTCAAGTTATTTCATATCAGTTGGCCGATGCACCTCTCATAAGCAATCATCCTCTCATTTCCAATTTTCTAGATGAAGAAATCTTCATGATTACAGCAACACAACCAGGGAAACTATACTTTGATGGTTCATACACTAGGCATGGCTCAGGGGTAGGCATTTTGTTTACCACACCTCAAGGTGACAACGTCCTGAAATCTTATAGGCTCACATTTCCATGCACAAACAACATAGTAGAGGATGAGGCCTTGATCACAGGACTCCGACTAGCCATCCAATGGAAATTGAAAGAGCTACAAATATATGGCAACTCCCAACTGGTCATCCGCCAAGTAAAAGATGAATATCAAACCAAGGATGATAAACTCATTCCATACAAGCAAATGGTGGACAATTTAAAGGCATTATTTACTACTATCACCTTTGAGAAGACACCCCAAGATCATAATCGAGCTGCTGACGCTATGGCTACTATCGCATCTCTCCTTGATCTTCCACAAAATTCACCACGCTACGAGTTCTTGGTCGAACAGCTTTGGATTCCTGCTTATGATATCTCCAAATCCGAGATGATATATCACCTTATCGGTTCTGAATCCCCATGGTATGGTCAGTTCTACACCTATCTCCATGATCACACACTTCCTCCTAACCAATCAAATAACCAACGTAAAACCTTCATTCACCAATCCGCTCGATATACCATTATTGCTGAAACCCTATACCAATGCAGTCTTGATGGTACTCTCCTTCGATGTCTGGAACAAGATGAGATAACAAAGGCCTTGGAAGAGGTACATGAAAGAATTTGTGGAACTCATGCAAGCGGTCCTTCACTAGCTAAGAAAATCATACGTGCTGGATACTATTGGCCATCATTGGAAAAATACTCATACTACTTTGTCAGAAAATGCAAGAAATGCCAAGTTCATGGAGACCTGATACATGCACCAGCACAGGAATTGCAACCCATCACAACACCATGGCCTTTTTGTCAATGGGGACTTGGCCTCGTGGGTAAGATTCATCCATCTTCATCCAACGACCATAAATTCATCATTACTGCTACTGAATACTTCACAAAGTGGATTGAAGTTGTTCCACTTACCCAAGTCACTGGCAAGCAGATCGCCTCATTCATCCTTAATTACATCATCTGCCGATATGGTGTACCCATGTCCATCATCACAGATAACGGTCTTCCTTTCAAGAATCAGGATGTCCGTGAACTTTGTGAGAAGTTTCACAACCAACACCGCTTTTCCACTCCCTATTACCCACAAGGCAATGGTCAGGCCGAAACATCTAACAAGAACATATTGAGAATCCTCAAGAAGACAGTCAATGATGCCGGTCGTGATTGGCATGTTCAATTGAATCTAGCACTATGGGCATACCGAACTAGCATTTGAACCCCTACAGGCGCAACTCCCTACTCATTGGTCTATGGTGTAGAAGCTCTCTTACCTATTGAGGTTGAGATACCATCACTACGGGTTTCCTTGCATCATCTCATAGATGACAAAGCATACTGAGTCTCACGTCTCCAAGACTTAGAGCTACTTGATGAGAAACGACAAGCTGCATACAATCACCTCAAAGCCTATCAACAACGCATGAGCAAAAGCTATAATCATTGAGTTAGACCTCATACATTTGAGGTAGGTGATCTTGTTCTTTGAGAGAATCCTCGTAACCAACCAAATAGAGAATATCAGGGAAAGTTTGAATCAAACTAGCTGGGTCCATATGTTATCATTGCTGTATTTGGGTCCAGGGCATATCGGTTGGCTACTTCAGAAGGAGAACCGCTAGCAGATCCAATCAACAACATGCACCTCAAAAGATTTTATACATAAGCTGTACAGAGCATCAGGCTCCCATACATATCAGAAAACCACCAAAAACATTCCGAAAAATGTCCTGAAGAAAATACAAAAATATCAAAATAGTAAAGAAAAATCATGCATCCAAACGGTGAACAACCACTCTGATGGCACCTTGGGTAAGTGCGATGGTGAAAACCTAGCAAACAGGCACCATTCGTAAATTCTATGGCTCCATTGTCTTTCAGACTTTTTGCAATCACATTCATTGCATCTACTCATTCATCAGTCAAACTATGACTTGTTATTGATCTGCAATCAAGGATAGTACTTCATGCATTTTGCATCCCACTTTTTCATAGTTATGTCTAAGCTGGGGGCAATGCCCTTAACCTATTTGATGGAAGTGGATTCAACATTACTTGTGATTCATTGAGTTCTTCATTCAAAACCACTCACAAAATCTAAAAACATTCAAAATTGTCTCACAAAATCCAAAAACATTAAAAAATGTATCACAAAATTCCAAAAACATTCAAAACTGTCTCATAAAATCCAAAAACATCAAAAAAATGTCTCACAAAATTCCAAAAAAATTAAAAAAATACTCACAAAATCCAAAAACATTAGAAAACATCAAAAATCAATCAAAAACATGGGAACGCTTTTGTACATACACATTCAAGCAGATATCAAACAAACATTGATCACTTATCATATCAACCAAACAATCAACATCTACACACAAACTGTCTTAACAAGGATGCATCCTTCCTTACCAAAACAAAGACAAGATGACATTTTCTTTGATAAGAAAATTATGTTTAAGCTATGAAGTACTTGGTTGATTTGTAGGTTATTTATTCATTTATACCAGGTTCCTACGCTACTCTGGGATATCCACAAGTGATTAGAGTGGCCGAGATGGTTCCTAAGCTTGTTTGTATATCTTCTGTGAATTATTCCAATGAAGTTCTGGGGCATGTACTAATGGTGTCTACGTCGGAAGTTTACTAAGTTACGTGATCTTATGCAAAATACAGTCATAAATCACTACGACTTGCTGACTACAACGTATACCTTGACCATATGAGCATGAACCATTATGGAGGGTCCATATTCTTTATTTATTTATGCTGCTTGTTTGCAGGTACAATGCTCCAAACTTGGTTCCTACTGCCTAATCCAAGATTGATACTGCCATGCTTAATGATGAAAATAAAACACTATGGATCGTCATTTCATCTCATTTGTATATATTGCATTCTGTTGCATTCCATCCATCCATACATTCATAAATAGCTGCATATCATGCATACATAGTAATGACAATGGATACTCTATTTTCCTCTTCTTCCATAGGAATGAGTCATAGGTCCTCCATTTCTTCTATCTAACATCAAACCCTCCCCCACCCTCCCCATCTCGATAATCAACATCACATACCCTACATCGTGCCCCATCAAATCAATCAAGCCATGTTCCTCACCATCCATCTCTAATAGGAGGGGTTGTGTTTCCTATCCTAAGTCATCCTCTAAATCAAGCACATTACTTTGTCTGCATAGGTACATCGACTCACACACACCTAGACTATCAACAAATACTCTGATCAAGTATCTTCAGGTCTCAATAGGTAATCGATCATGGTAATCCTAGACTACAACAGGCATTTATCATAATGACCTAGTCTCAACGGGGCTTCTATGATTCACCACAACCATCCTTCACAACACATACACTATCAATTGATCAACAAATCAAACACAATCAAAACAAACAATTACATCAATTGTCTCAAGTCTCAACAAGTATTTTTCTTCAGATACCTGACTTCATCGGACAATTACATCAATTGTCTAAGTCACAATAGGTCACTTTGATTCACTTACTCAGACTTTATCTTGTCCAAGCAAACAACTAACATCAACTGTCATGCTTTGACTTGACCGAAGTAATTAAACTGATTGCACCACATTGTCCAACCATTTTGATCAATTGTACAGTATCAATCAAAAGCACAAACACTACATTTGCACCGTGACCCCGTGTACTTTCGAGGCTTGCCATTTCTCTGTATTCACTCTATTTTCTTCCATTCTTTCACCCCAACTTCTAAATTCTTCTATTTTACCTCTCCCCAACTTCTTTCTCTTTTTCGAGAGATCGCCCGATTTTTTGAAATTTTTCGGCCCATCTCTCGAGGGGGCATACACCCACTAAATTAACATTTATGGGGCATATTTCTTCACACCTATTTTTCTTTCTTTGAAACGACGCAATAAAACCGCACTGTCTCAAAGAGGGGCAAATGTAGTCACATAAATCTATCCACTTAATTAAATAAATATTTAGTATTTATTTGATTATTTGACCATCAATCAATAATTAATTAAATTAATATTTAATTAATTCATCTTAACCCTCTTCTCCTATTAATTAAATAAATTATTGAATTTATTTGATTTAATTCACTTAACCAAATTCAGACCATTAATTAAATAAATAAATCATATTTGTTTAATTAAATCTTCTCTCACATTTAAATAAATTAATATTTATTTAAATCCCTCAAAATCCCATCTCTCACATTTAAATAAGTTAACATTTACATTTATTTAAATCACCTTTATCCTCCACCCACTTGCATTTTCCTACAAATGTAAGTTGCACAACTATTTTAAATAAATTATTTATTTAAAATCCTATTTATCCTCACCCACTTGAAACCTTTAATGGTTTCCCTTAAAGTCTTCAAACTTAATGGCTTCCTTCTAGTGCCTTCTCAAACCTTTAATGGTTTCCCTTAAAGTCTTCAAACTTAATGGCTTCCTTCTAGAGTCTTCTTAAGCCTTTAATCGTTTCCCTTAAAGTCTTCAAACTTAATGGCTTCCTTCTAGAGTCTTCTTAAACCTTTAATGGTTTCCCTCAAAGTCTTCAAGCATTTAACGCTTTATCTTCCTTTTTCTCATGTAAATAAATTAAGATTTATTTAAATCAAAATTCACATTCACATTTAAATAAATTAATATTTATTTAAATATCTATCCAAATGCAAATTACACCATCTAATTGAAATAAATGATTTTATTTTAATTGAAAATCCCAAAATTCCTCCCACTTGCATGCCTAAATCCTTTCTAGATTCTTCTAACTCCTTCTAATTAGCCTAATCCTATCCTAATCATTGTCACATTCCTAAATAAAAGGAAGTCACTTCTCAAAAACCTCTAAAGTCTTCAATAACCATTAAAGGATTTATGTCTTCAAATGGTTAACCTCTAAAGTCTTCCAAACCATTAAAGGCTCTTACATAACCATTTATGGTTAACTCACCATTTACCTTTGGTTAGAGACTTTCCTCTAACTTAACCATCCTTTTGACTCATGGGTCTTTTCAAAGCATTTATTTCTTTGACTAAGGTAACCATTTAACCCTTGCACCTTCATTTATCCCTTGGATAAAAGGAATATTTATTAACCTAACCCTAACCCAAACCCCTAGGGTAACCATCATGTCCCCTTAAGAATTTAATGCTCCTTATCTCTCCTCTCAAGCCTCCTCATGGTGACACTTATCAACATGGGATTGGGTTGAAAGTCTCACATAGATTGAATACCTTTCAATCCTAACCCTTGTTAAGATTGCTCAATCTTAACCATTCATTTCCCCATTTCCTCTATAAATAGAACCCTTCTCCTCAAGCAAAGGAGGAAGCATTAGAGTATTGTTGTTATACTGGTATTAGCATAGAGCTTTTTCATATCATCACTATCTACACTTGCATAGAATTTGTTTATCATATTCAACCATCTTGAATCTCCATATGACATCCATGGCTAGTGCTAAAAGCTGAGAGCTACACTCATGTGGAACTTGGAGAGGAGAGGAACCAGGGAGGAGCAACTATGAGAATCTTGATTAGCATTTGGAGGAGTATAGTTTATCTATTCTATGCTTGTATGCTTTCTATTTCATGTTTAATATCTCTCTTGATATACCTGTTTAGGATAGTCCTTTGTTGCTAACACTAACGCTTGTTTCTTGTGCTCTTGTGTGTGTTGTCATCAAATAGATTTTCTAATCCTTTTTGCAGAGCATCACATATATAAACATATGTATATATGTGTATACATATGTATATATGTATATATGCATATATATGTAAATATGTATATATATATGTAAATATGTATATATATGTGTATATATGTATATGTATATATATATATATATATGTATATGTATATATATATATGTATATGTATATATATAGATATATATATATATACATATATTTGTATATGTATCTATATATATGTGTGTATATATGTATATATATGTGTATATATATACATATATGTGTATATATATATACATATATGTGTATATATATATACATATATGTTTATATACATGTATATATATATATACACATATATGTATATAGATATGTATATATATATATGTGTGTGTGTGTTTGTGTGTGTGTGTATATATGTATATATAGATGTATATATATATATACATATCTATATATACATATCTATATATACATATATACATATATACATATATACATATATACATGTATACATATACATATATGTATATGTATACATATATGTATATGTATACATGTATGTGTATGTATATATGTATATATATACATATATGTATATATATATGTATATATAGGTATACATATACATATACATATATGTATGTATATATATATATGTATATGTATATATATACATGTATACATATATATATATATATGTATATATATATTCTTTTGCCTTGTTTAGATCCTGTTTTCCAACGACATTTATAGAGGCATTGATTAGACTCCCCTCTTGTCTTGTGTGCTAGCTTTTTCAGTATATTATCAGTACGTAGAGTTTTCAAATATCGCAGTCAGTATTAATTACCTTGATCTTGGAGATTGTCTCTCAGCATTTTCTATGCATCGTGACCCTTCATTCTTCCCTCTTGTCTTGCGTGCTAGCTTTTTCGGTCTGTTATCAGTACGTAGAGTTTTCAAATATCATCATCGGTATTAATTACCTTGATCTCAGAGATTGTCTCTCAACATTTTCTATGCATCGTGACCCTTCATTCTTCCCTCTCTGACACTCTTAAGCGATTTAGCAGGTTCTTTTTTAAGTTAGCAGAGCTATCATTTACAACAGTTTTCTATGCATGATTACTAAAGTAGTGGCTTCCCATATTCTTCTTTATAAAGTTGTCGGTTCCTTCAGTGTGAATTGGGTTGTCTGTTGTTCTGAGCGAGTTGAGTATAATATGGACACACCGTTGAGGCTATTAGGGCTTAAGATACGAATGACATTTTTAGGGGAAGTCAAAGAGGATAGATTGAAAGGTATTCTTATCTTTCCTAATGTCCTAGTTATTTGGGCGGTTAAGAAAACATTAGGGGAAGAATATATTAAGAATGATGACCGAACCAGGACCAATTCTGACATAGCTGCGATGTTTCTTGCGGTGGCCATGCACTTTGAGAAGGACAGGGAGGTGGTTATGAAGTTATGATGAAGTGTTTTCAAGAAGGACTTGTTGGGTGAATTGGATAGGGTTGTCATCAATGTGGATGAGGATTTAACTGTCCCTAAGCCATGACACTATGATAGGTTCATGTGGAAGAACAAACTTGTGCCAAGATTTCCAATCTTGGAAATAGAAGATGAGGTTGCCTTTGTGGCTTATAATCTGATAAGGCTGCATAATTTCTTCTTCCTTATGTGGCTTTTGCATGTTAAAAAACTGACTTGTAATAAATGGCTTGCAAACTATTTGGAGGCGGAAGGCATTGAAGTAGTGCCTGACGATGTAGAGATCCCCTCTTCTTTTGCATCCAGCCCAGGAGAATTCTTTGTTAGTCTAGGACCATTGGCATCCAAGACTCAAATGAAAAGGAGTCAAGCTTCTCCTGAGTCCTAGGACTTTCTTTCTTTCTTCATGGTAGTTTTTTTAATTCTCTTTTGATTTACTCTAAACTATATTGTCTCTCATGGCTCCGACAGGGAAACTTTGACTCCTAATGACAACTTTTTCTTTTAGTTCTTATGAAGACAATATAGACATATGGGTTGTTTGTGATAATGTTATCTTAAGCTTCACAGTTTTGGTTAGTTTGTTTATTGCTTAGTTTTATGTTCCTTCCATCTCAAATTTAATTGCAAGTCTTCTTTGAATTGGATGCATTCTCAGAGTTATGCATATATAGATATGGGTGTATATATTGATACAACTGGTCTCGCCTTGGGTTACTCATTCTTTAAGTAGATGGTTTTGTGAATATATAGATTCATGTATATATATTCATAATAATGTTCATTCATCCATTTGGCACTTTCTTTGGCTCTTGTTGCCCTGTTTGCTTGTCCAATCTTTGTCCTTGCTTATGCTCAAAGATTTCTCTTTTTTTTTTTTCCTTTTCCTGTACATACATACATACATACATACATACATACATACATACATACATACATACATACATATATATATATATATCCTTTTTCCCCTATAGGCAGATGTAGGTTTGATTTTTGCTTTCTTTGGTAGTTTTTCCTTAGCTAGGATTCTTAAATTAGTCTACGGCTATCATGACGCTAGACTGGGATATGCTTTGTTCACTTAGATTCAAAAGCTAAATCTTTCTTTGGGTCTTTCTTTACCTCGATTACTCTTCTATCTATTGGTAATAATTGGTTAGGTTGGCTAGAAAGTATGATGATCTTTTCTGGGGAATCGTTTGGTACGTTTTCACATTGGAAAGCTATGTAAATGTTTCTATTTAGATAAAACAAGGGTATTTATCAAATTTGTCTATAGTTGCATTTACCTCCTGATTGTGACTAGTCTAACAGTATGCAAGAATAATGTGTATTTTGCTTTGGCAATCTAACTTTGTAGGATTCAGGTGGAGGTATTCGACATGTTTTATTCAGAACTGCCCCATCCCAACATGATCGAAATATGGCATTATTGCAGTCAAATTCTGCAACAATCATCACTGGAATTAATATGATGTATTTGATAGGAATTATCAAATGCATTGTTCTGGAATGGCATTTGGCCATTTATTGTATTTATCTGACTATTTCTAGGAAATGATTTTTCCTTGGGCAAGACCGGAGGTTTTCTTCGCCCGATTCTTTCCTACTGGTGCCCACATTGAATTGGGTTGTAAACTTCATGTAATTTCATTTAATTAATATAATTATTTGGATAAAGGCTCATTATCTATTAAAAAAAAATAAAATATTAAAAGAGATATATTTTTCATTACACTTGTAGATCTTTAAAAAGGGTATTTTTACATTTCAAAACAAATATTATTTATAAGAGTAGGAGTTTTTGAAACATTGAGTTTTTCAAAAAAAAAAAAAAATTGTCGATAACTATACCCAAAGTGATATAAAATATACATCTAGTAGACACTTCCAACTAAAAAAGTTGTGGTTCATACATAACTTATCTATAATGAATCTATATAGACCATATGTTTGACTAAAATTAATTTTTTAGTTAGAAAAACTTAAATTCACTTTTGCTGATAAGTTGGCTTGAAACGTGACATAGTATTATGCAGAGATGACTAAAGGGTGATTGGATCATAATCTAGTTGCTTGCACACAAGAATATTCTTTGAAGTGAAATCAACCCATTCAATGCATCTATACTTGAAGAGAGCAAAAAATCCATGAAAATCAATGCAACCCTGTCATTGGAATGGCGTTTGAGATAGCTCTGTCAGCATGAATGTCTTTCTATGTGTCATAACTAAGCATGGGAGGTTGTGAAATGCATTTGCAGGGATGGGAATGGAGTAATGACATTGTTTTGTGGTGGTTTTATTGGATTTGGATTTTATTAGGGTGATTAACTATGCAAATGTTTAATTTTAACCTATTGTCATTGACACTTCCCACCTAACCATTTAATTTTATTTTTTTTGGCCATAAGTTTAAATTATGGCAATCGACCCCAAATTTTTGTGTGTCATTAGATGTTCAAGAGATGCCAAAAATAACCATTATAATGCTTCTTTGGACTAGGTCCACCATAGCCACATGGGTGTCACACTAGACAAGATCAATGACTCACGTTGAACCAGAGGCGTTGACAAGTCTAATGTGAGTCTTGGCTATGACACAATGACATCCTTGTGATTCTCCACCTACACACTATGGGACCAAAGCTTGGTCTAATCCTTGATTGGACAACTTTTGTTGTATTGAAGGGCCTAAATTAATCTATGATTAAGCAATCGCGATCCCCTGCTAGCCGTTGAATTGTGATGAATGCCAATTAAGTATTGTTGTCCAGAGAGAAAAGGAAGCTTACCAAAGGGGTGGTTTCTTAGATATGGGACTGTTTGATGAAATTGATGAATACTAAGAGTGGGGGGGGGGTGAATTAGTATGCCAAAAATTACTGTACTTAAATACTTTACTAGACTACCAGTAAACCGGTAAAACAGTTTAGCAGACAAACCGGTTAGCACACATGCAAACCAAATAGAAAATAATGCATTCACCCACAAAAGCACAAACACCATAAAATGAGAGATTTTGATGTGGAAACCCAAATGGGAAAAACCACGGTGAGATGGAACTCACAAGTAACTATCTGCAGAATAGGAACCAGACCGGTTAAGGTCATACAATGTTCTTTACCAGAACAAATCTTGTTAGGAATTTCAATCTCTGTTAGGAGATAAGTCCGATTAAAGACTACCTTGCTAGAGGATTTTAGATCCACAGATGTGAACCACCTTGTTAGAGGATTTACAAAAGGCTTTTGGGCCTACCCGGTTAAGGGCTTCAGACTTGTCGAAGATGTGAGTAATCAACAAGTGAGTGATATAGTAAATAGCACAGATTGCTTGGTTAGATCCTTGATAGATCGTTCCTAATGCATTCTAGCATTACTTCAGTCTTCAATACATTCACTCTCTGCCTCTACTCACAAACCTAAACTTTTCTTCAATCTTATCACTCACAAAAACTCTCCTACCACCTTAAACCCTAGCAACTCATTAAAACCCTAGACATGATGTCCTTATCAAGGAATCTGATTTCATGTCGGTCCAATAGGATTACATTACAATTTCCTAGGTTCAATGCATCTAGACATATTCTGTAACATGACACAAGAAGCACCATTAAAGTGTCAGCACCGCCAAACAATCAGTGGATGGTAACTCATCACAAAATGCCGGTTGGTAACTCATCATAGAGTATTACAGGTTCATACAAAATACCGGTTGAAGCAAAATACCAGTTATCGGTTTGATAATAATGAAGACTGGGAAATATGAGTTGTGTCACTTTGTTCCTTCGTACCGCTTGAGATCCTTGAACCACTTGGGGTCTTCATACCGCTTTAGATCGGTAAACACTTTCTGCAAAACATTGATAGTCTAAAGGCTATAATAAATCATACCGGTTGGAACAAATACCGGTTGAGCTTTAACTCATACATACAAAGAGTGATCTCAAATCAAATGTGTGTCCATCAATGACAATCACAACATTAATCATGAAAAATGCCAACAATCTCCCCCTTTGGTATTGATGGCAACACTTAGGCAAAATTTTGACATCTAAGTGTTTTACAACAAAAATATGCCATAATCAAAATTACTCCCCCTAAGCATATACACTATCCCTTTTGCAAACAAAACAATGTATAGCTATTTGCGTACAAAGATAGACATGAAGATATACAGAGCATACATCAAAATTTTAAATACCAGAATACTTCTCCCCCTTTGCCAATAATGACAAAGTACAACTGAACAACCCCTGTTTCCATTTGGTATTAAAATAATAAGAGTTTATGACAATAAAGAGGAAAACTTGTCAAAAACTGATTTAAAGTCCTACAAAAATTATTTCATAGATAAGGACCAGGACTCAAGTAGGGAGGTAGCCACTTCTTTCTTTGTCTGGATCTAGGAGACCTGTTCTTCCATGGTGTCTATTGTGCTCATCTCTTGAGTCACCGTTAAGGTATCCAGATTGAGATAACATTTTTGAAGCATTTGCAGGCATGGGAGTAGAACCAGTTGTAGATCCTACAAATCTCGAGTCTGGTTGCTGATTTCCAACTCTATTTTGGTAGACTGGATATGAAATCAGTGAATGGTTTGCCCATAAGCTGTAAAAGAGTCATATGGCGGCTTGAAGGTGCTCATGTATAACTGCAAGTCAGATTGTAGCTTTTGCTTCTGTATAAGCACATCATCATAGAAGAGATGGGGTTGGTAAATCTTACTCAGTAGTAGATTCCCCTCATCCAGAGCATCCCTTATATCTTTTTGAGCTTTTTGCAGATCGGACCGCAGCTCATTTAGCTTCTTCACCAGGGCAATGTTGAGAGCCTTTTGATGCTCTTTCTTGGCATTTGCCTCTGCTACCTCTTCTAGGCTCTGCACTTGATCATCCACTATAGAGCATAGGAGCTTCAATTGTGCCATTGATGAATCAATATTGGGGAGGTTTGTGCCAGGTAACAAACCGGTAAGAGTGTCCACTGCAGCTTGGATCACATCTTGCTCCTTTTTCCTCCTTATCACTTCAAGGCGTTCTTGAGCAACCTTAATGCTCTGTAGCAACTCCATTTCATTTGCAAACTGGAGGTAAATAGGACTGGTGAGGTCAGCCGGTTTGGCTTGACTACCAGTTGCTTTTGGAGTCTCCATCTGAGTGCTTTTTGCCGCTTCTTCTTTCTCTTCTTCCTTCTTTTTCTTCTCCGCTTCTTTTTGCCGCTCCTCTTCCTTTTCCTCCTCTGCTTTCTTCTTCTCCACTTCCTTTCTCTTCTCCTCTTCCTTATCCTCCTCTGCTTTCTTCTTCTCCACTTCCTTTCTCTTCTCCTCTTCCTTATCCTCCTCTGCTTTCTTCTTCTCCGCTTCCTTTCTCTTCTCCTCTTCCTTATCCTCCTTTGCTTTCTTCTTCTCTGCTTCCTTTCTCTTTTCCTCTTCCTTATCCTCCTCTGCTTTCTTCTTTTCCGCTTCCTTTCTCTTCTCCTCCTCTTTATCCTCCTCTTCTTTCTTCTTCTTCACTTCCTTTCTCTTCTCCTCTTCTTTATCCTCTTCTTCTTTCTTCTTCTTCACATCTTCTTGTTTCTTTTTCTCTTCTTCCTCTTTTCTCTTTTCCTCCTCTTTCTTTTCCTTCTCATCCTCTTTTCTCTTTTCCTCCTCTTTCCTTTTCTCCTCATCTTCTTCCTTTTTCTTCTCCTCCGCTTGCTTCTTTGCTTCCTCCTTTTTTTCATCTACTTCCTTTTGCTTTTCTACATGTTCTACCTGCTTCTCCTATCCTGTTGCTTCTGGTGGTGCATCCGAAGTAACATTTTCACCATCTAAGGCATCTACATTAATGGAGACCATTTGTTCTGTGATCGGTTCTTCTTCACTGTCATACACTACATCCGGTTTGCCAGTTTCTGGTTCTCTCTCAGCTTTTCTGTTGGCTTTAGTAACTTGATGCATCTTAAGAGCTTCTTGAGCATGAGTATGTGTATCCTTGATCACTTCTTGACCCTTTCCTTCCAGTAACAAGAGTCTTCTTCTTCTCATGAAGAAGAGGCCTTTGTATTTATTCATAACTTCGAAAAGTTCTGAATTAGATACATCAGGAAAATGTTGAGCAAATATTTTCTCCTTCATTTCCTATTCCTTTTCTATGGCAATGTGCCATTTATTGTCTAAAGAATTATACAAAGAATCCGGTGTCTCAGATCTAATTTCTGAAGGCAACCGGTCATTAACACACAAATACTTAATGATTTCCTATTCAACTGCTTCCTTTTCATCATCATTGAAATCATCAAAACAATCAATTAAATCATTCAACACTTTTCTCCTAATGTTCTTTATAGTTCTTTGACAATGTGTTAAAGGTTTGTAAGAAGAAATGTCAATATTTACCGGTGCAGATGATGCCGATTCATTCTTTGTCTTTTTCTTTGTTTGCCTAGTCTTCTTCTTAGGCTGTTCTTCTGACACAGTTTCTTCTGAGTTAGGTGTATTGCTTTTTGTCTTCCGCTTCCTCTCAAAGACTTTTATAGGTGCTGCTTCCGGTTTCTTCTTAACTAGTGACCGCTTGGTCACTTTGGGACTGGCTGTAGTAACCAGTGCCGATGCTGAAGGTACTACCTTTCCTTTCTTTTTAGAGGGTTCTATAACTAGTGCAACCCTTTCCAAATAGGTGCCGGTTCTCTTTGCCTTAGGATCAAGGGGTGAGGTGATTAGGGTAGAAGCATACCCATCCAGCATATCATACATCACCTCATAGCTCAACGGCCTCCATTATGCATTCATCCACTTTGATGATAAAGCAGATGTCCTCTTCATATTTCTTGACAATGTCACTGGATATTCTTATCCTTTGACTCATTTTGCGTCTGAACTCATCAAAGTATTTGTTCAGTGCTTCTGGATAGCCAGTTCCAACTTCTTGTAGGCTCTCCTTGATTTGTTTTGTTACCGGTTGGTCAGCAGACCACTGAATATCACCTACTCCTGGAAAGTAGCCTTGAAAGTAAAAGAACAACCCAACCAGTAGTTGTCCGAACTTGAATCTCAGTGCATTGTCCTGTTTGATTGACTTAAGATTCAACTTATGTTGTCTTTGCATACAAGTGCACAGATCAAATGATGCATCCTCCTTGATCATCCTGTAAGTGGCATTTACCGCTGCAGCAAAGATAGAATTAATTCTGCTAGTAGAGAACGTCCGGTAACCTATCATCATGCAAGCATACTTGACCAGATTGTGCTTGATTGAGTTGACGGTCATGCCACATGAGTCGCTCATTGAATTGGTGAGCTTGGACATTTCAGTCTTGCTGAGCTTCCTTAGGGCTGGCACTTCCCTTGTATTGCAGAAACCGGTGACAACATGAATCGCTTGCGGTGTGATATCATGTGTTCTCTCAAGATACATCTTGTCACCATGAACTCTGCTCAGAATGATTCGAATGTGGTCATCTATGAAATCCTCTAGGAAGTAAACCGCATTGTGAAGTTTCTTCTTCTCCAAGATGCTATACTTCTGTTTGATCTTTTTATCCTTCCCACATAATAGACCTAGCCGAGAATGGATTGCGAGAAACCCTAGGTCTTCAATTTTACAATCTATATAATCAAAAATCCCTTCTTCTACTATAACACCAGCTGGTATTTGAGACAAGGCATTATATTTCGACTTTCGTTGTATGAAGTCCATAGAATCAACAATTGCACTAGAACTATCATGAGATGCGGAAGCCATGATAAAATAAAAAACTCAAGAAATACCTTTTGGAAATCAAGAATTTAGGGCTTGCTAATTCCACTTCACCTCACACTTCGTTGGTTGCTGAATCACCACTTTGAGTTCTTCTCTTGACTATTTGATATTTGCTTCTGAATCTTCTTCAGGGTTTCAAAATTTCTTTGAATTGCAACACAAATCACTTTTTCTTCGCTCTGCACTTGAAAAACTTCTTTGCCAAAAAAATGATAGTAAGAAATGATTTGAAAATTCCTTTTAAACATATTCCTCACCTACCGTAATAAATGCTCCACCATTAGGGCGTAAACCCTAATTTTCCTTTTACCATTTCCGGTCTTCTGCCGATTGAAAGGTATCTCATACCAGTTAAGGTCTTTTACCGGTGTAAACCGGGGGTTCAAAGTATTTTGCCGTTTGCTCCCCCTAAGCTTTTCTGATGCTTAGTTTGCCGGTTCCATGATTTCCACACTAGGTGCAGAAACCGGTTCATCTTGCAACACTGCTGGTTTCTTTTTCCAAGTTTTGTTCATATCCGCTTGAATAGTTTCAATATCAATCTTTCCTTCCGGAGTGACCAGTATGTCATCCGATATGTTCTTTCTTGTCCTGCAGAATCTGGCAATGTAACCCGGTTTGTTGCAATGATAGCAAACCATTCCAGGTGCTCTCCAAGGTCCATTATTCATGTTACCATTCTTCCTCCTACATGTTACAGCAGTGTGACCATGACAATGACAGATCAAACACTTTGCTCTCCATCCGGTTGCCGCTTGATAGCCACCGCTTCCTGACTAATGATTAAAGGCATTACACCGGTTGTGATTCTAGTTCACAAAAGCTTCTGGACCAACTCCTTGAGTCCTTTGTGGATATCTTCCAGTGTTGTTTATAACAGACCTGCATTCAGATGCTCTATGCCCAAACTTGTTGTATGCATAAAAATTACCATTGAACTTATTGGATCTAGGTACATTGTTTATAAAGTAAGGAAAATTATTGTAGGCTTTGCTCCTACACACATTGGCAGTATGTCCTTCTTTAAGACAGTTAAAGCAAATAGGTTTAAACTTTTGCTTACCTTTATCCTTTGATGCCGGTTGTTTCTTTGATGCTCCAACATTTGTACCAGAGGTCTCACCTTCCTCATGACCGAAATAACCAAGTCCATCAGTATTCTTGACAGGTTTGGAAGATTCAAGCTTTTTCTCTAGCTTAACGGTACTCTTGTTGAACTTAGCAAGTATTTCCTTTGACTCAGAGAGTTCTTTGGAAATAGCAGCATTTGTTTCCATCAAGTTTGCATTCTCGGAGATGGTCATGTTCAGTTCTCCTTGCATGTCTTCCTTTTCCACTTTGCTCACATGGAGTTGAGTAGTTAGGGCACTGATCTCTTGCTTCAGCTTGGAGATTTCATGATCTTTGTCTTTTACTAGATCTTTAGCTTTCCTCTGGTTCTCAAGCTCTTGGCACATTCGAATAGTCAGTCCTTACAACTGTTTTCTCAGGTTGGAATTGGATTCATTCAATGTTTCTACTTCTTGAATCAGGGCTTCCATGTCTGCTTCATTCGAAGAACTATTTTTAGATAGCTCCATCAGTTTCTCAGCATGTTCTCTCCTTTTTGCTTGAGAGGCCTTGTATTTGACCATAAGATCATCATAGGCTTGCTCAGACTGAGTGAGCCGATGAGTAAGTTCCCTCACAGTGTATTCCCCCATATCTCTTTCCAAGTGGTTAGACTTATAGAAAGGTTGGCTCTAATACCAATTGATGAATACTAAGAGGGGGGGTGAATTAGTATGCCAAAAATGACTGTACTTAAACACTTTACTAGACTACCAGTAAACCAGTAAAATAGTTTAGCAGACAAACCGGTTAGCACACATGCAAGCCAAATAGAAAATAATGCATTCACCCACAGAAGCACAAACACTATAACATGAGAGATTTTGACATGGAAACCCAAATGGGAAAAACCACGATGAGATGGAACTCACAAGTAACTATCTACAGAATAGGAACCAGACAGGTTAAGGTCAGACCGGTTAAGGTCATACAATGTTCTTTACCAGAACAGATCCTATTAGGAATCTCAATCTCTGTTAGGAGATAAGTCCGATTAAAGACTACCTTGCTAGAGGATTTTAGATCCACAGATGTGAACCACCTTGTTAGAGGATTTACAAAAGGCTTTTGGGCCTACCCGGTTAAGGGCTTCAAACTTGTCGAAGATGTGAGTAATCAACAAGTGAGTGATATAGTAAATAGCATAGATTGCTTGGTTAGATCCTTGATAGCTCATTCCTAATGCATTCCAGTATTACTTCAGTCTTCAACACATTCACTCTTTGCCTCTACTTGCAGACCTGAACTTTTCTTCAATCTTATCACTAACAAAAACTCTCCTACCACCTTAAACCCTAGCAACTCATTAAAACCCTAGACATGATGTCCTAATTAAGGAATCTAATTTCATGTCGGTCCAATAGGATTACATTACAATTTCCTAGGTTCAATGCATCTAGACATATTTTGTAACACAACACAAGAAGCACTGTTAAAGTGTCAGCACCGCCAAACAATCGGTGGATGGTAACTCATCACAAAATTCTGGTTGGTAACTCATCACAGAGTATTACCGGTTCATACAAAATACCGGTTGAAGCAAAATATCGGTTATCGGTTTGACAATAATGAAGATGGGGAAATATGAGTTGTGTCACTTTGTTCCTTCATATCGCTTGAGATCCTTGAACCGCTTGGGGTCTTCATACCGCTTCAGATCGGTAAACACTTTCTGCAAAACAACGATAGTCTAGAGACTATAATACATCATACCGATTGGATCAAATATCGGTTGAGCTTTAACTCATACATACAAAAAGTGATCTCAAATCAAGTGTGTGTCCATCAATGACAATCACAACATTAATCATAAAAAATGCCAACAAAAATGACTAAGGGGACTTCAACTGGTGGCGTTAAGTGAGTCTGACTATCCAGACCAGTCAACTCTAAATTAGAACAGGGACAGTGAGTGCCAAAAATGACTAAGGCATGAAGATGTAGGGTTTGTGGTTTAGGCCTTATGGAATTACTTTAGGGGTTAAGCCATTAATGGATGTCTTAGATTGGTTATCTGTGATGAGCCAAGGTAGGCATAAGGTGCCAACATTTTTGGAGACTACGTGGAGATGCAAGCCTAATATGCATAGGACCAATAGCTTGTGGAATCCATTGGGCGTAGAGTCAAGAATGCAACAATTGGGAAACTTGATCAAAACTTCTATAACTTGTAACAAATTATAAATTTTTTTAATATTTTCAAAAAGGAAACAACCCATGCTCATGCACTTCTTAGGAAATAGGAAAACTAACTATTATTTACAAGATCTTAAAACCTTATTTAGGAGAAAGGTTTGAGATAAATTCCATTAACTGGGATGGGGAGAAATTCACCATCAAGCCTTGATAATTGAAATGATTTGGCATCCTTGAAGCTAGTGATGATGTATGGGCTACTCCATATTGCATCAAACTTGGAGTGCCTACCTGGTTTAACTTTGTTTGCATCCCACTTGAGGACCAAGTATCCCTTTTTGAAGATCCTATTTGAAGCTTTTTTGTCAAAACTCCTTTTGACTTGTTGTTGATGTTTCTCAAGCATATGCATATCTTGATTCCTGACCTCTTCAAGCTCCATTAATTTATCTAGTCTAACTATCATAGCATTGTTCTATAGTAGCTCTAGTTGATGTGTTAATTCAAGAGAAGGCAATTCAAGAGATAAATAAATTTTTGCTTCTCCTCCATACACTATCATGAAAGGTGAGTTGCCAAGTGCTCTCTTGGGCATAATTCTATCAGCCCATAAGGTTGTTTTCAACTTGTCATGCCAAGACCTTTGATTGTCTTCTATTATTCTCTTGATTATCTTGATGAGGTTCTTGTTAAAGGCCATTACCTTGAGGGTAATAATATGATGATGTCTTTAGGTAAATATCATGCTTGATTTCCCAATAACTTATTTGTGCTCTAATTAATGCCTTGGTATTGTCTGATATGATGTTGGAAGGAGTGTTGAATCTTGTTACAATTCCACCAATGAATTCCAACACTAAACTCTCTATGACATCCTTCAACACTACTTCCTTAGTCCACCTTGTGAAATAATTTGTTGCTACCAAAATCCACTTATAACCAGTGCTTGAAGGTGGATTAATTGGACCAATGAAGTCCAAACCCCGTTGTGTAAAAGGTTGGTATGATTAGATGGGATGGAGAGGAAGGACAACTAACCTTTGCTTTCCTAAGAAGAAAGAACATTTCTTACACTCTCACCCAATTGTGTGAATCTTTGAATAGAGTTGGCCAGTAATAACTAGCCCTCATTATCTTGATAGTTGTGGTCCTTGCAAAGAAATGACCGCTTGAAGGGCCATCATGAAACTCCTCTAACAGTCTACTGACTTTATTTTATTCTATAGATCTTAATAAGACTCCATTGGAATATTTTCTAAAAAGTATGTCATCCACCAAGACATAAGGAATGTAATATAGCCTGAAGTGTCTCCTTTTGGTCCTATCTAGACCTTGAGGATATTTACCTTCTCTTAAAAAGATATTCATGTCTTCTACCCAACTAGTTTGATCTTCATTATTAGCTAGTCTCTCCTCCCACAACACAAGGGCAACCTCTTGAGGTGTTGAAAATGATTAAACCATCTACTCACATATGCCTTCGCCCCTTACAAGCTTGGTAATTTTTATGTTAATGTCATATTCCATGACCTTTGCGATCCATCCAATTCTCTTCTCATTGATATCCTTATTCAAAATAAGATCCTTGACACTTGCATGTGGAACTAAAAGTTGGATCCTATCATTAGACAACATGTGTCTATACTTCTTCAATGCTCTAATGACAACGAGGACTTACTTTTCTATATAACTATTCTTTAGCTCATAGTCTTTCAATTCTTCACTGAAAAAAGCAAAGGGATGCTCCAAATTATTTTCATTCAGTTGTGTTACGATAGATAAGATGCTTGATTTTACTCTAAGAGTATAGTGTATTAAATCCTTCTCTTAATTAGGATTAATCAGAGTAGGAGCTTGGACAATTGTTTCTTTGATTTCTTCAAAGTTGGCCTGTCCTTCTTTGGCTCGATTGAAAGTTAAATTATTCCCCAACATGGTTGTGAGAGGCTAAACCATAGAAGTAAGGACAAGAATAAATCTCCTTCCAAAGTTGATCCTACCAAGAAAACTCTATAATACTGTCTTGTGACTTGGGAGTGGAAGAGAAAGAATAGCTTCCACTCTTTCTTCATCCATGACTAGGCCATCCTTTGATATAATGTTACCAATAATTTACCTTGATCAGTAGAAAACTTACTCTTTCTTGGGTTTAGGGACAAACCATATTCTCTAAATTTAATAAACACTAGTTCAAGATGATGAAAATGATCAGCTGGACACTTTGAATAAACATTTATATCTATTTATGTTAGATTTGGATACTCTAATATTGTAAATTTAAATAGAATCCAACCACTAAAACCCTAGAATTACAAAGAAATCCAACATAACATCAATAGAGAATTGCAAATATGCAAATAAAAAACTAAAGAACATTAGACCATTTACATGCTCCATGGGTTTGATCTCCATTGTCCTTTCTCTTAGATTTTATGTGTGCACAAGAGCTCAATATAGAATGGATGGTGGTTGTAATAGACAATTCGATAGAGTTTGTGTACACTTTCACTTGATTGCTTGAAAAGGCAGAGGAAAGGGTCTCTTTTATAGAGAACACCCTAAAAATGGAAGGATAAGATTAAGAGGTGGAAGGATAAATGGTCGGATATGATTGAAGGGTAGGTATAGGAAATAGTAAAATATTGGAGTGGTGGTTAGAGGAAAATTACAGATGAATGAAACTTGCCAGGAAAGAAAAGGCTAACGAATTAATTAAATAAATAAATATTTATATAATTAAATAAATATATATTTATATTAGCGTGTCCTATCCTTATCACCTTTCTAGGTTTGTTTTGTGCCTATTCTCTAGCTTTGAGGCCATGAACAACCTTTAGTGGGTCCTATTGTGGGAGACTCACCCTATTTTACTATTATTTGGGCTCTTATTAGAGAGGGACCAGGGCATGGAATGCCTTGGTCTAGACCATATCCCCTGATGCCATGGTCCTTCCTAATTTGACCCCATTTTAAAATGGGGTAGGTGCTATATCTCCCTAGTATGATTTGATCCCCATGGCTCCATATGACCATTGGAGGTCAACCTAATTTTTAATTTACCTAGATGTCCCTATATAAAGACATTTTATCAACCTAATTTCATCTATCCAATCTAAGCAATCAATTCCAAGCATTCTTGCGTCTGTGAATCATTCATTACCAAATATTTTTAGAGATATTCAAGGCTGCATATTCATCATTCAACCATTATGGAGAAATATTACATCATTCCTATGCAAGTATGTGTGTGTGATTAGGGTTTTGTCATGTTCATGCCATTTCATACAACATATATGATTACATTCAAAGAACAAAGCATCATCATCAGTAATTGTAGCTCTAAGGTATACCTTTCCAATACTTATTTTAGTATTTGCATTTATTCATTCAACGTTAATTCCTAAACTCGAGTTCGAATTAGGTAAACCCTTATTCCCAACAATTTCTCCCTTCTTTCTATGTACAATAATTAGGTATATAGACGTGTTTGGGAGGATCAACATGATTTATAAAGACAAACAGGTTCACCTTTTGATGGTGAAAAATTTGGAGGACCAAGGCAAGTCCCAAAAAATCAAGTCAAACTTCTAGGAACAAATTCAAATCACTTTATTCTACTTAGATCTAGGTTGGTGTCTCCGTATGATGTCTGTAGCTCATTGTTTATGCCAAATCTCTTCAATATTCACCCATTTACCCTAATTTCAATATTTTCACAATTCAACTTAAAAAGAGGGAATAAAACCCTAACCCAGGTGGAACATAATCATAATTTTAGAGCTTTTTGCTTAAAGGTGTAATGGTGAAAACAAGGTGAATGATGGAGAGATCAAGAGGAAAGATTTTCTTCCCTCCAAGGAGAGATGAAAGTTTCACTGCAGATTTCCCTTCAAACACTTTATCCATATTAGATTTAAAAGAGGGGGAAATTCACTAAGTCCAATCTCTTAGGGAAGATATTGAATACTAAATGAATTAATAATGGGATATAAATGACAAGCTAACCCCTCTTTTAGAATTGAATATGATTGAATTATGTGTTGTAGAATTAAGTGTAAAAGTAGCAAAGAACTGATTCTAACTCAAGATACAAGTGTGAGATGAAGCTGTGCACTTGGATCTGGCTATAAAATGTTGAGACGAAACTTCCTTGCGAATTTGAGGAAAAGTTGTCAGGACCGTGCTGAAAGTGTCCACGGTCTTCTGAAAAATCTGTGAAATGAAAATGGTTTTTCCACCTCTACAAATGGAGTCCAAATTTGCAAATGCAGTTGCACACCTGCAACCTACACACAAAAAAGAGAGGAAAAGGGGTTGGATTGGGGTTTTCCTTCAATTCAAACCCTAGTTTTGGAATTAACCAATGATGATAGAAAGTACTTGCAAGTGAATGTAAATGAAAGACTGAAATGTAAGTCACCTCTAGGAAGGTTGTAGATAGAATGTAGGTAGATTTTCTTGTATGAAATTGAATGTTGAAAGGGGTCTCCTCTTCAATGGTTGAATCCTTGACTTGAATGCAACACCTAGCCTTGAAGGGAGACTTGAGAATGCTCAATGTTGTAAAGGAATGCATGAATGCTTGAATGCTTGAACTTATGCCCACTCTTCGCTTATCCAACTTTTTTGCTTGTTGAACTTATGCAAATGAGAGGGAAAATGCGACTTATATACTTGTCAATTAGGGCTAATTGACTAATTTTTCATCACAGGTCGACATAGGGAAAGTTTTTCCGCTTTATGCAAAGTCCAATGCAAGGATAGGATAGAGGGGCCCCCAAAATAGGGCAAGGACAAGGGTGCCACACCCCTATCCTAGGGGGGACAGGGGTGCCACACCCTTGTCTTACCCTTGTCTCAAGACAAGAAGTAGGTTCAAGCAATGCAAAGGGCAAAACAAGTGCGGTTTTTGGGGGTTGAGCAAGTCTTGGGTCTCCAATCAGGCTTAGGGATTCAAATCGCCAACGTGAAGACCCTAATGTAGTCACAAATTGCAAGGGTCGTAATTTTATGACACTACATTTAGCCCCCACTTTAGTGGGAGTATAAGCGTACACCAATGCTGTCGGTAAAGTATAAGGAAACATGATTGAAAGACTTCTACCATGTCAAGGAGGCAAGATGCACCAAGCCCTTAGTGGTAGTAGGATCTTATGACATCGATTGACAAAGTAAAAGGGAAGATCAAGAAGGGAAACCATGATTGCAAGTAGCATGGTTCCCCTCACTATGAGTCACGAAAAAGATACTGAAATTATAAAGTAATGCCGAGTTCACTAAATAATTCTAAGTATCGAAAAGGAAAATATGAGCGGAGTGTATGCCCGCACATTAAAGCGATTGCGCACACCTTATCGGGAGTGATTTCTATAAGGTAGGATACACTCAAGAGAGAGAGAAGAGAGGGAGCACATTATTGCAAGGATTTAGCCCCCTACCGAGGAATAAACCCAAGGATAATGAACACAAAACATGAGGTAGTTTCGCTTTACTTGGGGTTAGTATGTTGTATGATAACTCATGTAGATCATATATGTATATGTGCATATAATAATCGTCATTCCCCAAAGAAAGGAAACTACCTTGGAAGAAAGGGAATAGAGGATATCTTTTGAGTCAACATGAAAAGAGACCAAAGGAGATCTCAATGATTTGTATCATCCTTAAGTAGACATTGAGGGAAAAATAGAAGAACATGGATACAAATAGAAGAATAGTCACAAAGAGCAAGAGAGGAGAGAGGGAGAAGATCTATAGTGCTAATATTTCTAATCTAGCATGATATCCACCTCCTGATCTTGCTAATCAATTTTGGGAAGGTGAGAAACATGCCATAGGAATGAAATCGATCACAATAGATGGAGCTAACACAAGATCCAAACAAGGACTATGCTCATGGTCCAAATAAGTTTCTTCGATTCTAGGAGCTAGGATTAGGGTTTTTGAAAATTTAGTCGATAAATGCTTGTCCACATCAACATATTTATAATCACTATCAGAAGCATTGGGAGTTGTATTCCTATCATGAATAACATTTTCACTCATTTATTCATCAAGATTTATATGAAGAGGAGCACGAACATGAATAGGAGTAAAACCATCACATGTTTTGTGCAACTTATGATTTGGAGATGTAGGTCCAACATATTGCTTAGGATAAAAGGGAATCATATCAACTGTTGGAGTCTTGGGAGATTGAATGGTTTGAGGAGAAACTTCACGAGCTTGAGCATGACGCCTTCATCGGTGGTCTCTTGTACAACAATCTCGTCGAGTCTTAGTGGAAGACTGAGAAGGAGGAGGAATATTTATGAAAGGATGAACAATCTCCTCTTTGATAGTTGGAGGTTTAGGTTGAGGTCTTTTATGTTGGACAAGAGGAGAGGTGGGCCTCTTCTCTCTATAAGAGAAAGGAGGTCTAAATACACCATATAAATGAGGAATATTAGGTGTAGGAAGGAGACTGGGTCCATCATGGGGAGGTGGTACAGGTCTAACCTTAGGAAGAATATTGTTGTTCTTCTTAGAAGAAGGCATAGTCACATCCATAAGAATAGGTTGAGGATTTTCCTTAGGAGGAAGATTAGTCCTATCCCTTAGAGGAAGGATTTCATCTTCAAGAAGGATGGGAATGTCAAGTGTTGGGGAAATAGGTTGACTCAAGGATAAAATCATATCTTTCTTCCATTTTTGATAAGATTGGAAAATAGCATCGCTCCTTTGTGGAAGAGATTAAAATTTCTTAGGCCAAAAGAGATCAATAGGAACACTAGGGTTTTTTTCAGATGGCTGAAATAAGCCGTGGTTAACAGTTATGATTTCTCCATTATGGGGAAATTTAAAACACTTATGAATTGGAGAAGCAATAGCCTTCATGGAAGATAGCCAAGGGTATCCCAACTTCACACAGAATTATTTGGAAGAAGGAATGATAGCAAAGGTAACATCCATAGATTTAGTGTGAAATTCAATAGGAAGGGTGATAGAGCCAGTGGTAGGACAAGAGAAGCCATAAAATAACTTCACAACCACATTAGAGTCATCATAGATCAGTTTATGCAATTGTAAAGTGAAGAGATAATCCTCAGTGATGATATTAACCATGCAAGTGGGATCAACAAGAGCACCATGACAAGGTATGTCCTTAACCTTCACAACTATGTATAAAGGCCCATCGGGTGCCCTAATGGTCTCACTAGGGTTGAATGTAATACAATGATCCTTAGATGTCTCTTGTTTCTCTATCATGTTCACCAAATTCGGAGCTATGGTAGTAAGATCAAAAGGAGAGAAAGAGGTATGTTCAGTCTCAATCATGTTAGAGGTATGAGAAGGCAAAGGATCAGTGAAAATGTTAAGATTTTGATTAGGAGGAGCTACTAATTTGTTTCCCTTATCATTCATACCTGCTATAGATATAGTATTATTATCAATCAAATCTTGAATCTTACTTTTAAATGCAAAACATTTCTCAGTATCATGACCAGGCTGACAATGAAATTGACAAAAGGAATTTCTATCAAAATAAGGGGATGGAAGCTTAGATGGGTCATCTGGTTTGATAGGAGGAAGTGTGATCAAATTTATTTGTAATAACTAAGACATAATACTATGTAAAGATTCATTCAAAGGAGTAAATTATCTTTCTCTTTTAAAGAATTTAGAAATAGGAGGCACACCTATTGTAGCATTCACATTGTTGTTGTTGATTGTATCATTGAACTTGACGAAGCTTTTTGTTGGTTTGAACTTTGCAAATAGTTGTTGAACACTCTCCCCCTTATCATTCGGAGCCATAGGAGTAGATTGCTCCATTTGACTCACAACCAGTTGATAATTATAGATTGTTGTGCACAACTGCGGAAAGGAAGTAAACTTAGACAAAAGAAGCTTTTCCCTTATATCATTTTGCAAATTAGAAATGAAAATTCTTTGAATATCATTATCAGGTACATGAAAAGAAATTTGAGCACACACATTCTTATATCTACCAATGAAATCAGTCACTTTTTCTTTAACACCTTGTTTACAATGCATTAAATCAGTCAAAGTGATTTTAAGACCAATGTTTTGAAATTGTTGGATGAAATAATTTGCTAATTGTTGAAAAGAAGTGATAGAATAAGAAGGAAAAGAGCGATACCATTGTAAAGCCTTATCTCTTAGTGTTCTTGTAAACAATTTTGCAAGCAATCTTTGATCATAAGCAAAATCAATACACAAGGTTTGAAATGTTTTAATATGTGTGAGAGGATCACCTTTTCCATTATAGAGTTCCAATTGAGGGACCTCAACATGCTTAGGTTGGATGACTTTAACAATATCAAGGGAAAGTGGGCTCGCAAGATCAAATGTGGGCACACTAAATTTGGATTGGCTCATGGAAGCAATTTGTTGTTGTAAGGAAGACACAGTTTGAGCAATATTGTTAATGGTTGCTTCAGTAGAAGAATTGATGTGAGATATGTTTGATTGAGAAGGTGGTGTGATGTTATTGAAGGAAGAAATGGATTGAGAATAAGGTAGTGGGACATTATGATAAGTAGGCATAAGTGATGATTGAGTAAGAAATGGGACACTTAAAGGAGGAATAAAATTGTTGAATGAATTACCCCCTTGTGTCACATTGATTGGTTGAGGGATAATAGGAATACTTTTGGAAGACATAGGGTAAGATGGAGGATTAAATGAAGAAGAGGGATTTCCCCCATGACCAATTGTTGTAGGAATGGCATTTTGAGTTGATGTAGCCATGATGTTTGATGTGAAAGTAGGAATACTAGCCATAGGAGTAGTCAAAGGAATAGAAGAATTGATTTGATTTGAAGGTTGTGAATAAGCTAAATTCTCAACACAAGTCTTTATAGGCATGCCATTAGAATCAACAATATGAGCAATGCCATGCAATATATCAATTCCATTCTTATCACTTTGAATCATTCATTTGCCTTCAATTAATGGAAGAGCTTCACTATTAGGGTATTCTTGGGACATCCATCATTGGAAGTTATCAAATTGATTATCTTATTTTAAAAGCTGATCTATGGAAACTCTAGTTAAAGCTTCTTCTTGTTTATCATGAGATTCATCAATTGGATAGATAGGGATATGATTAGGATGGGAAGAATTAGCATGATCCTCATTAAAGAAGTCACCCAAATTATGCTCCATCTCCTCGGTAATTAAACCTTGGGAAGCCTTAATTCTAATGCTTCATCTAGCTAGGATAGTATAGGCAGGACTAATAGTGGTAAAACTCATGCACTAGAGGGAAAATTTGAATTTTGAAGAAGAAGAACAAAGTGTACAAAAATTGAATAATGCAAAATTTGGGAAAATGATGATTAAACAATTTGACCTTTGTTGAAAGAAGAAAATGACACAATTTCCAAAAATAATTTTTATGATAAATGAAAGGAAATTGGAATTTAAAATTAGGGCCAATGGGATACCACTTAATTTTAAAATTGATAGAATCAAAATTTTTAAAAGAGTGCACACGGTCTGACCAACTTTTTTTGGAAATTTTTCAGGTATTAAAGTTACAATGATTTTAAAGCTAACCTAAAAAAATTGACGGATTTTATGATATCTAGATAGGTGAAATGAAGGGTTGAGTGTGAAAATAGGACCCTATTAGGATTTTGAGAAAAAAAGAGGAATTGAATTGAAAATTTGAAAAGGGTCAAACCTAATGGATAGGGGCACCTTGAAAAATGTTCAAAACACTGAAATTGATTGAAATTTGCACAAAATCCAATTAAATTTGAAAATTAGGGTTTTAGGACCTAACCACTTAAATTTTGAAAAAGGAGGGAAATTGAAAATTTGAATTGTAGGATAGAAGATAAGTCTGAAAACAATCACAAATCTGAAAATTAAATGGAAATTCAATTTTTGCACAATTTCAAGATGATTTTTAAAAATTAGGGTTTTGACAATTAACCTCTTAATTTTGTGAATTTGATTTGCAAATTGAACAAGACAATGAAGAAATTGAATTTGACAAACAAAGCAATTTTCAGATCTAAGACAATAACAAGAAATTTTTACAAAACACAAGTTCAATTTCCATTTTAAAAGCTAGGGTTTTGAATGAATTAACCACTAAGTTTGCAGAAAAATTAAACTTGTAAATGAAAAATATGCAATGATTCTCAAAATAAAGCATGTAAGACGTCAGGCTCACCAAAATGTAATGGTGAAAAAAAGGTGAATGATGGAGAGATCAAGAGGAAATCTTTTCTTCCCTCCGAGGGGAGATGAAAGTTTCACTACAGATTTCCCTTCAAACACTTTATCCACATTACATTTAAAAGAGGGGGAAATTCACTAGATCCAATCTCTTAGGGAAGAGATTGAATACTAAATAAATTGATAATGGGATAGAAATGATAAGCTAACCCCTCTTTTAGAGTGAAAGATGATTGAATTATGTGTTGTAGAACTAAGTGTAAAAGTAGAAAAGAATTGATTATAACTCGAGATAGAAGCATGAGATGAAGCTGTGCACTTGGATCTGGCTATAATATATTGAGATGAAGCTACCTTGGGAATTTGAGGAAAATTTGTCGGGACTGTGGTGAAAGTTTCCATGGTCCTTCGAAAAATCCGCGAAACGAAAAGGGTTTTTCCGCCTCTATAAATGGAGTCTGAATCTGCAAACACAGCTGCACACTTGCAACCTACACACTAAAAAGAGAGGAAAAGGGGTTGGGATTGGGGGTTTGCCTTCAGGTCAAACCCCAGTTTTGGAATTAACCAAATGATGATAGAAAGTACTTGCAAGTAAATGTAAATGAAAGAATGAAATGTAAGTCACCTCCAGGGAGGTTGTAGATAGAATGTAGGTAGATTTTCTTGTATGGAATTGAACGTTGAAAGGGATCTCCTCTTCAATGGTTGAATCCTTGACTTGAATGCAACATCTAGCCTTGAAGGGAGACTTGAGAATGCTCAATACTGGAAAGGAATGCTTGAATGCTTAATTCTTGAACTTATGCCTACTCTTCGCTTATCCAACTTTTTTGCTTGTTGAACTTATGCAAATGAGAGGGCAAATACAACTTATATACTCGTCATTTAGGGTTAATTGACTGATTTTTCATCACATGCTGACACAAGGAAATTTTTCCCATTTTATGCAAAGTCCAATGCAAGGATAGCACAAAGGAGGCCCCAAATTAGGGCAAGGACAAGGGCGCCACACCCTTGTCATAGGAGGACAGTGGCACCATGCCCCTGTCCTGCCCTTGTCTGAGGACAAGTTCAGGTAGTGCAAAGGGCAGAACAAGTGCAGTTTTTGGGGGTTGAGCAAATCTCAGGTATCTGATTAGGCTTAGGGATTCAAATCGCCAACATGAAGACCCTAGTGTGGTTGCAAATTGCAAGGGTCGCAATTTTATGACACTACAAGAGGGATCAAGACTAGATCTATTATGTCCCTCCCTCTTTCAATGTGATGGTATTTTAAGAAAAAGTAGTGATTTTATTACCTTAATTGGTGAAACCCTAATTTTTACCATTACAATATATATTATTTTTTTGGACTATTTACTATGCCATATTAAATTAATGTGACCAGGGTGTACACTCTATCATATATAGGATTGATTTATAGTTTCTGTGTACCTCCTATTTTTCATCTTTCCCATATATAAAGAGAAAGGGTTGTAGGTCATATTACAAGAGTTTATTAAACACCTTTAGAGTTAGTTTGGTAGGTAGGTTAAAAGGATCTATTGCATTGAAGAGAAAAAATTACTTTAAGTATTTATTAAGTATCTATTTCAAGGTTTAGTTAAAGTATCCATTTAAGTTGGTTATATTAATTAATTTCAACAAGTTTGGGATATGATATTGAATGAATTTCATTGGAAATGGGGATTAACATGCTTTTAGAATGAATCATAATAGGAGTTGTTGTGACCAATCCTTGCTAAAGTATGGTTGTGGGTCAAGATCAAAGGCCCAGACTAGGATTCTCATCCAACCCCCCCTCTCAATAATCAATAGGTGGTGGCACCTCTCCCTCGTCCTATCAGCTCACTTCCCCATAAAAGTCTATCTATAGTAGGGGGGCCACTGCTGCCCTTC
Source organism: Cryptomeria japonica (assembly GCF_030272615.1). Classification (NCBI taxonomy): domain Eukaryota; kingdom Viridiplantae; phylum Streptophyta; class Pinopsida; order Cupressales; family Cupressaceae; genus Cryptomeria; species Cryptomeria japonica. Next base: position 203,749,083 of record NC_081414.1, read on the forward strand.
CTTAGTTGACTATAGCCCATATCACTAAAGAAACACTTCCAACACCCTCCACCATTATATATAAAATATTTAGATATGCATATAATAGTCACCCACTTGGGGTTGATTAGTTATTTATAGAAACCTTAATATGAATTATGGTAGTGGTAGGCACATGAAGTGACCATCTCTAGTACAAGGTGAACTTGCTTATGAAACATTTTAGAAAAAATGAAAGTCCTACATGGGCTTTGTTATTATTTTTTAGTTATTTTTTCTACTATAGGATAGGCTAAGATACCTTTTATTATCATTATTCTTACCTTTCTCATAGTACTTAAAGATGGAATTTTGAGCCTTGCAAGGTTTAATAGATACCGTGGGGCCCAAACTGTTATGTTTGATTATATAATCAAGAAAAGGGCCCTAATCTTGAAAGTCACAACATAAAAAAAAACTAAAGAGAAAACCCAAAAAGGAACATAGTGTTAGGTTATTTGGGAAGAGAGAATCGAGAAAAGATCTAATGTTGATCATTGATCATGTATGTAACTCCAATCGACAGATGATCAAAAATAAAAATAAAAATATGAAGAGTAAATATGAAATGAGAGAAAATAGAGACAATGTAAGAGAATTTGAGAATACTCTTAATACTCTCACCAAGCTATCAATAAAATCATGAAGGTGAGAGGAGAGTGTTGTATATATAGAAAAATAAGGGCATATACATCCAAGAGGTGCCTTAACTCATACTTACCATAAAAGGTGGGAGGTTTTACCTACTTAGTAAATGCCAAAACATGTGGCATAACCTCAATAAATTAAGATAGAAAAGGAGCTATGAAAGGTGGAACATAAAGCCAAAAGAGGGTGAGACACCCAACTACCCCATAACCTACTCAGGTAATGACATGGTTATGAGAGGTGGCACAATAACCGAAAAAAGGATGTGTAACTCAACTAACCATGTGTGGGAGAGAGTGACACATGTATCTATTGTATTTCATCACATCTCTTCATATTAACCACTCCTAATAAACCTAAGCAAGTTTAAATAATATGTGTAGGAAAAAAGAAATACCCCCTAACATAAGGAAAGTAAAAAACCTACACTAACACCCTCTCTTAGGTGTAGCTTAGATGGATGAAAAGATGGATCTAGAAAATAAAGTGATGTTAGGTAATCATGTACACAAAGATCTCCCCAAAATAAGAATACCCCCATAAGAGGTGTAGCCTCCACTAAATAGAGAGATAAAAATACACCCAAAAGAAGAGAGAGAGAATGAAGGACTAAGAAGACCCTCTTGAAGTAGAGACCTATTGTACCCTAAGAAAAGATCACAAATTAAGGAAATTTCATTGATGAAGGGTTTGGTGAAGATGTCTATAGTCTTCTTTAATGCAGAGAGCCAAAAATATTTGTATGAAATTGGATGTAGAAGATGGTCCACAATCGTCAACCAACATTCCTCCCATTAAGAAGAAACAAAAATAAAGTTGTATGCAATATATCTTCCCATTCATAAAAGGAATATGTATGAAGAAATTTAAAATTGAATAATTTCTTTTAACTCTTCTCAATGGTCTCCATGTCGATGCTAAAAGCTATCATGATCAAACTAAGTGTTCTAGGTGACACTAATTAAGATGATAAATCAAAATATACTAGAAATTGATGTAGAACATAATCCAAATACTCAAGTAACTCCTCCAAAGGAGAGGATACCTCCTCAAAATGTTGTGCCAAAGTATTCACACTTGTATCAATTCACGAGGAATGATCATGTAGAGAATGAAAAAGAGGGTCAAAGTTTTACCTCACAACAATTGAAGAAGAATCATCCTAATTAAATAGAAGATGTATGCAATCAATAATGTCTCCCACATATACAATAAAAGAATCCACCTACAACACCTATCAATAATTTATCTCACCAAGCCATATCTAAAAGACTATGTATGTCCCACTGCGTAGTCACTGGAATCTTTTAAAGAAGCAACACTAAAATTTGAAGAATAAATAGGTGTAGATGGGGTATCAATAAACTAATTATCTAAGGAGGATGTGTCCACACAAGATGGTGAAACAAAGGTCTCAGTATCTTCCATAAGAGCTTGGTCATACAAGTAATTATCACTTTGAGATGAACACCCAATGTCTCCATACAATTGTTGGATGATGGTTGAAGCAGTAAAAGGGAAATTAGTGTTCTCTATGTGATGTAGAGTATCCTTAGAATTAGTAAGATATAATAGTCTAAATATGATGGCATTATTGTTAAAAAATGCATTATGATATTCATAGTTACTTGGCTTAGGAATGAGTCCAAGTAGATACCTGGTAGTATATATTTCTTAGGGTAATGATTATTTATCCCTTGTTTCCAAGACATATAATTCTTTGAAGCTAGTTTGACAATAGAAGGATGGAAATAATTATAAAGAGACATGATTAACCCATTCATTAATGCAACTTTATCTTAGTTAACGATGACACAAAAGAGATCAAGAGAAACTTCCCCTTTTCACTAGTTTTAAAAATTACCTCCTAGATATTATAAAGTTGACACTTTATAATCAGTGTGTTTACAAAGCTTTTTACTAGATTACAATGCTTTCTTGGTTTTTAATGACTAAAATTACAAATATTGACACAATTTAAATTTGATACAAAATCTAAAAAAAATAACCTTGTAGTTGTGTATTACTCTTCAATACCTTTCCAATTCTTATTCTTTTTTGAAAAATGGAGTTTAGAGGCGCAATATATAGCCCGTTAAAGAGAAAAAGTGCAGTAGCTTCAACCTATAATACATGATAAAAATTACATAAATTTTTTATCAAAATTTTTATGGATGGAAAAATCTCATTTCTATCTTTCATCAAGTATTATTTTATGAAAATCTTACATCCAAGGCAAAAAGTTATGCATTTTTGAAAAAAAGATATTGAATTTTCCTGTTACAAATGACTCATGCCTACTTCTAACTTAATTCATGCAAATTTATTTATTAGATGTAAAAAGTAACAAAAAATTGGATGGTTTCTCAACCTTGGAAACAAAACTCAAAAATTATATTTTGTTCCAATGAGTGGAAGCTAGATTTTTGAAGCAAAAAGAAAAAGGATCCAACAAAAAATTCTAATTTTTAACTCATTTTTTTTCAATTTTTCCACCAATATTATGCAATGACCATGATCTCGTAGGAACACATTTTACAAACCAGTTTAAACATATGCTTGTTTTTCCTTTAAACTATTTTGGTTATTCATGTCATATGAGGATGCAAGAGAAGAGCATGTTTTTGAGGAAAAACATTAGCTATTTATTAGTCTTAAATATCTAAAACAAATATCAAAAAATACAATGAGCTATACCAAACAACATGGCTTTGATACCATGTTATATTCTACAAGAAGTGAGAACCAAGCTAGGATTTTTATGTAAATCATAGATCACATGCAACTCCACTTGACATATGATTGAAGATTGAAAGAGAAGAATGTGCAAAAAAAATTAAATGAGAGTAGAAAAAGACAATAGAAGAGGATTTGAGAATACTCATGATACTCTCACTGAGCTATAATTTAACTCATGAAGGTGAGAGGAGATTATTATATATGGGTACCTACAAGAAGTTGAGTCCCTTTTTTGGCCAAAAAGTGGAAGTGTTTTCGTTGTTTATCAGAATTTGTCCTGTTTGACCTAAACATTTAAAGCACTTAAAGAGTGAATCTTGGAAAAAGTTAGTAATATAAAATGTAGTGCTCGAAGTCTAGTTTCCAAATATGTAATTTATTTTTATTACCTAGATGATAGAAATTATGTTTGAATATTTATTTAAGGTTTTTGTAAGTGCATTGATGTCAACACTTATCAACACTTATCCTTCTGTAGATCTTTAGTTATGTTGAACTAGCACATTATGTTCACAGGCATGTTCAGTGACTTATGCACAGTCATCGGTATCTGGTTCATCGACAGGTTATATTGTTCACCGACATTGAGGATGACTTGTTATCATCTGGAGATCACTTGGTTAAGTGAAAGACATGGTTTGGACACTTGGTTTTGATGATTTGGTTATTGGTCTAATCGGGTTGACATATTTTTTGTTTACCAGCAAATGGGTCTAGGTTATGGACCCGCAAGCGTTATCTATTCCAAATCAGCATGACACATTATGGAGATGGTTTAATCAATTAATATTGTTGTTGAGCCAACATGATGCATCACATCTTGACTTGTAATAGATTTTATTATATTATTCTTAGCAAGATGACCTACACATTTGGTCTTAGGTTTTGGTATATATGTAAGATCTCAATTGTGAGATTGATATAGGAGATGAGATAAGGTATTATAAGGTTGTGATATTTGGTATATGCAAATATAAGTAGAGCTACTCACATAGACATCATTTAAAGATTCAAGGAAGGTTTAAAGAAGACAATCAGAGGTTAACCGACACTGAATCTAGCATTGGAGATGCTACTTTGAGCAGTACATTATCATTGAATTTAATCATCCAATTGTAGCTAGTGTGACTCTCATTTTGTGATTGAACAGTGAGCTCTAGGCAGTTGGCCTATCTGCATGTGCAGACTCCATTTGTATACACATACTATCTGCAGTAGTATCATTTGATTATCTGTAAGGTTTCCCACCGTGGTTTTTTCCCTTATAGGGTTTCCACATACAAATCTCTGTGTTATGTGTTGTGGATATTGTTTCTCTTTCTGTTTCATGCATTAAGTTTCACTGGTACTGTTATTAACTATTAATCTGTTTATCGACATTAAGTTTGTTTTACCGATATTAAGTATCAAGTTTGGTTAAGTATATTTGGGTTGAAATTAATAAACAACTGATTCAGCCCCCCCTCTCAGTTGCCTCCAGGTCCTAAAAATTGGTATCAGAGCTGAGTCCTCTTTTTGTAGAAGTTTAACAACTTGAGGAGATTCTATGGCAACTAACTATTTGAGGAAGGACAGTTTGAAACTTGATGGAACTAACTATGGTATATGCAAGATTAGAATGGAGACTCATCTGAATTGCATTGGAAGAGACATATGGGATGTTACACAGAATGGTTATGTTGGCCCTACACCGAATCAACCTAATCCACCTACAATGGGTAAGGATCAAGAGAAGCACTTTTGAGCGCCTTGTCAGATCAACAAATCATGAGATTATCAGACCGATCTACTGCTAAAGCTATTTGGGATAAATTGGAGACATTGAATGAAGGTGATTCCACTATCAAAATTGCAAAACTGGAATGCTTCTGGGTCAGGTATGAAAATTTGAAAATGGAAGAAGATGAAAGAATTTTTCTTTTTATAGAAAGAGTTAATGAAATTGTTTTGGGAATACAATGCTGTGGAGGTTCCTTGAGTGAAGATGAAATTGTTTCTAAAGTTTTAAGTGCATTGCCACCGGCATACAAAATGAAAGTAATTACTATTAATGAGTTGAGAACCATGCCTAATACATCAGTGTCTAGAGATACCTTGGTTGGAAAACTTTCAGCATTTGAGCTTGAGGAATTTGGTCCCATTGCTACAACTAAGACAAATTTAGCTTTCAAAGCATCATCATCTGCAACATCTTCATCATCAGCTGATAAATATGATTGGAAAGAAATTTATGCAAGAGAACTTGAAGACATCAGGAAAAAAAATGAAGAACTTGAAGAGCTTGAAGAATTATTTGCCAAGAAAATGCCTAAAGGTCCTATTGGAAGTAAGTATGAAGGTAAAGCACCTTTTAAATGTTTTAACTGCAAGAAAATTGGTCATATGGCATCTAGATGTCTGGATAGACATGCAAGATTAAGAGAAGAAGCTAAAAGAACATATAAGCCTAACCCTGAATATTAGAGATATCGATTCAAGAAAAATAGAGACAAATCTTGCTACTATGCTGATGAAGGAGTTATTGATGATTCTGATGAATTACCAAGAGACAATGGATGGGATTTTGTTGCAATAACAGAAGATCAACTGGCACCCACTATTCCACTGGTAGAGCAGGCCCTGATAACTAAAGCTGAAGAAAAGGATGAATGGATTATAGATTCCAGATGTTCACATCATATGAGTAGTGATAAAAGTAAATTCTTTTCTTTTCAGGAATACAATGGAGGTCTAGTAAGATTTGGAGATGATAAAGCTTGTTTGATCAGAGGAAAAGGCACTATATCTTTTGATGGTAAGCACAATACTGATAATGTTTATTATGTTGAAGGTTTGAAGCACAATCTTTTGAGTGTTGGTGAATTAGTTGAAAAAGGATTTCAGTTACAATTCAAGAATGGTCAATGCAAAATCATGAATAGAATTGGTTTGGAAATTGCAACCGGTAATCAAACTAGAGGTAATATCTTTCATTTGAATAACATTGAAAATATATGCTTGATTGCACATATTGATGAAAGTTGGTTATTGCACAAAAGACTCTGTCATGTAAATTTTGATTGCATTGTGAAGATTAGTTCATCTAAGGCAGTAAGGGATTTAATTAAGATTGTAAAACCTCATAATCTAGTATGTAAGGAATGTCAAATGGGAAAGCAAGTAAGAAAATTTTTTAAGAGTATTTTTGAGAAAACCAATGATGTTCTTGATTTAATTCATACTTACTTATGTGGTCTGGCAAGAACAAGAAGTCTACAGGGAGATAAATACTTTATGCTAATCATTGATGATTATTCTAGAATGTGTTGGGTTACTTTTCTCAGGGAGAAATCACAAGCTTTTGGGAATTTGAAATTATTTAAGGCACTTGTAGAGAATGAAACTGACAAGAAAATTAAATTTTTAAGATCAGATCAAGGAGGTGAATTTACATCTAAGGAGTTCAATACATTTTGTGAAGTGAATGGAATAAGAAGACAACTATCAACACCTTAGACACCTCATCAAAATAGAGTTGTGGAAAGGAAGAATAGAACTATTCTGGATGTAGCTAGAAGCATGATAGAAGCAAATCTACCTCATGTATATTGGAGAGAAGCAATGAATATAGTGATTTACACTTTCAATAGAGTTCACATCAAAGGTGAAACTGGTAAGACACCCTATGAATTATGGTTTGGTAATATTCCTACTCTTAAGTACTTTAGAATATTTGGAAGAAAATGTTACATTAGGAGAGATGATTATATTGGTAAATTTGATCCTAGAAGTGATGAAGGAATATTTCTTGGGTATTCATCTAAAAGCAAAACATATAGATGTTTTAATAAGAGATTGTAGAAAATCATTTAGAGTGAAAATGTGAAGATTGATGAACATTTTAGAAGAAATTCAAGGTCTATGGATTCTGAACCGACAGTTGAGATAATCACAAATGAACCTATACCGAATGCATCGATACAGAATGTTGATCCAATCACACCGGCATCATCAGAGAGTTCCACAATGACTAAAGAACAACAACAAGTGAACACACCTAGGTATGTAAGATTGGATCACTCTGAAAGTCAGATAATTGGGAATAAGTATCAATGAGTTATGACAAGAGGAAGACTGACAAATGAAGAGGTATGTTTAATTTCTCAAATTGAACCATCATCTTTCATTGATGCATGTGAAGATAAACATTGGATTAAGGCTATGGAAGATGAATTGGAACAAATTGAAAAGAACAATACATGGGCATTGGTTCCCCGACCTAAAAAGAAAAATGTAATTGGAACTAAATGGGTATTCAGAAATAAACTTAATGAAGATGGTAAGGTAATAAAAAACAAAGCAAGATAGACTAGTGTGTAAGGGATATTCATAGAAAGAGGGAATTGATTATAATGAAACCTTTGCATCGGTAGCTAGAATTGAGGCAGACAGATTATTTCTTGCATTTGCAACACATAAAAACTATAAAGTATATCAAATGGATATTAAATGTGCATTTCTGAATGGCAATCTTGAAGAGGAAGTTTAAATTGAACAATCTGATGGATTTTCATTAACAAATGATAAAGATATGGTTTGCAGGTTAAGGAAAACTTTATATGGATTGAAGCAAGCTCCTAGAGCTTGATATGCTAGATTGGACAAATATCTTATGAAACTTGGTTACACTAAAGGTAATGCTGACAACAACTTATACTTCAAAGTGACTAATGAAGACATTTTGGTTATTGAAGTTTTTGTTGATGACATCATTTTTGGAGGAGAAGATGGATTGTGTAAAGATGTTTCTAACAAGATGCAGGAAGAATTTGAAATGTATATGATTGGGGAGATAAAATTATTTTTAGGATTACAGATTTCTCAGACTGATAAAGGTATATTTCTATGTTAATCAAAATATTTGAAGGAATTGCTGAAGAAATTTGGTATGGAAAATTCTAAACTGGTAAGTACTCCTATGACTACAACTAATAAACTATCACTGAAAGATGATTCAACTCCTGTTAATCCGACAAGATACAAAACTATGATTGGAGGTTTACTATATTTGACACAAACAAGACCTGATATAATGAATGCAGTGTGTATTGTTTCAAGATTTCAGAGTAATCCTAGAGAAAATCATGAATCGGCTGTAAAAAGGATTTTCTAGTATTTACAAGGCACAACAAATCTTGGTTTATGGTATCCTAAAGATGAAAATTTTGATTTATGTGCGTACAAAAATGCTAATTCGGCAGGAGATGTAGATGATAGAAAGAGCACCATCAGCAGAGCATTCTTTCTTGGTAGTAGATTGATTTCATGGTTGAGCAAGAAACAGAGTTGTACATCATTATCAACAACAGAATCAGAATATATTGCAGCAACAACTAATTTTACTCAGGTATTATGGATTAAACAAATGTTGAAGGACATAAAGGTAAAATGAAAAGAACCTATAATCATCTATTGTGATAATTCAACAACAATTGATATATCTAAGAATTTGGTATTTCACTCTAAAACTAAACATGTTTCTATCAAATACAATTTTCTGAAAGAGAATGTAGAAGTAAAAGAAGTAAGATTGGTTTATGTGAATACTAAAGAGCATATTGTAGACATCTTTACTAAGCCTTTGCCTAAGGAAAATTTTGAATATCTCAGAGAGCAGCTTGGGGTCATACCCTCACTGGTAGAGACTTAGGCAGTTGATGCTAGGCATCAAATTGACAGAATTTACAGAGAAACCTTTTTTCGGCTTTGATGGAGGTGAGCTACTTCTCAGGGGGAGTAGTTGGATAAGTTGGTATTTGTAATTGGTTCTATGAACTGGTTGTATCTGGTATTTGTATTGCTTTGGAATTTGATGTCAAAGGGGGAGAGATATCTATGGAAAAATACATTATCTTTTGAGGAGAGATTATTGATTGGGGGAGAGATTGTTACTCTCTGCATTTAATTTCTGGTATTGATCTATTCTGGAGATTGTTGGTTTTTGGTTTATTGGCATTTATGCTTTGGCACTTAGATGGTTTTTCCATCTTGTGTTGCCATCAATGCCAAAGGGGGAGATTGCTGGTATTATGGATATGTTGCGTGGTTTTGTCATTGATGTCAACACTTATCAACACTTATCCTTCTGGAGATCTTTGGTTATGTTGAACCGGCACATTATGTTCACCGACATGTTTAGTGACTTATGTACAGTCATCAGTATCTGACTCACCGATAAGTTATAATGTTCACCGGCACTGAGGATGACTTGTTATCATATGGAGATCACTTAGTTATGTCTAAGACATGGTTTGGACACTTGGTTTTGATGATTTGGTTATTAGTCTAATCGGGTTGACATATTTGCTATTTACCAACAAATGGGTCTAGGCATATGGACCGACAAGAGTTATCTATTCCAGATCAGCATGACACATTATGGTGATGGTTTAATCAATTAATATTATTGTTGAGCTGACATGATGCATCACATCTTGACTTACTTGTAATAGATTTTATTATATTATTCTTAGTAAGCCGACCTACACATTTGGTCTTAGGTTTTGGTATATATGTAAGATCTCAATTGTGAGATTGATATAAGAGATGAGATAAGGTATTATAAGGTTGTGATATTTGGTATATGCGAATATAAGCAGAGCTACTCACACAGACATCATTTAAAGATTCAAGGAAGGTTTGAAAAAGACAACGAGAGCTTAATCGGTACTAAATCTAGCATTGGAGATGCTACTTTGAGCAGTACATTATCATTGGATTTAATCATCCAATTGTAGTTAGTGTGACTCTCATTTTATGATTGAGCAATGAGCTCTAGGCAGATGGCCTATCTGCATGTGCAGAATCCATTTGTATACACATACTATCTGCAATAGTATCATTTGATTGTGGGTAGCATTTGCCACCATGTTTTTTTCCCTTACAGGATTTCCACGTACAAATATTTGTATTATGTGTTGTTGATATTGTTTCTCTTTCTATTTCATGCATTAAGTTTCACCGATACTGTTAATCTATTTGCTGGTATTAAGTTTGGTTTACTGGTATTAAGTATCAAGTTTGGTTAAGTATATTTGGGTTGAAATTAATAGACAACTGGTTCACCCCCCCCATCTCAGTTACCTCCAGGTCCTAACAATATATGCATTGTGTTTTGCATAATAACATTCTTATCTAGGAATGTGGTATTGATATGCTACCTAAAACAATCAAGGAATTTGTAGAAAGTTTATTTTGTGAAAGATATAATAGGCAATTATTCTATTTAAGTTCATGTATCTTTGGACAATGTTCTAGTTGTGGCGATTTTTCATTATTAGTAGAATGTATGCATGGGATTAGTGAAAATAATTTTGGACAACAACTAGTAAATGTTAGAATATTTAAGAATATTGAGTGTATATGGTGAAAATGGATAACAATAATAACAATATTGAAAGTCTAAATGAATTCAACCACAAAACCCTAGCCTAACAACAACAAAGATCCACCATAACATATGAAGATTACCTAAGACAATGCAAATCAAATGAAATCACAAAGATTATACCATCATATGTCCAATAGGGTTTGGATCTCCATTCTTCCTATCTCCATTGATCTTGCTTGATATATTTGCTCTCAAATTTTATGTGCACAAGAACTCAACAAAGAACGGAATGTGGTTGCTAGTAGGATCCCAGTGTAGTCAAGTGCATAAAAGATTCATTAGAATGTATCATTAGGGTTTGATAATGAAGGAAGCATCTCCTTATATAGAAGACACTATATGAAATGGAGAGATAAGATTGAGAGGTATATGGTGAAAATGGATAATAATAATAACAATATTGAAAGGCTAAATGAATTCAACCACAAAACCCTAGCCTAACAACAACAAAAATCCACCATAACATATGAAGATTACCTAAGACAATGCAAATAAAATGAAATCACAAAGATTATACCATCACATGTCCAATAGGGTTTGGATCTCCATTCTTCCTATCTCCATTGATCTTGCTTGATATATTTGCTCTCAGATTTTATGTGCACAAGAGCTCAACAAAGAACGAAATGTGGTTGCTAGTAGGATCGTAGTGTAGTCAAGTGCATAAAAGATTCATTAGAATGTATCATTAGGGTTTGATAATGAAGGAAACATCTCCTTATATAGAAGACACTATATGAAATGGAGGGATAAGATTGAGAGGTGTAAAAGGAGGTTGGATATGATTAGAGGGTAGGTAAAAGAAATAATAAAATAATGAAAGGGGTAGGTAGTGTATGACTTAAGAGATGAATGACATGTGTCATGGGTAGAAAAGGTTAATGAATTAATTAAATAAATAAAGATTTATTTAATTAATAGAAGAAGTGGGATCAATTAAATAAATAAAATATTTATTTAATTTAGGAAAAGGATAATTTAAATAAATAAATGTATTTATTTAAATGAGAAATAAGGCTAGAAGAGGATAAATGAATGAATTAAATAAATAAAGATTTATTTAATTAATAGAAGAATTAAGCTTAGATAATTAAATAAATAAAATTTATTTAATTAGACTGGACAATTTTGGGTGTCTACATTTTGCCCCCCTTTGAGACAATGCGGCTTGTCGCATTGTTTCAAAGAAGATAATATGAACTGATACAGAGTTGCCTCAAGATGGGAATGATATGCCCCCTCGAGAGATTGGATGAAAATGTCTGAAAAGATTGCAGACAATCTCTCGATAAGAAAGAGAGGCTAGAATGGACTGACCGGATAAAGTGACAGAGTCACGGGATAAAGAAGACTGACTCAGGAAATGAGGGTGAGGGCTAGGGTAGGCTATAAGATAGACCACGGGGGAAAATACATCCTCATTGTCATCTACACATCCATGAGAGAAGATTGCAGAGCGAAAATAGAGCAGCAGCAGTCAACAGCGATAGCTTTCGTTCACAGATTCGACCGCATTCACCGATTTCAGAGGCCAACAGAGGCAGGAGAGCTGGTAAGTACCACCAAACCTTCTCGTACTTCAACGCATTTAATATTGTCATTAATGCATGGTAGGTAGAGCAGTAAATGCACTTAGACTAGGGTCCAAAATATGTCCAAAAACATTCAGGCGCATCTGCGTTGGTGCCAGGCGCGTCTGTGTGTGTCAAGCGCGTCTGCATTTGAACCCGCGTCTGTGTCAAATGCGGCCGCGTTTGTGATGGTCAGTCGCGTTTGTGCCAAGAAGGCACGTCTGTGTCGCCAAGACACGTCTGTGAAGAGCATAGGCACGTCTATGTTTCTCAGGGGCGTCTGTGTTTTTCAGGCGCGTCTGTGCAATCTTTAAGTGCGTTTATGTCAGGTAAGCACGTTTGTGTTTTAAAAAGTGTGAAGTTGCCTCTTCTAGGTCAAATCGGCAGTTCTGTGATGAACATATGCTGTCGATTAGATAAGCTGCTGAGAGGATACACTCAAGTAGGTCCTCTAGGGAAGAATAGGATAGATCAAGGCACTTTGTGATGAACAGTGAGTACCAAGATAGATTACTTTGTGATGAACAGGGAGTACTAGAATATGAGGAACACTTTGTGATGAACAGTGAGTGAAAATGTGAGCAACACTTTATGATGAACAGTCAGTGTCACACACGTAGTACTTTGTGATGAACAGGGAGTACTACTAGGATAGAAGCAACACTTTGTGATGAACAGTGAGTGTCACTAGGGTAGATAGCAATATGCATTGAGATAAAAAGTAGCATTTTGTGATAAACAGGGAATGCCACTATGACTGACATGAGTGATTTGCTTGACTGTAGGAGTATTTGCCAATGCTGGAGTCACGGGAGAGATTCCCGTCTACTCAGAGGTTGCGATCTGAGCTGACCTTCGAGGACCAAGCAGCTATTGAGGAGATGGGATTGAGACATGTTCTATATGTGCCTGAGTTTTGGGCGAACATGGGACTGTTGACTATGCTGGCGGAGAGATGGCACTCCGAGACCTGTACTTTTCATTTGCCGATGGGTGAGATGATAGTCACTCTTGAGGATGTATATAGGATACTGAGGATACCGATTGATGGGGAGCTGATCCCATATGATCGAGATGGAGATAGGGAGGCCCTGAGATGAGTATTCCAGGACCCAGGACTGGAGATGAGGGCAGGACATGTGGCGTGGGACACTATGACAGCCACAGGGCTAGCACTGTTAGCAATGGTAGGAGGAGCGATCAGTGGGTTCCTGTGTCTGGATAGGGCAACACGGGGGTTGGCTGTGGGTTGGGGAGGAGCACTAGAGACATTGGTGACATAGCACACCAGATATGCTTGGGGACCGTGTGTGTTGGCACACCTCTACTATGAGCTGCATTAGTTCATATATCATGGATCAATGGGATTGGACTGCGGGGTGACATTGCTGCAGGTGTGGGCTTATGAGCATCTACCAGTGACGAGGCCAATACATTTCAGAGGCAGGGGTCATGGACGTAGTTTTGTGCACTTGTATGATATGATCACGTTGCAGCCATGGATTGGCTGGTTGGAGCACTGGCGGCGAGTGATAGATGACATTGATGTGGTCATATGGAGGCCATATTTGGGATGCAAGCAGTGGGAAGATGATGCAGTTGAGCTTCCTTACACCTTCTAGAGTAGGTATCTGATTGGGCAGACGCCCTATGTGTTGGAGAGGCAGCTAGTGGATAGGGTTGGCCGACAGTTTGGCAGGATCCAGAGGATGTCACGGGGTTCAGGCATGTATGCACGGACTGTCAGAGATCAGGCACAGTTTGGGCCCTTGCTGTCATATGATCAGGCTATTACATAGTTGGTAGAGATGATGCCCCTACCCTAGGACATGTGGCCAGAGATTGAGGATGCCGGCATGGATGCTGAGTACATTGCATACTGGGCAGAGCATCCATTTCCACGCCTGACAGATCCAGGAGAGCCATTGGATGGAGATGGGGGTGGGGATGATGATGATGGTGGAGGTGATGGGGGTAGAGGCTGACAGAGGAGGAGGGAAGTAGTTGGAGAGAGGAGGGTTGCACCTCAGAGGGAGGGTGGTGAGGAGAGACAGGCTCGGGTGGTGAGGGGTCATGGTGGATTGCCGCTACAGGTGCAGCACAGGGTCCCAGATAGGTACAAGTACAGGGACAAGGATAGATATAGGGACAGGTACCAGTACAGGTACAGGCACAGGGGCGGGCACCCATACAGGGGGAGCCATAGGAAGAGGCAGAGGGGGCTGACGCAGAGGAGGATGAGCTGATAGAGCTGAGGGAGATCTGCCAGGGCTAGGAAAATGAGATCCAAGAGTTGGAGAGGGAGAGGGATTGGCTCAAGAGGAGGCTCAGAGATACTGAGCAGGAGCGGGATTAGGCTATTCAGCGTTATACAAAGGCTAAGACAGCACTGAGGGCCGGGAGACAGGCAGCAGAGGACACAGGGGTAGGATATGCTTATGTCCTACAGGCAGGGGAGGAGATTGCCTACTGGCGGGATCTCTATTATGGTGCAGTGCCAGCAGATCAACGGGCGAGGAGCTTCCATAGACCATCGCGTACAACGACAGTTACAGGAGGGAGCCGGAGGAGATAGGCATCGAGTGGTGGGGTTATGAGTCCTCCACCACCACCAGATAGAGGGGATAGGTGGGATGATCCTAGTGCGGGTCCTTCAGGGGCTCAGATTCTGTCGAGGCCAGGCGGCTCTGAGGGAGGGAGTTCATCATAGCCGTAGAGGGCTCCCTATGTATCAGTATTGTACCATTTTTGTATGATGATGTAGACACCTGCGGGTGCTTTTGTAGCCATATGATTTTGACATCATTGTATCATGACACTTTATGATTATATATATGAGATGATTCATTTTTGCGGCAGCTATATGCATGCATACCTATGTGATGTATGTTTCGATGTGATGCTTATGATATGGATGCAAATATGTATATGATGCAATGCAATATATTTTTTTTGTACATATTTGCATGCATATCATAAGCATCACATCGAAACATACATCACATAGGTACGCATGCATATAGCTGCCACAAAAATGAATCATCTCATATATATAATCATAAAGTGTCATGATACAATGATGTCAAAATCATATGGCTACAAAAGCACCCGCAAGTGTCTACATCATCATACAAAAATGGTACAATACTGCTACATAGGGAGCCCTCTATGGCTATGATGAACTCTCTCCCTCGGAGCTGTCTGGCCTCGATGGAATTTGAGCCCCTGAAGGACCCACCCCAGGATCATCCCTCCTATCCCCTCTATCTGGTGGTGGTGGAGGACCCATAAGCCCACCACTCGATGCCTGTCTCCTCCGGCTCCCTCCCGTAGCTGTTGCTGTACGTGACGGTCTATCTAAGCTCCTCGCCCGCTGATCTGCTGGCACTGCACCATAATAGAGATCCTGCCAGTAGGCAATCTCCTCCCCTGCTCACAGGACATAAGCATATCCTGCCCCTGTGTCCTCTGCTACCTATCTCCCGACCCTCAGTGCTATCTCAGCCTCTATATAACGCTGAATAGCTTGATCCCGCTCCCGCTTAGTATCTCTGAGCCTCCTCCTGAGCCGATCCCTCTCCCTCTCCAACTCCTGGATCTCATCTGCCTGGCCCTGGCAGATCTCCTTCAGCTCTATCAGCTCATCCTCCTCTACGTTAGCCCCCTCTGCCTCTACCTGTGGCTCCCCCTGTATGGGTGCCTCCCCTTGTGCCTGTGGTACCTGTCCCTGTATCTTTCCCTGTCCCTATACCTGTACCTGTCTGGGACCCTATGCTGCTGGCACCTGTAGCAGCAATCTACCGCGACCCCTCACCACCCGAGCCTGTCTCTCCTCACCACCCTCCCTCTGAGGTGCAGCCCTCCTCTCTCCAACTGCTCCCCTCCTCCTCCGTCGGCCTCTACCCCCATCACCTCCACCATCATCATCATCCCCACCACCATCCCCATCTAATGGCTCTCCCAGATCCGTCAAGCGTGGGAATGGATGCTCTGCCCAGTATGCGGTGTACTCAACATCCATGCTGGCATCCTCAATCTTTGGCCACATGTCTCAGGGTAGGGGCATCATCTCTACCAGCTGTGTAATAGCCTGATCATATGACAATAGGGGCCCAAACTATGCCTGATCTCTGACAGTCCATGCATACATGCCTGAGCCCCGTGGCATCCTCTGAATCCTGCCAAACTGCTGACCAACCCTATCCACTAGTTGCCTCTCTAGCACATAGGGCGTCCGCCCAATCAAATACCTGCTCCAGAAGGTGTAAGGAAGCTCCACTGCATTGTCCTCCCACTGCTCGCATCCCAGATATGGCCTCCATATGACCACATCAATATCATCTATCACTCGCTGCCAGTGCTCCAACCTACCAATCCGTGGCTGTGACGTGATCATATCATACAAGTGCACAAAGGTGCGGCCATGTCCCCTACCTCTGAAGTGTATCAGCCTCGTCACTAGCAGATGCTCATAAGCCCATACCTGCAGCAATGTCACCCCGCAGCCCAATCCCACTGATCCATGATATACAAACTGATGCAGCTCATAGTAGAGGTGTGCCAACACACATGGTCCCCAAGCATATTTGGTGTGCTGTGTCACCAGTGTCTCCAGTGCTCCTCCCCAACCCATAGCCAACCCCTGTGTCACCCTATCCGAACACAGGAACCCATTGATTGCTCCTCCTACCACTGTTGGCAGCATTAGCCTTGTGGCTGTCATAGTGTCCCACACCACATGTCTTGCCCTCATCTCCAGTCCTAGGTCCTGGAACACTCATCTCAGGGCCTCCCTATCTCCATCTCGATCATATGGGATCAGCTCCCCATTGATCAGTATCTGCAGAATCCTGTATACATCCTCAAGGGTGACTGTCATCTCACCCATCGGCAAATGAAATGTACATGTCTCGGAGTGCCATCTCTCCGCCAGCGCAGTCAACAGTCCCATTGTCACTTGAAACTCAGACACATACAGAACATGTCTCAATCCCATCTCCTCAATAGCAGCTCGCTCCTCGAAGGTCAGCTCAGGTCGCAACCTCTGAGTCGACGGAAATCTCTCTCATGACTCCAGCATCGGCAAATACTCCTGCAGTCAAGCAAATCACTCATGTCAGTCATAGTGGTATTCACTGTTCATCACAAAATGCTACTTTTTATCTAAATGCATATGGCATTCTATCCTAGTGACACTCACTATTCATCACAAAGTGTTGCTATTTATCCTAGTAGTACTCCCTGTTCATCATAAAGTACTACGTGTGTGACACTCACTATTAATTACAAAGTGTTGCTCACATTTGCACTCCCTGTTCATCACAAAGTGCTGCTCATATTTTTAGTACTCCCTGTTCATCACAAAGTACTTTATCTTGGTACTCACTGTTCATCACAAAGTGCCTTGATCTATCCTAGTCTTTCCTAGAGGACCTGCTTGAGTGTATCCTCTTAGTAGTTTATCCAATAGACAACATATGTTCATCATAGAACTGCCGATTTGACCTAGAAGACGCAACTTCACACTTTATAAAACACAAACGCGCTTACCTGACATAAACGCGCTTAAGGACTACACAGACGCGCCTGAAAAACACAGACGTGCTTGACAAACATAGACGTGCCTATGCTCTGCACAGACGCGCCTGGGCGACAGACGTGCCTTTTTGGTACAAATGTGACTGACCATCACAAACGCGGCCGCATTTGACACAGACGTGGGTTCAAACACAGACGCGCTTGACACAAACACAGACATGCCTCGCGAGCACAGACGCGCCTGGCACCAACCCAGACGTGCCTGAACATTTTTGGACCCTAGTCTAAGTGCATTTATTGTTCTACCTACCATGCATTAATGATAATATTAAATGCATCAAAGTACGAGGAGGTTTGGTGGTACTTACCGGCTCTCCTGCCTCTGCTGGCCTCTGAAATTGGCAAACGCGGTCAAATCTGTGAATGAAAGCCATCGCTGCTGACTGCTGCTGCTCTATTTTCACTTTGCAATCTGCTCTCGTGGATGTGTAGATGACAATGAGGATGTATTTTCCCCAGTGGTCTATCTTATAGCCTACCCTAGCCCTCACCCTCGCCTCTCAAGTCAGTCTTCATTATCCCGTGACTCTGTCACTTTATCCGGTCAGTCCATTCTATCCCATCTTTCTTATCGAGAGATTGTCTGTGATCTTTTCAGACATTTTCATCCAATCTTTCGAGGGGGCATATCATTCCCATCTTGGGGCAACTTTGTATCAGTTCATCTTATCTTCTTTGAAACAACGCGACAAGCCGCATTGTCTCAAAGAGGGGCAAAATGTAGACACTCAAAATTGTCCAATCTAATTAAATAAATATTTTATTTATTTAATTATCTAAGCTTAATTCTTCTATTAATTAAATAAATCTTTATTTATTTAATTAATTCATTTATCCTCTTCTAGCCTTATTTCTCATTTAAATAAATACATTTATTTATTTAAATTACCCTTTTCCTAAATTAAATAAATATCTTATTTATTTAATTGATCCCACTTCCTCTATTAATTAAATAAATCTTTATTTATTTAATTAATTCATTAACCTTTTCTATCCATGACACATGCCATTCATCTCTTAATTCATACACTACTTACCTCTTTCATTATTTTATTATTTCTTTTACCTACCCTCTAATCATAGCTGACCTCCTTTTACACCTCTCAATCTTATCCCTCCATTTCATATAGTGTCTTCTATATAAGGAGATGCTTCCTTCATTATCAAACCCTAATGATACATTCTAATGAATCTTTTATGCACTTGACTACACTGCGATCCTACTAGCAACCATATTCCGTTCTTTGTTGAGCTCTTGTGCACATAAAATCTGAGAGCAAATATATCAAGCAAGATCAATGGAGATAGGAAGAATGGAGATCCAAACCCTATTGGACATGTGATAGTATAATCTTTGTGAGTTCATTTGATTTGCATTGTCTTAGGTAATCTTCATTTGTTATGGTGGATCTTTGTTGTTGTTAGGCTAGGGTTTTGTGGTTGAATTCATTTAGCCTTTCAATATTGTTATTATTGTTATCCTCAATCTCTAGCATCCATATTGTCATTATTGTCAAATCGACAGTTCTGTGATGAACATATGCTGTCGATTGGATAAGCTGCTGAGAGGATACACTCAAGCAGGTCCTCTAGGGAAGACTAGGATAGATCAAGGCACTTTGTGATGAACAGTGAGTACCAAGATAGAGTACTTTGTAGAAAGTTTATTTTGTGAAAGATATAATAGACAATTATTCTATTTAAGTTCATGTATCTTTGGACAATGTTCTAGTTGTGGCGATTTTTCATTATTAGTAGAATGTATGCATGGGACTAGTGAAAATAATTTTGGACAACAACTAGTGAATGTTAGAAGATTTAAGAATATTGAGTATCCCTTAAAGGATGGGATAATAGGAAATCTTGTCGATTTAATCAGAAAAAAATTCAGTGTACATGCCTTCATGTTAGAATTTAAGAGTAAGATTGTACCAAAATATGTGACACACTCTCAACATGCTAGTTGACTTGATGTTCAATTTCACACATGTAGAATTTCATTTCTAGTTGGAAGTATACTATTAGTGGTGGAATTTACATAAAACTATAATCTTAATCCACAAGAGGAAATTCAATCTCAGTACTACAATTCCACTCAAGTTGCTATTTTTGTTCATATTGTTTATAGACATGAAGATGATACTATAGAGAATGATATAATTTTTGTAAGGGAGTACCATTTCTATGTGAGTGATAATTGGATGCACTCGACAAAGTTTGTTTAATAGTGTTTCAACATATTTTATACAAACTTAAGAGAAAGAGGAATCCATGTGACAAAACATCTTATATGGTCAGATGATTATACAAGACAATTCTAGAGTGCTCAAATTTTTTATTAGTTAAGCAGGGCTCACAAGGAATACAATATCCAACATATATGGAGGTTTTTTGAAGTTGGACATGGTAAAGGAGAACATGATGGAGTTGGTGCATGCATTAAAATAATTCTTGCTAGAGAGCAATTCAAATTTGGGGATAATTTAAAATTTAAAGATGCACGTGCAATTGTGGATTTGTGCAATACAACATTAACTACTTGATCAAGTGTGAACTCTACAATTCAACTATTATTTTGGTTAGTTGAAGAAGAGAGTTCATTGTGCCCAGACTTGATTGTGAGACAATTAGCAGATCAACAAAATGACATTCATTTAAGAGTTCAAATGCAAGCACATGGAATAATTGGACAAGGGAGCTTGCATGTTTTTGTCAGTTTTGTATTTCAGGCAATTTTAATGTATGCGAGAATATTGAATGGGTTAAAGAGTGGAATCAAAGATCGTTGACATTTTCTCAAACACAAGATTAGATTGACACAACAATTGAAAATAATGATTAACTGTTTGCATCAGATAATTATGACCGTGTTTTAGACCTTGTGTAAAAAGGGAATTTAATTATTTTATTTCAATTTTTGATGAACATGTTTAATTAATTTCTTTTTTTATATAATGTAGAAATTGGTTAAATTTTTATTAAAAATTGATAAAATTAATTTGTTTCTAGGATACGTGTATGCCATTGTTGCACTCAAGGACAATGAAGAGGAAACAAAATATTGGTTGGCTCGATGTGTTGAGACTAAACACAAGTTAATTAAACCTCGAGAAGATGATGATGGCTATCATTATCCAACTAGTTCAATGGTGGTTGTTGGTGATTGTTGGAAGTTGGCTAAGGAAATATCTGACAAGGAAGAATGGTTTGCTTGATTTTGAAGATTATGAAATATATAAGAAGATTATACACTACTCACATTTGATTGTTGCAACAAATATACAACTAGTGAGATATCACGAGAGACCTGCTAATAAGGAGTTGTGGACAATTTCTATGGAATATCGTGAGACAATTATAGATGCTTTGGAAAAAAGAAAGGATGTAGATGGTATAATAGAATAATTTCTAGGTATGTATACATATATAGTTTTATATAATATAAATTTAACATATTCTTCAATGATATTGATATTTCTTTACTTAATTAAAATTATTTTATTATTATTTGATATATAGTTTTATTATTTTTTGATATAGGTCCATCCCCTTAAGAGCCTACTTGATGGTACAATGGAATAAGTAAATAGAGGTATGTATATAGAACAACAGATGCCATTGAGAGGGGCGGGGGGTGAAACAATGGTTTCCAAACTTAACCCCTTTTAATCCTAAAACTATGTACTGGTTAGTTGATCTAACACAAAGTGAATATACCGGTGAGATAAGGAGAAGACCAAAATGCAAGCACACACAAAGGGCACATTACATAACACCGGATATACAAGGAAAACAAATCATGGGAAAAAACTTAGTGAGAAATGCTGCTGGAGTCTACTACTCCAATCCAGCCTCACAATAAATACTGTATTACAAATTTTAGGGCACCAAACCAAGGAGTATCAACCTCTGATTTAGGGCACTGACTCAAGGAGTACCAACCCCTGATTTAGGGCACCAACCCAAGGAGAACCAACCCCTAATTTTAGGGAACTAACCCAAGGAGCACCAACCCCTACACCGATCTTCAACTCAATGATTACAATGACTGTAAACAATACAATTGTAATATCCTTGTTGCAAATGAGTTTTGTAACTCTCACAAATATCTATTCACCAGTTGAACCCTACTATGTTCTCTACCAGTTCAACTCTTCTCAACTGGTCATCCTCTGCTCTGTTAGTTGTCAGTTCTTTGACTCTTCATCAACACAACCTTCACCCTGTTTGGTCTCTTAATGCTTTGCTTCACTCTCTGCTGTAACTTCACTGATTCAGACACTGTCTGTTAGGTGAACTAACAGACACTGTAACTACTTCATTGGTTATCTCAACCCTTACTGGTTGAATCTCTTTCTACTAATTTGCCTCTGCCCTACCTTGTCGGATCTCCTCAGACACTTGCTTTGCACCACTTCACTCTCTACTGCCTTCTTATGGTCTTAACACTATTGGTTCACTTGTCTGCTACAATCTTTAGCAGCTTATCGATTACTTTGGCCACACCGACTTAACCCTCTGTTAAACCCTCTTACTAGTTTCCCCCTTCAACACTCTTAGTCACTTTAAGGTTTATCACTTAAACACTCAGACTATTTTGTCTACACTCCTCACATGCATCCGACATCTAGCATTCGACCTCCTTCATCGGTCTTAACAACAACAACCACTTAGATCTTAAACCTGCATATTTTACATGCACGTTCCCGCCCAAACATCACTTCAAATTTGGCACGATAGGGTTTTCTTCTACCGATCCAATCCGTATCAAATTTAATCAGATCTTGCTTGGGGATTGATAGCCTACAACAAATCAATCACTTCTACCTTGTTTTTGCTTCCAATACATGTTTGCTAGATATAGAAAACTGTAACTTGTTTCTCAGCCTTGCTTTGTCAGTCACCAAAAATGTCTAAGCCATTTCCTTTGCCAAATAAGATTTGTATTTTCACAACCTACATCGATCATCACAACACAAACCTCCACCTTTTAGTCTGCCTCGAACCACAAACTCCTGCACTTGACCCATGATTTATGTAGTCGACATTAATGTCAACCTACTCACCAACTATCTCACCTGTTGCCTTCAAAATCTGATTCTCTTCAACATCCTTATAATGATATGATAACTCTGTGCAGAAGAGATATTAAAGAGAAGGAAACTTCCAGGACAACATTTGACAAGGTTTGATTTAACCTTCTACACTTCGGACCTACTCAAAGTCTAGGCGGGTATACCTTTGTGAACTAAATTAACACTTTTAAAAGATAAATCCACAGCAAACCAGTCCAGAAAACCAGTGGATCTAATCACCTTAAAACTAACTGAAACAAAGGAATGGAAATTGGACTCATATTCAGTATTTGACCTACAAAATATGTAATAGACAACCTCGATCTATACCAGTTCCTTATCCAAGGTTAGAGAGTCATCTATGTTCAAACAATACTCTCACAATCAAATATCTATACATATCCCATTAGTTTGGCTTCTATAGATCCCTATATATGCCTGACACACATCAGAATTTATTCAAAACAAATTAAACAATGCTCATCAAGATTCAAAATATCTCACAAGGAATTTACTAGTAGAAGTGATTCCTACATATTTAATTCCCCTCCTGAAGAGAAAAGCTAAGAAACATATCTACTGAAAGTTGCCTTACAACCCCTATTCAATTGAAATAACCTTGGATTATTTAAAATGAAACAATAAACACTTGCAAACACATTTGAAGACAACACAAAGTTTTTACTCAAAACCAATGGTCTGTATATTGATATTTTCTTCAAAAAAGTATTACAAGAAACATTCGAATATTCTCCATTAAAACTTGGAAAAGCTTAGATAAATTTCTGCAGTGTTTTCTTACAATTCTTTGCGATCCTTCTTTCTACTAGTCCTGGTATCCATTTATAACAATATGGATGCATAAAAAGCTTCGGACTTTCCTAGGAGAGTTTGTTACAATCATTACATTTCAAGAAGAAGCTACAAAATCTTTTACAAATGCCGTTACAAGTCCTTTTCAACCTCTGCAGCTTCTTCTACTTGTTGTCCAGTTGCAACCTCTTCTAACTATTCAGGAGCACCTTCTAACTACTCTACATCCTGGATAGCATATTTTCTTGTCCACTCATTATACACATCATCAGCTGGCCATGCGAAGTGAATCAATTTTGCCTTTGCCTTGGCTAACCTTTTCCAATAATTTCTCATTTTGTTAACCTCTGAATTGAGAAAACCATAATGAGATTTGATTCTCTGTATCTCCTCAATTGTTACAACAAAGAAGGAAGCATCTTCTAAGCTAATAATTCTTTTTCTTCTAGCTGACAATTTAGCTTCTAATTCCTTAAGCCATACTTGTTTGTCCTTCAATTGGTTAGGGCTAACAAAACCTCCTGGTAGCAATTCAAAAACCTGATCAGTGTACAACTTCTTGTACAAATTGATCTTCCTGTCAGCATTATCTATTCCTTCTGCTAATTTTACTAGATCCTTTGTGGTGTCACAAGTGGATTTGATGATAGGATTAGCCCCTGCTTCATCATAGGATACACAAATAAGCTCCAAATCCTGCCCTCTAGGCTTCCACTTGTCAAAAATAGGTAGTAAAATGACCTTATCTCCATTAAGCTCATTCCACATATCTAGAATCTTGCTCATGTTGTTATACAATAATGAGGCCCCTATGGTGTCAACAAAACTTAAAATTGTAGCCCTTACTCTTTCCTCATATTTCTTTGCATACAGGGCCTGAGCCTATTTTAAATCCTCCAACTCTTGAGGAGTAATCTCAACCAATTGAGAGCTAGAAGGTACTGGAGATGGTGGGAGCTCATTGATGGGGCTGGTAGGTGGAGGTCTTGCAGGAGAAGAGGAGATCATCAGCTTCCTTGGCACTATTATAGAATTTTAAAACTGTCTCTAGCTTAACCTGGTGATCTGTCTTTTCCTTAGCCTCCCTTTTTGCTATTGCAACACTAAACTTTGCAGTTTCTAGCATAGTGCTAACAGCTTCCACTACCCTAGTGCTCTGCACTCTTTTCACTATCATTCCACCGAGGTAACTTGACCCTGGGGTGTCCTTATTTCTCTTATTCTCATATCTTTTAAGAAACCACATGACTAGTGTAGCATTGTCTTTGGTGAAAGTGACCCACTCCATAGGTTTGGTCTCTTTTCTCACTGCCTCTAATACCAAGGCATCTGCTATGTCCCACTCGGGGAGAATGAGCACTCCAGCCTATGCCACCATATCTCTTCCTTGCTCGAGAGTGATGGTCTTAAACTCATTACTCATTTCTTGCTTTATTTCCTCCTCCACCAGAGCTAGATCTTTATGAGACTGCTCACCTTTCCTGTTTTTACACCTTGCATTATACTTGTCAATGTCTTGCGTCCACACAAACTGCATGAATGCTCCTGAAGTAACAAAGTTATTGTCAGCCAAGAAATCTTCAATGGCTTGTTTGATCTCAGGGTCCCACTCCTGGCCCTTGAACTCATTAGTAGTGATGTTCATTTCAGCAGTAGGGGGCTCTTTTGGCATTCCCTCTTCCACTTCATCATATGTATATGCTATCTCTCCAAGGCTACCTAACTGCAATAATTGCTCAGCTACTGCCTGTTCATCTCTTATAGGAATAGGGGATTGAGATGGAGAATACAAAGGTTGATCAGATTGTATTTCTTTTCCCACCCTTTGTTTCTTTGGGCTATCTTGAATGTCAATGACATCCTGCATCTTCCTCTTCCCCTTTGAAGTAGAGGGCTCCCCTGTTGTAGGCATCAACACACTATAATTGGACTTTTTATGCAACATGTAGTCACCAGGAGGGATTGCTTTAGTGGATGCAGACCTACTTAGAACTAGTCTTGCTTTCTTAGGGTTATTTTTAATTACAACCTCTCTCTTTTCTTTCAAAGTCTGCATCACATCCTCAAAACAAAGAATTAGGAACTTTACCTTCTCCTCAAAAGGGTTGAAGCTAGACAATGGGTCATAGTTGGTATCAAACTGATGTACAAAATCTAGGGCCTTTCTGTAAGCCACCCACTTTTCCTTCCTCAAATCTTGCTCATCTAGATCAAACTCATTCCTAATGAGGTCTTCAGGAAACTGGAATTGGTGGGGTTTACCTCTGCATATTTCCCTCTTTCTAAACATGCTGTTGAAGAAGTCTTCAGGGTCAGCACACCGGGAGACTGTAGTTGAGAAATGATATGGTTGAAGGAAATCTCCAAAACACTTCCAACCTCCTTTGATTATCACAAATTGGTGTGCTATGGTAACTGTAGGGAAAATGGTCCATTTACCTTTGTCTGTTAACTCTGCCTCCTGCACACTACCAATTTGCCTGAGGATCTATGCAATTCCCACTTTAAGAGGGACCTAATTGGGTAACAAAAATGGAGTGCCTCTGAAACCATATACTTTGAAAACTATGGAGATAGGGTATAAGTAGATATCACCCCAATTGTGAATAATTTTTATATTATCTCCAAACTTTTTTGGCCTAATGAATTCCAAAAGAACCTTGGGGACTCTAGGATTCTCTGAACAGATAAGACTCCTAATCTTGGATGCAAAACATTTATCAAAATTTAAAAAGCTTGCATCTCCTTTGTCCCATGATAGCACTATACTCCATAATTGTATTGGCATCTTTTCTCCATCTTTCTCTTTTACAAGATCCATTCCACTTGCAAAATAATCACCACCCTTGAATAAAAATAAATGCATAAGGAGGGAATACCATCCAAAAGGCCTATCAACCTTCCCATTCTTTATTCCTATCAATCCTTCATGGATAGCATCAGTGATGAAGAAAGCATAATCAAAAGTCACTGCAAGAGAAGGATTCAAGATTTGAGCAATCATTAACATGTAATGAGTGGGCATATTTGCCTCAGCATCCTCTCCTAAAATTTGGTAGAGTGACTAGTATAATCCCTTAGCCCTAAGGGTGAACAAGTTTAATGAGAAGGTCTCTTCAGTGTTGGGTCCTACAACTGTCAACCCACCTATCTTCACAAAGAATTCTTTAAGAGGCCCATTTCTAAGGTGGTTCCTTTGCACACTGTATACTTGAGGTACTGATTTGAAATTAATAGGTTCTAGAAAATTGGTAAACTCACTAAGCCCAAAAGCATTTTTGAACTCCTCATTATTTATTTCAATGAGGGTTTTCCCGTTTATATCCCTAATACTTCTTGTGACTGGATCATAATTGAGTGCAATCTGAGTTAGGAGATCCACATCGATGAATACTCCTGGAACTACCAATTTTCCCACATCTAGCTCCCAGATACTGTTCTGTGGGGCTGAGGAGTTTCTCATGCCAAATCTAACTTTGAATAACCCCAACCTAGACAAACCAACCTATGGGTCTCTCAGCCAGTTATCTTTATCATACAATCCCTCCCCTAATTTTAGGTGAGGAGCTTTGGGCACAAGTTATTTAATCTTTACAGCCACATTAGTTGACAATGTCAATTGTTGAAGGAAATCATCACAAATAGCCCTTTCCTGGTAATTAACTTTTCCTGAGAATTCTCTCTTAGGTGCCATCTTAAAATTATGCAAGCAGTCTAACAATTACCCCTAATTGTTCTATGACAAATCAAGACCTTAATTAAAACATGCTGCTAAGTGATTGCCAAACAAGAGCATAGGAGAACCTATTTTTTGCTTGAAGGAATCCGCTCTGCAACTGAATAAATTTGCTTTGTATTTGAAGAAAATAGCTCTGCAACCGCTTCTCTACAACTATTCTTTAGAATGATACCTTCATTCAGTTGATACGAGATCATATATGGTACTCAGGCTCTTAACTGTGACATTGATACCACATGCTTCGACCGTCCCTTCAGAATTGAATTCATGAAAGAATTCAAAATTTTTGCTCCAACGGGTCACAACACACCTGCACATTTTTTCCTTCCGCTCTTTCACCATTTTGTAGATTATAACCTTCAAGCAATTTCTCCAAACGAAATCATGCCAGCCATCCGATCAAATGGAACTTAATCGGTCTTTACACTGTCTTAACATCTCTGCCCTTGCATCGGGTGCCATCTCTTTTTGCCATTTCGTAGGCTTTAACCCGCAAGCACTTTTCTTTTGCGAAGCTATGCCAGACATCAGATGGGACTCTAATTGCTCAGCCTTTAACACTTACCGGGACCGTCAGCTTTTTTCATGAGCCGCGCCTTATCTTGATGGCTAACGGTTTTTCGCTATTTCACATAGCTTAACCCGTTTTCAACTTTGGGCCATGAAACAATGGAGAGCATTGGATCAATCCTGAGATGACCATCCTTTAAGTGAGACCTTTACACTTTCATCACTTACTCGCTCTCCCATTGGTTACCAAATACCACATGGCGCTTAGCCATTAACCTTGGAAAACTCTTCGAGTTTAGTTCAGAATCAGCCACGTGTCCCATTTCCCTTATAACCACTGGTTACACCTTGACGGGCCCTCAATTTCTTTTGAAACCACGTGTAAATTGACACATCACCATCTAGCATTACGTCGGGAAGAAGCTTTTTTCTCTTTCGCTATTTTGCGAAGCATATCCATCGGTTAGTTCGCAGTCATGAAACAACGCGAGCCCTTGGATCAAATCGAAGTTGATCCCCTTTTAGCTTCATGCTTTACCTGTTCTTCGGGCCCCAAAACATTTCACTATTTCACGGGCTTTAAAGTATGAGCACTTTACCTTCACGAATACACATGGATCATTACATTATATTTGACTTGCTTGATGCTTAACAACTTAACTGAATCCGGCAAACGTGGGCCCTCTGAGTTAGCATTATCCACCTGGAATCTAGTCATTTCTGAACTGACATGTCAACCTTTTATTCACTGAGAGGAAACATATGATTCCACCTCATCTTTACCACCTAGATCTGCCAAGTCACTTTCACATGCCGTGACATGAGTCATCCTCTTGGTCCCACCTTTTAAGCCTTAGATCTAACTTGCTGACTACTTTGACTTTCTACCACGTGTCTTTATCTAATTTGCCATCTCGACCAACTGGACTGCCTGCTTGGAGTGCCATGTCATTTCGTTTCTTCACGAAAGCTAACTGTCAAGCACCTTCCTCTTGTGAAGCTGCGCTAACCATCAGATCAGATTAGACTTGCACATCTGTTACGCTCCTATTAAAACCCCCTTTTCCTAGGCCAGAAACCTTTTTGCTACTTCGCAGGGCGTAACATGTGAGCATCTATCGGTCACGAAACAGCGCGAACCGTTGATATTTCTTGAACTTGATCACCTTTTAGTCATTTGAAAAGTCCTCGCTGTAGGGTCTTGCCAAACCTTTTCGCCATTTCGCGAAAGGTATTTCACTTGCAAGTTTCGGCTATGAATCAATGCCAGCCGTTAGATCTTGAGCAAGATGAGATCTCGTTAAACCAGACCAAATACGCACCATCGAACATACTTTTTCTTTCACCATTTCTCAAGACTTAAAGCACTCACAACTTCGTCTAATGAAATGGCGAAAGCTGTAGATCCATCTAAGAGCTGCATGACATTTATTGGGCCCAACAATCATTAGAAGGAAATAGACTTATGGTATAAATTTTTTACGATTATTTACCGACCGCCTAGGGAAATAACAAGGGGGAACACTTCATACGACCCCAAGACCCATCACTTAAGTGAATTAAAGTAATGCAGGAATAGAAACCAGAGGGTTTTAGTTAGACATTAGAGCAATTTTTAGAACCAAAAACCCTAAACCCTTAAAGAATTAACATAAATTATGGGAAAAGAAAACCCATTTCTTAAACAGTGATAACAACGGCTCTGACTAGGGATGGTTGATCGCAAGGTTAACACAAGAAACTCAGAAAGTCTGGAGAACAGACCAAAACAACAGGAAGGAAACAAAAAATATATACAAACAAAGGACCTACTGTGCATGGACTTCAAGAGAAGTAATGTTTCAGGAATTGTCCATGCACTAGAAATTCTTGTACTCCATCATTTAGTTTTTTGACAAAATATGTATCCTTTCCATTTAAATCACAGACCACAAAAGGGCCAACCCATAATGATTCTAATTTCTTATGTTTTCCCTTGTCCTGTCCTCTTGCATTCCACTAAAGAACAATATCATCAATTTGAAACTTCCTTAATGATGTCCTTTTATCAAAAAGGTACTTGGATTGCATTTGGATCTTCATATTTCTCTTATGAGCTAGAGCTTTGATCTCTTCCACTTCAACCATCTGGATCATTCGGTCCTCCATAGGCTCTGATAAATCCATGTCCTCAGCTTACAAGAACCTGTATACTGGAAGAAGATTGTTTATAGGTACTCTGGCCTATGTACCATATACCAATTCAAATGGTGACATCCCAATGGCCTTCTTGACAGTGATTCTGTCTGCCCACAAAGCTAATTTCAACTTTTGATCCCATGACCTCTTGTTTTCTTCTAAGATTTTCTTGATAATATTCAAGAGGCTTTTATTGCTGGATTCTGCTTGCCCATTTCCTTGAGGATGGTAGGGTGAAGAGTAAGACATGATTATCCCATGACTGGTACAAAATTCAACAAACTCTTTTGACCTAAAACTCATGGCATTATCCATTACTAATTTTGCAGGTATTCCAAATCTAGTTATAACATTATCCATCAGGAAATCAATGACAACCTTACTTGTAGCTCTCCTTGTGGGAATAGCCTCGATCCATTTAGTAAAATAATCAGTGGCTACTATGATCCATCTATGACCTCTCCCTGATCTCTCAACAATATCTCTAATGAAGTCTATCCCCCATTGGACAAAAGGTGCTTCCACTGTAACTGGGTTCAAGGGCAGAGCTCCTTCATATTTTAGTTTGGATGAAAACCTTTGACATGGGTCACATCTCTTGACATATTCATGAGCATCCTTGAACATGGTAGGCCAATAATACCCAGCTTGGACTATCTTCCCAGCAGTTGTCTTAGCAGAATAATGATCTCCGCACATTCCATCATACATTTCAATTAGCATTTTCTTTGCTTGGAATTCATCTAAACACATGAGTAACCCTCCATCTTTGTTTCTCCAAAACAAGTCACCTTGAATGAGAACATATTTATGAGATTTCAATTTCAGAGTCCTTTTCTGATTATGTGTCATTCCTTTTGAAAATGTAGCATTTTTCAAAAATCGGACTATCTTTGAATACCAAGGTTGCCTTTCAATACTAGTGATTGAAGTACTTTTAATTTCAACATTATTTACCTCAACATTCAGAAGATTAGATTTAGTCATGAGCTTGGCCAGACCTAGACCTCTCACCAATTTGGTGATCTTGATTTCCAAGTCAAATTCTTGGATTCTATTGATCCATCTGCACCTTTTTCTTGTAACCTCAGATTGGGACAAAATATCTTTGACAGCAGCATGTGGGACATAAGTAGTAATATTTGTATTTACCAGGTATGGCCTAAATGCTTTGACAACTTTAACTAAAGCATAAGCCTGTTTCTCCATGGTTTCATACTTTAATTCTACTGCTTGCAAAGACTTACTATAGAAAGCTATGGGATGTTCATATCCCTCATTATCCTTTTGTAACAACACTACAGCTAGTGTATGATATGAAACAAAAGAGAATAGAGAAAAGGGCTTACTGTAATTAGGAGATTTTAACACTGGTGCTTCCTGAATGGCCTTTTTAATTTCAACAAAAGCCTCTGAGGCTTCTTGATCCCAACAAAATTTGGTATCCTTCTTGAGCAACTTGACAATGGGTTTCACTATCTCTACAAAGTTTGCAATGAATCTTCTAACAAAATTTACTTTTCCTAGAAAGGATTGAATACCTTTAACATTCTTTGGTTCTGACACTTTGTTTATTGCTTCAATTCTTTCAGGGTCTATTTTGTGCCCCAATAATTTTCCTTCAGTGACCCCAAAATGGTATTTCTTGGGATTTAATGACACACCGAATTCCAAGGCTTTATTGAACACCTTTTCCAAGTGTCCACAGTGATCATCAACCCTTTTGGAGAAGCATTTTAGATCATCTTGATGAACCACCATGATGATATTAATGAATTCTTTGAAGGCTACATCCATGGCTCGCTAAAATGTAGCTCCAGCATTTTTCAATCCGAATGGCATTCTCACATAGACATATGTTCCCCATGGAGTAGTGAAAGTAGTTTTAAACTGTTTAGATTCTCTCACTAACACTTGATTGTATCCTGAAAAACCATCCATCATGGACAAGAGGTCACAACCTGTTACTCTCTGTAGCATAGCTTCCATATTTGGGGAAGAATAATTATCTTTTAAAGAAGCAACATTTAAATTTCTAAAATCCACACACAATCTAATGTCCCCATTTTTCTTTCTTATTGGGACCAGATTGGAGACCCATGAAGAATGCCTTATAGGTTTGATAATCCCCCCTTCTCTTAACTTAGTCAATTCTTGCTGCATTTTAGTTTCTAATAGGGGATTAATGGGTCTCTGCTTCTGTCTGAAAGGCTTAGCATCTGGAAGTAAAGGAACTTCATGCTGAAAAAGGTCTTGTCTATATGCCTTTAGGTCTTCATAAGACCAAGAAAAAACATGCTTATATCTTTTCAATAAATTAATAAGGTTAATTCTGACATGAGGGTATAACTTCTTTCCAATGTATACTAACTTAGGGGAGGACTCAGTCCCCAGGTTTACCTCCTCCAATTCTTCCAACTTAGTGGTAGATTGCTGATGTAAGTGACTGTCGTTATGACTGAACATGCTCTCTAGCTCTACCAACCCTTTAAGTATCTCATTTGTTTCCAATTGGACCAAGTCATTTCCAAACATTGTTTCCTTATTGTCAACCACCTCCACCAGTGCATTGCAATCAATCTTCTATCCATCATAATCATCAACACATGGGATGAACCTAAGAATATCTTCATCATCAGCAAAAACTTGCCAATTATACACATTATCAGGGATGGCAGGCCTAGATTTTATCTCCACAGTGGAGATGCTGGTTAATGTTGCATCATTATTCTTCAAGGCAACATTAGCTAGAAAATCTGCCATAATATTCTTTGATCGCTCTATCCAATTAATAGAAAATGCATCAAAATGCTCAATAACATCCCAAACAACATGTTTATGTCTCTTTAATTTGTCATTTTTGGATGCATATTTGGATCTTACCTGAGATACAACCAATTCTGAATCCCCTAACACTTTCAATAGCTAGATTCCATGCCTTTTTGCAACCTCAAGTCCCAATAATAGGGCTTCATACTCTGCAGTATTATTTGTGCATTGGAAAGCCAATAAGAAAGAATACTTAAAAGTTATACTTGAAGGGGATACAAAAAGAACCTCTGCTCTAGATCCTTCTTTGGAACAAGCTCCATCAAAATACATCTGCCATAAACCATACTATTGTGATTCTAATTCGACCACAATGGGGTCAGTATTCTTCAACTGGGGTAAAATCGGCTGTAGTTTGAAATTTTCAAGATCCACATCAATCATACAATTGAGCATATTAGGATCTACACTCTCAATTACTCTCGGAGCACGTGGTTCTCTATACAACTTGACTTGATTCCCATTAATTGGAATGGTGGAATAAGACAAATCCAGTTGGACATTTCCTCCTACTGCTACTGCCCACTGCCTGGACAACAACATACCATAATGGGGTTTAATGTCAGTAACAATAACATCCATTTTATAAGTTGCCTCAGGGAATGCTGCTATTTTTACTTCAACATCTCTCATTGTACCTATCATAGGTACCTCCCTATTATCCATAGCATAACACTTCCCATATATAGTGGTCACTGACAATCCTAGTTCTTTCATGACACCATAGGGCATCACATTAGCAGCAGCTCCTGAATCTATCATGCAATTTTTTATCAACCGGTTGTTTACTAACAAAGTAACATAGAAAGGATCTACCTGTGAAGGCTCTTGAGTAATGGTGGTTCCAACATAAACCTCTGGGGTTTGGAATTCTTGATCCTTCCCATTTCTAGCTGAACTGGTGGGTAGGATTGTGTCACGATTAGATATACTAGAAAATAAAGACAAAGCTACATCCCTATGTTCTTTAATCTTCAGTAATTCTACTAATGGGACAGTGACCTTCATTTGTATAAGAGCTTGAGCCATATCAAATGTGGAACTACTACTCAAATCAGTATTAGCTCTAACTCTTTCTGCCTTGAATTGATTTGCCTTTTTTGCTGTGGCAGCTCCTTGTATATCACTGGTATCCGTACTCTTGGGTACATCTTTAACCTGTTCCTTCTTTTCTTGACCAATTTTAGGAACAATAGTAGCACTACTTGTTTCCCCCTTTTGGGTAATCTATTTTATGAACATGGAACTAGGTTCACCTTGATCAGTGTCCTTCTTGGTGCTCCTTAAGTTATAGTTGTGTTTTGCTTTGGCAATAGCAGCTTTGGTGAGATTTTTAACTTCTTCCTCACTAGGCCTTCTAAGATGAACTTCTTCATCCTCGATTGTTACCACATTTAATGTAGGATGCCAGTCCAAAGTTAGTTGTCCTTGAACAAACCTTTCATTATCCAACACATCACTATATTCACTTTGTATAGATTCCTCATCACTTTCTATAATAGTCTCAAACATGTTAATGTCAGGCTCAGCTTCTTGTCTCATGGATTCTTCAAGAGATTGAGCTACTGCACACTGATGAGGAGAATGTGATCCATCACAAGGAATACACCAGGGAGTATTTTCTATATCATGGACATTTTTCCCTTTTAAGGGATCAAGAGTGTCGTGATTTTGGGAAATTTTAGGCTTCTCATTCTGGGGTTTGCCATCTTCCCAGTTGGTATTATAAGGCATACCATGCAATCTAGGGGGCCTATCTTACCAGTTATAATGAGGCTTGTCATTTTTGTTTACGTTGGCAGTCAGATCCTCATTGCAATAACCAATTTTTCTATCTTGTCTTCCTCCTCAGCAGCTTTGCTAGGTTGCTGTTTTGTTTCTTGCCATAATCTACCATCTGTCTTTCTTCCTAACTTCCTGGATGCTTTTCTATTACTTTCTACATTAATGAGAATTCTAAAAGAATCTCTCAAGTTATGTGGATTCTTATCCCTAAGGATATAGGCCATCTTAGAATCAAATGCATTGTAATAGGTATTTAGACACATGTTATCATCTAATCTCATCACCTGATACAATCTATGCATGACCTTTTGAAATCTGGCATTGAAGTCGGTGACCATTTCATTATTAGACTTTCTGATGTTATTTAATTCATTGAGCATGAAGCTCACATTTGTTTTATCACCGTATTGTTCTTGAAAACAATTCTTAAAATCCTCCCATGACCCTATGCTATTAACTGGAAGACCTCTATACCAATCTCTTGCATCATCAACCAGGGACTGAACAAACAGTTTCATTATAACATCTTCATCCACTATCTCATAGTCATTTATTAGGTCCCCAAAATATTTCAAATGTTCTTCAGCACTAATTGCATTGTTTCCAGCAAATTTATGGAGTTTGTCCCTTAACTCAATAGGAACATGGTTGGGATATCCTGGGATCCCATCAAAGAACAATTGCCTATACTGTTCTAAATTGATTGGTCTCCTTTGAAAAGGGGGAGCAACATTATTATTTCCCATGTTCATTCTAACTTTTGGAATTAGGGACTGAGGTACTTGGCCATACTGATTGTTCACAGGGGTTTGACTCACTGATGCAGTATTAGCACTCATATTAGGCTGAATCTTAACCGGGGGAAGGGAAATTTGTTGAGGATCAGGCTTATTAAGATCTTCTGATGGAAACGTGATAGGGGGAGCTTTTAAGTAGCTAATTTTTCTTTTCACTTCCTGATTTGCTACTTCCAACTCAGCTTTCTCTAGTTCCATTTGGAGATCCTCTTTTTCCTTCCTCATTCTTTCCATCTCTCTCTCATGAGCTGACAGCCTATGAGAAATCTCTTCTGTATTTTTAGATCCAGTTCCATCATCCACCCATTTCTGCTTTCCTTTATCATCATTAGTCCTAAGAAGCCGCGAATCACTAAGCACTTCCCTATTTGGTTGGACTACTGACCTATATGATGGCTTAGCCTTGGGGATCATAATTTCTTTGATCACAGGGCCTTCCTCATCACTCTTTTCTTTTTCTTTGGCCAATACCTCTAGATCAACTATCTGTCTAAGAAGCCTATCTCTCTCCATTAATTTAGCTTTGACTTCCTTCTCCTTATTTTCTTCCTTTTGGGCTCTTAGGGAGATTAGGTGGTGAAGCCTCCTATTCAAATCTTCAATCTCTTGTGACACTTTATCTTCATCAGGGAAATTTTCCTCAGAATCAGATATATCAACTTGATCTATATCAATCAAGTTGATGTTTCCATTGATTGTTCTAGGCACAAAATGTCTAATTGCATTTGAACTAGTCCTATCTTTCAAGAAAACACTAACATGAGATAAATCTTGATTTAAAGCATGAGCATTATCAATATTTCCAAACAATCTAGAATGGAAACCTAATATATCATGTTCAGAGTCTTTGGAAGAAGAATTAGACTTTGCATAAACAGGCCGATCAGGTATCTTACCGGTATTATTATTCTTTTGCACCCAAGTAGCATTTGCTGGTTCGTTAAGCACTGATCTCTTCTAACCTCTTCGTGACTGCTTTGGCAAACTTTCTTGCAAAGTTTCACGAGGATGCTTCTTCATGAATGATTTGGTGTTTTTTCCTCCTTGCATTACACTTGTTTTCCTTTTAGAAAGATTTGTATTTCACAAGGACTGGTTCCAAGATAACCCGACCTGTGGGTCTCTCAACCAGTTACCTTTATCATACAATCCCTCCCCTATTTTTAGGCAAGGAGCTCTGGGTGCAAGTTCTTTAATCTTTGCAGCCACATTAGTTGACAATGTCAACTGTTGAAGGAAATCATCACAAATAGCCCTTTCCTGGTAATTAACTTTTCCTAAGAATTCTCTCTTAGGTGCCATCTTAAAATTATGCAAGCAGTCTAACAATTACCCCCAATTGTTCTGTGACAAATCAAGACCTTAATTAAAACACCCTGCTAAGTGATTGCCAAACAAGAGTATAAGAGAACCTATTTTTTGCTTGAAGGAATCTACTCTACAACTAAATAAATTTTCTCTGTATTTGAAGAAAATAGCTCTGCAACCGCTTCTCTACAACTATTCTTTAGAATGATACCTTCATTCAATTGATACGAGATCATATATGGTACTCAGGCTCTTAACTGCGACATTGATACCGCATGCTTCGACCGTCCCTTCAGAATTGAATTCATGAAAGAATTCAAAATTTTTGCTCCAATGGGTCACAACACACCTGCACATTTTTTCCTTCCGCTCTTTCACCATTTCATAGAGTATAACCTTCGAGTAATTTCTCCAAACGAAATCATGCTAGCCGTCCGATCAAATGGAACTTAATCGGTCTTTACACTGTCTTAACATCTCTGCCCTTGCATTGGGCCCCACCTCTTTTCACCATTTTGCAGGCTTTATCCCGTGAGCACTTTTATTTCGTGAAGCTATGCCAGACATTAGATGGGACTCTAACTGCTCGACCTTTAACACTTACCGAGACTGTCAGCTTTTTTCACGAGCCGCGCCTTATCTTGAGGGCTAACGGTTTTTTGCTATTTCGCATAGCTTAACCCACTTTCAACTTTGGGCCATGAAACAACGCGAAGCATTGGATCAATCCTGAGATGACCATCCTTTAAGTGATACCTTTACGCTTTCATTGCTTACCCGCCCTCCCATTGGTTACCAAATACCACGTGGTGCTTAGCCATTAACCTTGGAAAATTCTTCAAGTTTAGTTCAGAGTCAACCACGTGTCCCATTTCCCTTATAACCGTCGGTTACACCTTGGTGGGCCCTCAATTTCTTTTGAAACCACATGTCAATTGACATGTCACCATCTAGCATTACGCTAGGAAGAACCTTCTTTTCTCTTTCACTATTTCGTGAAGCATATCCATCGGTTAGTTCGCAGTCACGAAACAACGCAAGCCCTTGGATCAAATAGAAGTTGATCCCCTTTAGCTTCATGCTTTACCTTTTCTTCGGGCCCCAAAATGTTTCACTATTTCATGGGCTTTAAAGCACGAGCACTTTACCTTCACGAATACATGCAGATCATTAGATTATATTTGACTTGCTTGATGCTTAACAACTTAAATGAATCCGACAGACATGGGCCCTCTGATTTAGCATTATCCACCTGGCATCTAGTCATTTCCAAACTGACATGTCAACCTTTTATTCACTGAGAGGAAACATCTGATTCCACCTTGTCTTTACCACTTGGATCTACCAAGTCACTTTCACACGCTGCGACATGAGTCATCCTCTTGGACCCACCTTTTAAGTCTTAGATCCGACTTGCTGACTACTTTGACTTTCTGCCACGTGTCTTTATTTGATTTGCCATCTCGACCAACTGGACTGCTTGCTTGGAGCGCCATGTCATTTCGCTGCTTCACAAAAGCTAACTGTCAAGCACCTTCCTCTTGCGAAGCTGCGCTAATTGTCAGATTAAATTGGACTTGCGTATCTGTTACGCTCCTATTAAAACCCCCTTTTCCTGGGCCAAAAACCTTTTCGCTACTTCGCAGGGTGTAACATGTGAGCATCTATCAGTCACAAAACAACACGAACCGTCGATCTTTCTTGAACTTGATCACCTTTTAGTCATTTGAAAAGTCCTCACTGCAGGATCCCACCAAACCTTTTTGGCATTTCGCGAAAGGTATTTCACTTGCAAGTTTTGGCTGTGAATCAATGCGAGCCTTTAGATCTTGAGCAAGATGAGATCTCGTTAAACCAGACCAAATACGCACCATTGAACATGCTTTTCCTTTCGCCATTTCTCAAGACTTAAAGCACTCGCAACTTCGTCTAATGAAATGGCAAAAGCCATAGATCCATCTGAGAGCTGCATGACATTTACTGGGCTCAACAATCATTAGATGGAAAAAGACTTAAGGTATAATTTTTTTACGATTATTTACCTACCGCCTAGGGAAATAACAAGGGGGAACACTTCATATGACCCCAAGACCCATCACTTAAGTGAATTAAAGTAATGCAGGAATTGAAACTAGAGGGTTTTAGTTAGAAATTAGAGCAATTTTTAGAACCAAAAACCCTAAACCCTTAATGACTTAACACAGATTTGAAACAGTTCATAGCGTGCTTGACAAAATTTCAAAAAACCTATCCAATTATGGGAAAAGCAAACCCATTTCTTAAACAGTGATAACATAACCAACACACCGTTTATGCTCCACTGCACGTACACCACCTGCATCCTACATGTCATCATCATCAACATCCACCTTAGCTCAGGCCATTGTGTCAGTTTAGGTTCGCACCAACCACAACACACAACCGATGCATACTCTATACTACAAGTCTTCTTGCCTTGCTGATTATTCTCTAACCGGTTAACCTACATGCTAGCTCTTCTCTATTTTTTCAGTGGGATCACATTTGCTTGGTCACCAAAACATGTCAATCCTCATCATGTATCTAGAGTGAGTCACTATACACATGTCCATCTGATAGGATCTTTTCACTTTGCCTCTATGCACTCTTACCTGGTTGATATTGACATGTCAATAGTCTCTAATGCACACCTCCTATCATACCGGTTGCATAATAATCTCAGACATCAATCATCAATAGGCATCTCGGTTGTTATCAACAACCTAGAGTGAATCCATGTCTATAAGTTCTACCACCTATCCTTCTCCTTCATTTGTAAAGACCTCATCTTAACTAGTTTTTCCAAAGTGACAAACTCATCACTCTTTACTCTTCCTTCTCTGTCTCGGTAGCTCATCGCGCCTTCACTTTTTGATCCAATGTTCATCTCTGATTTTATACACTATAGGCTCCCACAAATTCCACCCTGATCATCCACTGTATGCTTTCTGTCCCATGGTAGTTAACAACTGATGGGAATCGGTTGACAATACATTGCACCAATTTGACTTTGCTGACAATGAGTTGACACATATTCAATCAGGTACATAACCCAATTGACATCCCCTTTATTTATGTTATTATCATGCATCATAGTTTCTATCAGTCTTCTCTTGACTTGATGACCACATCTTTAATCGGTGGGAGTCCTGCTGCTAGTCATGAAACTGCATACCGGTTACACTACACCTTCTCATTTGTTAAACCCTGCTTTCTTACTGATCACAATGATTACCAGTTGGAAAAAACATACTTCCAACACATCATTCACCAATTGGCATTACCATAATGCCAACTGTCTCTAATACTTACTCATTGGTTAATATCCCATACCGGTTGACATCAATGACAACACAATGCCAACAATGTCTAAATTTTTAAATTTACATGTTTTTCAATGATATTGATAAATTGCTTTAATACATATTTAAAATTTATTTATTGTCATTTTATACTTTCATAGATTCTAATTTTATGTCCCCTTGAGCCATGTCTTAATTATGTTCACCCTCTTAAACCACATGTCCTAATTAGGTCCATCTCCTTAAGCCATGTCCTAATTAGGTCCACCCCCCTAAGCCATGTCCTAATTAGTTTCATCCCCTTAACCCATGTCCTAATTAGTTCATCCCTTTAAGCCATGTCCTAATTATGTCCATCCCCTTAAGTTGGGCTAATTAGGTCCCCTTAAGACATC
Organism: Cryptomeria japonica; assembly: GCF_030272615.1. Lineage (NCBI taxonomy): Eukaryota > Viridiplantae > Streptophyta > Pinopsida > Cupressales > Cupressaceae > Cryptomeria > Cryptomeria japonica. Next base: position 203,789,835 of record NC_081414.1, read on the forward strand.
CAAATTCTAGGTCCATCCCCTTAAGCCATGTCCTAATTAGGTCCACCCCCCTAAGCCATGTCCTAATTAGTTACATCCACTTAACTCATGTCCTAATTAGTTAATCCCCTCATGCCATGTCCCAATTAGGTCCATCCCCTTAAGTCATCCTAATTAGGTCCCCTTAAGACATCCTAATTATAGGTTCATCCCCTCAAGCCACATGTCCTAATTAGGTTCATCCACTTAAGACATATCCTAATTAGTTTGATCCCCTTAAGCCACATGTCCTAATTAGGTCCATCCGCTTAAGCCATATCCTAATTAGGTCCAACCCCTTAAGCCATGTCCTAATAAGGTCCATCACCTTAAGCCACATGTCCTAATTAGGTCCATTCCCCTAAGCCATGTCCCGATTAGCTTCATCTCCTTAAACAATGTCCTAATTAGTTAAACCCCTTAATCCATGTCCTAATTAGTTTCATCCCCTTACTGCCTATTTATATATATATCTAACTAATTTTTTTGTTCTAGGTTTATCTTAGGTTTTGTTGTAGGTGGCACGTTAACGAGTTCATGAATTTAATTAAATCAAGAATTCCAATAAAATGCCAAGCATCAAATTTTGTTGAATTTTTAATTAATTTATATTTTTAATGCGTATGATTAATTTAATTCTAATTAACTCATTTTTTATTGCATAGGTCTCCTACAACCCAGAAAATTTGTCTCTACGAGTATCTAATATATAGATCTTGAACCTAATTATCTCCACGAGGATCAATTTTAATGTTATTTCCTAGATAAACTGGACATTTTAACAAAGTGCATGAATGCTAAACATTGAGTTCTATTTTTAAGATGTGGATCAAATTTTTAATGTTTTAAATTGAATCATAGATCTATAATTTATGGTTTCTTTTTTAAATCTAATTTAAATGTGTATATTATTTAATATGTGTACATTATTTATTGCTTCATTATAAATGTATGTGTATACGTATTAAATAATTTATTGCTTTATTTATAATGTATGTTTATATATATTGTAATATAATGCTTTGTTTGTTTAATCTTAATGTGTACATATTATCTAATATACATATATATTATTTATTGCTCCATGTTTGTAATGAGCTAAATAACTATATGTGCACATATATATTATAATATATTAATTGCTTCAATAGTAAGATCTATCCCCTTGAGCCATGTCCTAATTAGTTTCATGCCCTTAAGTCATCCCAATTAGGTCCATCCCCTTAAGCCATATGATAATTAGTTCATCCCCTTAAAAGACATTTCCTAATTAGTTTTATCCCCTTAAGTCATCCTAATTAGGTCCCCTTGAGCCATCATGGATGAGTTAATTCCCCTTAAGACATGTCCTAGTTAGTTCATCCCCTTTTAAGCCATGTCCTAATTAGTCCATCGCCTTAAGTGATGTCCTAACATTTGTGTGTATATTATTTAATGATCTTATATCAAAATAATTGGGTTTTAAACCTAGAATAAACTCTGCATATAATTTCCTCAAAAAGTAAAGTGGGTATTATAAGTTAGCATGTGGTGGTTGGTCAAAGACCATCCACTGCCACTCCCAAAAATAATCCGCCGTTGGATTATGTATACAGTACCTCATGGATATGCATGATTTGTTTGGAGGAATTGGTAGGTTTGTGATGGGGTCAAAAAAATATCAAGATAAGTTGGCTTTGGTTATTTTCAAGTCTAAAATATCTCTATAAGAGAGGCCATTTGAATAGAAGTATCGTCTCTCCTCCCTCCATGCACAATATTAATCTAGTTCTATATCGATGGCCCTAACCACATCAATAATGTTTTGCATCTTTGATACAAATCACACTATATGGGGGGACACGTATGGTGCATTAAGGATCTCATTAATTGTTTGCTAAATGGATCCAACATTATCATTGATCTTGGCTTGATATCGAGCACAATCAGATCTAGGGGGTGGAGGTGAAGGTGGAGGTGGAGCACCTTGAACTAAATCATCTAGAGGGGGTGGAGGTGGTGGATTAAGAAACTCATCGATGTCAAATTCATCCATGATGTAGATATGTGTCTGTAAGATGGGTAATAGCTCTGCATATATATTCACAAACAATATTAATAAATTTAAGAGAAGAAATTAAAGAATTAACTTTTTAAACAAATCTAATATATATTTAATTTAAATTATTAAATAATATATAAAATTAAAAATCTAGGTCCACATGTTAGACTTGTGTGAATATTGTCATTATTGTCATTGATGTCAAACCTGGTTATCCGGTTAGGACCAGATAGTGTATGCTATTGAAGCAGTTTTGGCATTGTTGGTTGAGCGTCAATGTGATATGAAGCAGTAAGGCATAGTTGATCTATTGGTGTTATCATCCAAAGATCTTTATCTCCGAAATCTTCAGTTGCACTTATTTTGGTTTGTATCTTGTTTTGATATCAACTATGTGAGTTATATCAGTTATATTCGATTGTATCTATCATGATTCATGTTCTGGAATTCATCGCATATGTGGTATCTTTATCTTGGAGTTAGGAGTTATTGTGCTTATGGGTTTGTGTTTGTCTGTTCGGTAGACCCCTATTTAGTTTCGATAATTAAGGTGTGTGCATCGGTAAAAAAATATATAAAGGAAGCATGTAGAAGATCAAGCGAAGGTTGACTTTGTTATCATGTTCTTTTTGGTTAAGGATTTATTGGATAACATGTTGATCTGAGCAACATATTATTGTGCAAATAATTTATCCTTGGCCAAGATATTATGTTGGTGTATGAGCTTTCTAGTATATATGAATATGTATATGCATTTATCAAATGCAAGTTTTAGTCTTGTGGATGTGAGTGAAGATGTGTATGATTTAGTAGAGTTAGAGAAGCACAAGTTGCGGACAACAAATAAGTTGTAGTAAGAGGAGTAGTGAAGGAATACATATAGAAGAGTCAGAGTGAAGACAATGTTGTAGTAATCCTTTATCAGATGTGCTACAAGTGTTTGGTTTGACAAAGTAGTGAAGTAATTCCTTACTAGATTTACTACAGGTGATTGTGGATAGTGGAACAATGATCCCTTACCAGATCTGCTGTGAGTTTTGTGATTTTTTATTTGAGATTCATCTAGACCTAACCTCATGAATTAGGAGATGCAATTTTTCCTCAGTTCAATTCCTTTATATTGCATTGAGCATTCCAATAGTAAGCCACTTTTATAATCTAGCAGCGAGCCACCCCATTTTGTAGACACTATATAACTAGTTATATTACCTTGAGAGATAACACTCTCTGTGATTTTTCCCATTTGGGGTTTCTTTGTATAAAATCTAGTGTTCCATTTGTGGTTGTGTTATTTGTTTATTCTAAATTTGCTATTTCATGTTGATAAGCTTAATTGATGAAATTGGTATATCAGTAAAAGGTTTAGAAATTATGGGAAATTTTTATTTATTGTGGGAATACTGATTTACCTCCCCTCTCAGTATTCAGGTTCATTCAACCAATTCAATAATTGGTATTAGAGCTTTGGTCCCTTTCTTGAAAGCTTAACCGCTTAAGAGAGATCCTTGTTGGTTGAATCATGGCTCTGATGAGTATGACCAGAGAATATCAGTTGGATGAATAATAATAGACAACTCTTGAAGATCTAGAAAGTGTTGAATCTAAGAATGAGGAATTGAAAGAGAATGTGAAGGTAGTGAATGAATGCGTGCAAAAGTTGAGAGAACAAATCCGGAAGTTCAAACTGAGACATAAGAAAGTTAACAATTAGTTGAAGCAAGCAAATGAAACCATTAAATATTTGATGTAGAAGATTGAGGAGAAGAACAAGATAGAGGAAACCCTGAAAGAATCAATCAAGCTAAAGACCAAAGAATGTGAGAATCTAGAACAAGAAGTGAAGAAGTTGAAGATAGAAAATGAAGTTCTTCATAGCAGTTTAGTTTTGGAATATTTGATCAACATGCAAAAACCTCATCTAGACAAGACTAGACTTGGATTTCAAATCAATAAATCTTCAAATCAGAATGACAAAGAAAAAAGCAAAGAGGTTAAGGCAGTAGTAGAGAAGAAAATAGAAGAAGCAAGCAAGACCCGAAATCAGAGTACTAATGCAAGAAGACTAGCCAACCAAATGCATAAAGGTACCACCATTTAAGGGCTATTGTTTTCAATGCAATAAATTTGGTCATAAGGCTGCAAACAGTAGAAGCATTGAATGTTACAAGTGCAAGAAGTTTGGTCATAAAGAAAATTACTATAGAAATCATGCTATAATTTAGAATCATAATGCGGTTGGAACAAATAAGGTGAATAATAACTTTCATGGACACTGTCATACATGCAATGGTTATGGTCACAAAGATAATCAGTGTAGATCTTGAACACATTCAATAAATTTAGTGCAGAAGAACATCAATTGTTATAAGTGCAAGCAATCCTGACATTATGCTAATTAGTGCAGAAATAAAAATATGGATGTCTACTAAGAAGAATGCAATGAAAGCTAATGGATCAAAGAAAAAGAAAGTGTTGGTTTGGAGAAAGAAGAAGGTGAACAATGAAATCAATCTTGGTGTACTCGAATCTGATACTTACAACTCTTCTTCCGAAAATTGAGCATACTACTTTGGCTCAAGGGTTTTTTTTCAAAGACAATCTTTTTGATCCCCCCTTCTAAGTTGGTTCATGTAATTTCTCCAACATGACTATGTTAGAGATGCTATCTAGTAATTCAAGTATTTTGATGACATCATCGACAAGACACTTTTTGGCAGCAAAACCCTAAAAGAGATTTTTGGCAAGATAAGTATCGATGTTTGAGATCATTTTTCTTTATCATGATAGAAGTGCTTGAAGAGTTTGTGTGCAGTTGGAGAGAAAAGACAAGAGACATAAAGTGGATAGTCATGGAAGCTGAGATTATCATCGAAGAATCAAGCAACGAATATTTTTAAACTGTAGAGAAGGTATGTCTAGATGAATTTATCCCTGAAAAGATTAGAAAGGTGAAAAAGAGCTTGAGTGAAGAAAATTTGTAGAAGATTAAGGAATTTGAGCATAAATGATTGAATCTATGGACTGAGTTTCCTTGGTTTGATAATGAGGAGGTGATAAGAGAAATATAAGTCGTGTGCAAAATGATTATATCGGTGTTGGATAAACCCTATCCAATCACAAAGGAGATTATTTTGGCCATTACTAGTTTATGCGATAGTAGATCTGTACCAGTTAAGAAATCTATAAATAATAAAGAAGTTGAAACCCTAACTAGTATGATGGGTGATTAGAGAGCATTGTTGATAGACAAAATTATCAATCCTGTTGTGAGGTATGTGTCCTATGGTATTTCTTACAAGATTTATTTTAAAAATATGGAAGGTTATACTATGGGGTAACCAGTGTGAAACCGAGAGGTAGGATGCCTTTTGACTAACTAAAAAAGAGGAATACATTATTAACCTCTGGGATATGGATTCTATTGAGATTACTATCTCTATCTCTATTCTTGGCATATTCAAAGTAGTAGTCATCCCTAGCATCCATTCATCCCTTAAGTATGCCCTACCATTCTATAGGTGAACTTGGAGCTACAGAACTCACTACTCTATCAAAAAGGAGAATTACAAACTATTGCACCAATCCCGACTGTTACTATATACATGACACATATGCTTGTTATGGAAGATAGAGTGTTTGATTTGTGTGAATTATTAAAGAATCTTTTGCTAGAGAACATCAAGATGAAAAAAGAGTAAGATTACCCCTTCTATTTTGGATCATTTCTTGTTTGTTTAGCTATGTATTATTTGGGATCCCTTTCGGCTAAGGAGAACATGATATTGGAATATGGAGTCCCAGTTGCTAAGAAAATATTTGATATTTGAATGGATTGGATAAGAGAGAGGATGCATACAATGCTTATTTCAAATCAATCCTGGATATGTGGAGTATCAGTTCGGTATCCCTTGCTACCGGTTCTGATAGAGAAGGTTCTTCCTCTAGTAAGAGGAAAAGGAAAGAGTCTGTGCCTACTAGTGCCCTAGAATCTAAGAAACAAAAGAAGGATAAAAAGAGAAAGATATTGTTGTGATTGAGGATTTAGGGTCTCTTGTGGTTAAGGGAGAAGTGGTTGTTGCTAAGAAAAAAACAAAAGTATCTAAATATGATGATGAGTCTAATTTGCTAGAGATCATTAGTAGTACAGATGGAATAAGGAAGATACAAAATATGTGTCTGACTTCTATTAAGGTGGACAAGATTGAGAATGTTCTGATAAATCATTTTCTTCGGAACAATATCAAGGTTGAAGATGGTAGTGTAAAGTGGAAAATTGAACCCTAGTGGTTCCCCACCTAGGAGAGAGAAAGGAAACCACTAGGATGATTTTCACTTGGGAGATACTTTTCATTCAAAAGAGGGGTTGAATCCACTAGATCCAAATACAAGGGAAATAAGGATGTGAATACCAAGTGGATTGCAAGGGTTAGAATTCAATTTGCCCTCATTTGTAAATAGATATGTTGACTTGTTGATTATGTAGAAAAGGAAAACAAAATGGATGAAACCAGGAGCTACTAGTTTAGAATTGCGTTGTAACTTTGAATTTGAGATATTTAGACTGATATAGACCTACTCTGCAAATTTGGAGGAAAGTCGTCAGAACTAGGTTGAAAGTGTACTGGTCCTCCAAAAAATCTGCGTGCTGAAAAACATTTTTCTGTCTCTACAAATGATGCCCAAACTTGCAATTACAACCGTACATTTGCAACCTACACATAGAAAAGAAGGGAAGAAGGGTTGTGAATAGGGGTTTGCCTCAATCAAACCCCGATTGAGGAATCAACCTTGAAAGAAAGTAATTACAAATTCTTAAATGTAAATGATGGAAATGTATACCTTGTAGATCTAGAATTTGACAATGATTGTTGCTTTTCTTCTTGAATGTAATCACAAATGTTGTATGAAATGGCATGTAACATGACAAAACCCTAACATACACACATGCTTTCAAATGAATGTTGGAATGTTGCTCAAATGAATGAATGAAGAGGACACATGAAGAAGAGAACTTTATGAATGCTTGAAGACTTGAATGCTTGAAGACCTTCCTCTTATTTACCCAATTTTCGCTTATCCCTTGTTATCATTTTCGCTTATATAAATGACAGAACTAGATCCCCTTTTCTATTATGCTAGGAGAATTATTTTCATCTCACCGAAGGCCTACATCAGAGGATTTAAGTCCCTAAGGAGCAAATTGGGCTCAAGGGTTAGATGAATCTATGTTAGGGCCACCTAAAGAGGGGGGGATACCCCTTTCCTAGGGGGGACATGGGTGCCACGCCCCTATCCTGCCCTATTTTGGGGCTTGGACAAGGTCCTGAGGTGATATCAAGGCTAAAACAGGAGGAGACTTAGAATGAAGGTGCAGAGAGGGGTCCCAATTGAGTAGGGAGATGTAGTCACAAAGGTGAGGGCCTAAGACATGGTCAAAATTGCAAGGGTTGCAATTTTACGATGCTATAGTTAGTGACATGCTTCCAAAATCCACGTGTAAGATAGTTAAAGAGAAATTGAGTGTATATAAGATTCAAAAGAAGATGATGATGATATGCAGAGTATGCTAAAAAAGTGCAATGATGCACAAAGGGCTCTATCCATATGCATAAATAAAATGAGAGATTGCATCGATAGTGCTAGCAGAGTTTACATATATTGTCTTTCATGGTTGGCTGTTACAGTGAAGCATACGGAAAAAAATGATACTGTTGATGAATAATTATGTTCATTGGGTAAGTCATTTGATTTTATGAGTGAAAAGGATGGAGAGAAAAGGAAAAAGACAAATTCTCTTCAGGCTGAATTGTTATTGTTGCAAAGGAAAAGATAAGATTATTTGAGTATTTTCTAGAAGGTGAAGGAGATTGTTGAAGCAAAATTGTAACATTTCTCAGCATTGCTTAATAGTGTAGTTGAGTATGAGTAGAATCCATTTGTCCTGAACAACTTTTCTCATGTTGACTTGTTGGTGGAATGCAGAAGTTTATCTGTTAGTATCAAATTGGTTGTACATTCTTGGGAGATTCATCTTTCGGAATTGAAGGAAAAGTACAAGCAGATATTTCAGAAGAAGAGAAGTTAAGGAACTTTTCTTGCTTACATTTTTGACTTTTTCTTTTTGTTGGCACCCTTTGTCATTTTTGTCAAAGGGGGAGAGGAATAGAGATGGAGAGATAGGTAGAGTATCGAAGATATAAGTCATATGAGTAAGGGGGAGTTGGAGTTTTCATGCATTATTCTATTCTTTTCTTGATATGTTTTACCATCAATGAAAAAGGGGGAGATTCTTAGACTTGTGTGAATATTTTCATTATTTTCATTGATGTCAAACCTAGTTATCCGATTAGGATGAGATGGTGTATATTGTTGAAGAAGTTTTGGTATACTTGGTCAAGCATTAATGTGATATGAAGCAATAAGGCATAGTTGATCTACTGGTGTTATCATCAGAAGACCCTTATCTTCAGAATCTTGAGTTGTGCTTATTTTGGTTTGTATCCCATTTTGGTATCAACTATATGATTTATATCAATTATATCCAATTGTATCTATTATGATTCACGTTTTAGCATTCGTGGCATATGTGGTATCTGTATCTTGGAGTTAGGAGTTGTTGTGCTTGGAGTTTTGTACTTATGGGTTCATTACTATGGGTTCGGTAGACCCCTGTTATGTTTTGGTAATTAAGGTGTATGCACTAGTAAAATAAATAGATAAATGAAGCATGTAGAAGATCAAGTGAAGGCCGACTTTGCTATCATGTTCTTTTTGGTTAAGGCTTTCTTTGATAATGTGTTGATTCAAGCAATATATTATTGTGTAAATCATTTGTGCTTGGATGACATATTATATCAGTGTATGAGATTTTTGTTATATATATACATACATATATGTATTTAGCAAATGCAAGGTGTGGTATGGTGGATGTCAGTGCAGATGTATATGATTTAGCAGAGTCAGAGAAGTGCGAGTTGTGGACAATGAATAAGTTGCTATTAGAGGAGCAACGAAGGAATATATATATAGAAGAGTTAGAGTGAAGACAATGTTGTAGTAATCCTTTACCGCATGTGCTACAAGTGTTTGGTTCAACAGATTAGTGCAATAATTCCTTACCAGATTTGCTGCAGGTGATTGTGGATAGTGGAACAGTGATCCCTTATCGGTTCTGCTGTGAATTTTTTGAGTTGTTATCTGAGCTTAACCTGGAACTGATCTCATGCATTAGGAGATGCAATTTTTCCTCAGTCCAAATTCCTTTATATTACAGTGAGTCACTTTTGGAATATAGTAGTGAGCCACCCCATTTTGTAGACACCATATAACTAGTTATATTATCTTGAGAGCTAACACTCTTTGTGGTTTTTCCCATTTGGGTTTTCCACATATAAAATCCAGTGTTCCATTTGTGGTTGTGTTATTTGTTTATTATACATTTTCTATTTCATGTTGATAAGCTTAATTGATGAAATTGGCATATCAATAAAAGTTATAGAAATTATGGGAATACCGATTCACCCCCCCCCCCCCCCTCTAAGTATTTGAGTCCATTCAACCAATTCAAAAACATATAGATATGTATTAAATCCTAGATCATGTGCACACTCATGCATGTACACACATACATATATAAATAAAAATTACACATGACATCTATTTAGATAAATTATAAAACTATACATACATGACACATGTACATTAAATTCTATAGATATATCTATACACATACATTTACATATGTATATCAAGTTTAGATTTATTACAATTTAACTCTAGAGATATAAATCAAACTATATGTTAGACATGACACTTTTGAGCCCACATACATATATGATCATGTATCATTTGAAACTTTCAAGCACAAATGTACACATGTATGTATTTTGAATAACATTCAAAATTTAAATCTCTAGATCATCTTTAAAAAAAATACATTTACACATACATTCTAGAAATTAAAAAATAAATGCATGTACACTTTTGATGCATTAAGGGGCCATGTATGTGATTAAGGATGTTAGGTTTAAGGGGTCCTATTTCGGTAGAGAGGTCCTAATGAGATCCTAAATATGTATATGTATTGAAATTATTTTAAGGGGTTGAATGTGTTGAGGATGTCTTATTAAGCTTGGGTTCAAAGATCCCATAAATGTCAAGTGTACATACATTGAAAGAATTTACTTGGGGTCATGTTGGCCTCAATTCATCTAGAGGTCCTAATAAGATCCTAAATACATCAGATACATGTACATTGAACGTATATTTAAGGGGTCCTATAAATCAGCTAGAATGTTAGGTAGACATTTCAAAAGTATAAGGGGGTCCATGTGATAATTAATGTCTTAAGGGGGACCATGTGATAATGAATGTCTTAAGGGGTCATATGATCTAATTAATTATGTCTTAATCCTAGGTCATGTGTGATAATGAATGTTTTAACTTGGGGTCACATGTGATAATGAATGTGAATGTCTCAAGGGTTCACACATGTGTGAGATTTAATTAATGTCTTAAGCTTGGATCCTATTTCAACAAGAGGTCCTAATACTAAATGTTGATTTAAAAGTAAACATTGAAAGTATATGTACATGGGGTCATGTGATTGAGGATGTCTTTTAGGTGTCCTATTTCATCTTAGAGAGATCTTCCTAAGACATTGAATGTCACTTGTACATGTGTACATTTAAAGTATAAGGGGTCATGTGATAATTAACATGTCTTAAGGGCTCCTGTGTGTTAATGAATGTTTTAAGGGAAAATCATGTGTGATAATTAATGTCTTAAGGGGTCCTATTTTGACTAGAGGTCCTAACGAGATCCTAAATGACAAGTAAATGTACATTGTAAGTATAAGGGGTCATGTGATAATTAATGTCTTAAGGGGTCATGTGATAATTTGCATACCTTAGGTTTGGGTTTAGTTTTATTTTATTTTATTTTTCGTTTTTGTTTTTGTGCACGTTTTCATTTTCATTTTTGTTTTGATTTCATTTTCATTTTCATTTTTGTTTTCATTTTTGTGTTTGTTTTTGTTTTCATTTTCATTTTTCTTTTTGAACATTTTCATTTTCGTTGATTATGCAAATCAAAGAATTTTATTAAAAAATATGAATTACATAAAATTAAAAACATGACTAAATGTAAAACTCTAAATTACTTACATATTAAAGCCTAAACTTAAATTTAAAAAAAACCTAAGCGAAACAATAATTTTCTTTATAAATTGAAAAAAAACTTAAACGAAACAATAAGTTTTCATTAAAAAAATAAACGAAACAATAATTTTTCATTTATAAATTGAAAAAAATACATAAAAACTAAAACAAGAAAAAAAAGGAAAGAAAGGCCTACTTGGAGGGCTTGGCAAGCAGCTGGAAGTCTTTGAATTGAGATCCCATGTAAGAAAAATGAGCTAGATCCCGATTTGATTTTTTTTTTTTGGGAACAAGATCCCATTTCGTTTCAAACGGGATCTCGATTCATTTTGGAATGGGATTTTGTTTTTAAATTCCAGGCTTGGGATCCCGTACCTTATGGGATTTCGATTCGTTTGCCATGCGCTCTATGTGATTTGACATTTTTTTTTCTAAGTGTAGAACTTCCACAATAAGTGGACTCAACTTCTTGCACTTAACCATAGATAGAAAATCGAGAGCATATACATCGAAGAGGTGCATTAAATCCTACTTTCCATAAAAGGTGAGAGATTTTACCTACTTGGTATTTGCAAAAGCATGTGGCATGACTTGCTTAAATGAAGATAAAAAATGAGTTATGAAAGATGTCACATAAAGACAAAAGAGGGTGGGAAACCCAATTACCCCATAAGCTACTCAAGTAGTGACCAAGAAGAGTGAAAAGGTAATGATATTGAGAAATTATTCCATCTTATTTAATTTCTCAGTACTATTAAAAGAGTCAATCTTAGACTCCAAAACTGGAATATCAACATGGAAGTCAACAACTAGCACTCTAAAACCACTAGTTTCCTCATCATCAATACCAATTCTAGTATCTTAAATGTTCTTTTCAAAACCAAATTGAGTTCTTGTATGTATCCCATCCTCATCCCTTTTATGATCTTCATCCTCTTCCCCAATATCAACCTCAATCTCTTCGTCCACATCATCCTCCTCTTCTTTATCTTCTTAAAGGTTACCTCCAAAAAAATCCTCCTCAAGACCCTTATCATTTCTCCTCCTCATTCTTATGGGAAATTTACTCAAGGCTCTCCTTAGTAATCTAGGGATTAAACTCCTCATCATTATAATCCTCTTATTCCTCCTCAGACACAATTTATTTTCCTTTAGGGTTTGAATTTCTCCCTTGAGCAGTAGCCTTAGTGAGTCTCAGTTATCTTCTACCACCTAACTATAAAGAAATATTTTTCCGTTAAATAATTTCCTTCTTTAGTTTTTCCTCCACATCATGAAGAATATCAGTTGTATTCCCCCTCAAACCCATGTCCATATTAAAATAGAGTTTCCTCTTATTTTTGAAATAAGGTCATGGGAAGAGAGAGTTTTTCTTTTTTGAGGGGTAATCTTCAACAAATCATTGGATAGGGATGGGGTAGAAGGAACACAACCACAAAGATATAAATATCCCATTTTTATTATCTTCTTTTTTCCCTCAAAGAGTTTAAATTTTGACAATGTTAGGGTTTGAGTAGTGGGTGAGATTTACTGTCAATTAAATTAGTCTTAGTAATCTCTATTTAGGAGAAGGGTTCAAGTGAAGAACAATAACAAGGGTATAGTTGTATAAAGAAATGATGAGAACTTAGTGGAGAGGAGGGGAAATACTATTCTTAATACACTTTTGGAGAGAGGATATCAAATAATAAGGAAGATTGATATTTTCATTATTCCTTCTATAATTTAGAATGAGGAAATGGTACTCGTGGACTACCACGAATCTTCCTTTGAAGATAAAATAATTTAAAATGTGAGGAATCACCAATCCCCAAGGAGTAGGAAGATTAGATCTATTGAAACCATTCTAAAATTTGTTGGAAACAATGCAACAAATTGAGAGTGGGGGGGGGATGAATCAGTTTGCACAAAAACTTTACTTAAACATAAATTCAGATCTAATAATTAGCAATGAAAGCATAAATCAAAACCACATCAATAACACACATAACACCAAGATTTTTGATGTGGAAAACCTGGTCAATGGAAAAACCACAGTGGGAACCTACCCACAATGAGATGATACCCTATTAGAAGTATATGAAATATTACAATGGGGAATGCACATGCATTTAGGCACACTGCCTAGAGAACATTTCTCAAACACAATAACAACAAGGGTTACAACCTTGGGGAAGACTCATTGTCTTATAGAAAGATTTGGATTACATCCGAAAGATCATGAACTAATAGAATAACATCTCATCATGCCTGGTTACAATTCCGGTTAAGCACACAATCTAATATGCTCTCCCATACTTCTTCACACTTATCCAATCACACACATTCATAGATACCATGTAGATGCACCTCTCATATGATTATTATATTTCTTTATACAAATCATCAACCTATCTTTCAAGGTCAGCTCAACCACATCACATATTATAAAGATAAAACTACACAAGCTATAAAAATATATGCAGACCAAAATAATGTCAACTAAGACATAGTCTAGACCCAAATCAACTCCTCGAACATGCATCAGCTTCAAGAATTATGCCACAAACATCCACAATAGACTACAATCAATCGGTCACCAAGAAAGTCACATAACACAAACATAACTGAGAAATCACCAAGAACGAGAACAATGATCAATGCGAACCAACAACATGGATAGAACACGATCTATAAACATTTACAAGCAATGAGAATCACCACAGAAACAATCACAACATCACCACTTATTAGAATATGTTGGCATTTTGATGATGTTTGTATTTAGTTGCGATTGTCATTGATGGATGTACACTTATTTTCTATATGAGTTATTCTCAACTGGTAGTATGTGATGAATTGTTCAAACTGGTATTATATGCCAATATATGCATAGTCTTTGTTTGTAGAAGACTATCGGTGTTTGCAGAAGGAGCTTATGGGTCAAATCATGACTGAGGACCTCAAGCGGTAGCCAATATTTTTAAGATCAAAACACTATGTTCTAGTTTACCAGTCTTTGTTTGTAAATCGGTAATCAATATACTTTGTTTTGTTAACCGACAAACTTGTAAAGTGTGATGAGTTTGTTAAGTTCTGATACTGAAAGTAAAGTACAGATGCCAGTAGCTAACAAGATGAGAGGGGGAGTGGTTTGAATCATACAAACTTAATCTTCCATGAAATCAATAGATTCAACCTCGGTAACCTATGCTTCAGCAATATAACCAAAAACTGCTAAATATGCTAACTCATAAACACATAATCATCATAACACATATAATACCAGATTTAATGTGGAAACCCAAATAGGGAAAAACCACTGTGGGATTTCAGACCCACTAAGAAATATACTCTTCTAGAGTATGCTCGGTTAAAAGCAAATCCTGTTAAAGATTACAAACACATTACTAGATGTGACCTGGTTAAGGGATTTCCCTCAAATCTGTCAGGATCTTTACTTTGTTAGAAGTGACCTTGTCAAAGGGTTTCAAATAGTCATTTAGAATGTTACCTTGCTAGAGGGTTTACAAATAAGACTGTTAAGTCCACTCGGTTAAGAGATTTTCTGTCACTTACAAAATAAACAACAATAATATATATTTGCAACTTTACATCTAAAATGCTAAAGCAGATTCCTATTTGCTCAAAACAATCTAGTCATAGGACTTATCTTGTCCATCTACTGGGCTCTCTACTCTGTTATTCAAATAGGTCTTCAAGCTTCTGTGCTGGGTAATCACTATGTAGCATCCTTGTGCTTACACTTGCCCGCATATATTGTTTATCAACAATTCCTTATTTATAAACAATTGCTAATCGCTGAATCTCCTTGATCACATTTCCCATGATCAATCTTAGCCATCAGATCTTCAAACTTGACTAGGTTCAATGTATCCTTCCGATCTGAAAATGTTTTACCTTACCTCGGGACTTGCATTCCTTTCTTGGAACTTGCGCAAGGTTATTGCGGTTCAATCTGCGATGTAGATCTTCCTGCCGATTTTCCTTTGCCATAGATCCTTAACAAACTTCATGCACGACATACCAATCATTTATACATCTCCAGCTAATCATTGTCCTTCATTAAATAATGCTTTTATCCATCCAATGCACACTGTCATAACTTGGTTACAACTCGGTAAATACTAAACTTTACTTGGTAGACATTCCGCCTTCATTAACCGATATCGATAACCTTAGGTTTTACCGACTAGGTTCCTTAGGGTTTACCAACTAGGTTCTTTGCTCGGTGACATAGTATAGTATTAACCTTACAATCAACAACATATGTAGGATATCAAAACAATCTAAACATCATGATCTCATCATTGTCTAACTCAGTAATAGTTGCCCATTGAATAACTTATTCCTCCTCTTATTCATCACATTCTTTCTGTGTCTTTTACCGACATCTTAATTCTCTTCAAATCAATCTTCTCAAGATATGACAACATCATACTGAATCAGATAATCAATTTCTTGACATCAATGACAAAATAATATTATAAAGATAGTTATCATCCTTCTTCAGTTATATCAATAATCTCCAACAACCTTCTCAATATCCTTATTGAATATCAACAATCTTTCTTTCTACTGAAATGCCAACAGAGTTATCATCCACCGACATCGATGAGGTGATTCTGTGCCATGTTACAAATTATGTCTAGATGAATTGTAACTAAGAAATTGTAATCTAATCTCATTGGACCGACATGAAATCGGATTCCTATATGAGGACATCTGGTCTAGGGTTTTGAGAAGAGCTGTGTAAGAAGATTAGGTTTTTGCAAAAAAGTATCTTACGACATAAATTGAACGTGTGAAGGACATAAGACTGAAGTAATGTTGCAATGCATTAACAAAGAGAAATCAAGGATCTAACTAAGCATTTTGTGCTACTTTATAGATCACTTACTTGTTGATTACTAATCTCTTCTACAAGTCAGAAACCCTTAACTGGGTAGGCTCAGTTAAGCCTGTTCTAAATCCTTTAACAAGGTGGTTCATAGTTGTGGATTTGAAATCCTTTAACAGGACTTATCTCCCAACAGAGATCAAGATTCCTAATAGGATTTGTTCTGGTGAAGAACATTGTAAGGCCTTAACCGGTTTGACCTTAACCGGTCTGGTTTCTATTCTGTAGATAGTAGACTTGTGAGTTTTACTCACCGTGGTTTTTCCCATTTGGGTTCCATGTCAAAATATCTTGTTATGGTGATTATGTTATTGTGGGTGAATGCTTTATTTTCTATTTGGCTTGTTTTCATATTAACCGGTTTGCTGTTTAAAGGACTATACCGGTCTGTAGTAAAATTGCTTAAGCGTTTGGTAAGGTTTTTGGGTATACTAATTCTAACTGCTTGAAAGGAGATATGGGGGAATACCGCATGAGGGAACTCACTCACCATCTAGTTGAATCTGAGAGAGCCTATGATGAACTTAAGGTCAAGTATAAAGCCTCTTTAGCCAAAAGAAGAGAACTTGCTGAGCAAATGCTGGAAATTATTGAAAACAACTCTTTTGATGAAGCAAACATGGATGCCCTAGTCAAAGAAGTGGAAAAAATGAATAAGTCCAAAACTAACCTAAGGAGGGAACTAGAAGGACTAACCATTAGGATGAGTCAGGAATTGGAAAACTGAAGAAAAGCTGAGGATCTAGTGAAGAACAAAGAGAATGAGATCTTTAAGTTGAATCAAGAAATTGGTACCATTACCACTTATCTGCAAGAGGTTAAGGAAGAGAAAGAAGAAATGCAAGCATAATTCAATGCAACCATCTCTCAGAATGAAAACCTAATGAAGACCAATGGAGCTCTTTTCAAAGAACTTGCTGAGATGAAGGAGATACTTGCAAAGTTCAACCTGAGCTCTACAAAACTGGACCAACAACTGGAATCAATGAAGCCATCAAGGGATACCACTGGACTTGGTTTCTCTGCACATGAGGAAGGTGAATCCTCTAGAACCAAGATTGATGCACCAAAAGAGAAACCGATACTTGAGAACAACAACAAAAGGAAAGGTAAGTCAAAGTTTAAACCTGTATGCTTTAACTGTCATAAGGAAGGACATACAACCAATTTATATAGGAGCAAGACTTATAATAATTTCCCTTACATGCAAAACAATGTGTATGACCGCAAGGATAGAATTGGTAGATTTGATGGTCATTGTTATGCATGCAACAAGTTTGGGCATAGATATTTTGAGTGCAGATCGGTTATGAACAACCCTAGAGGTTATGCACCGAGATCAAAAGGAGTTGTCCAAGAACCTCTTATGAACCGGAACCCAAACCAGTATAGAACCTATGACCAATGGTAAAATGGTTATGTAGTGACAAACGATTGGCATGCAACCTGTGTGATCTGTCATGGTAGCGGTCACACTGCTGCAACATGTAGGAGAAAGATTGGAAATGTGAACACCGGACCATGGAGAGCACCTGGTATGGTATGCTATCATTGTCACAAACCAAGACATCTTTCTAGATAATGCAGATTGAGACAAAACCCATTGAAAGACAGGCCAGTCGACCCAGAAGGTAAAGGAAAGGTCGATGTTGAAACCGTTCAGGCAGATATGAATAAAACTTGGAAAAAGAAATCTGAAGAGAAGCCAAAAGATGTACTAATTTCCACACCTAGTGTGGAGACCCCTAAATATGCAAATTAATTTTTGAAAAGATTAAGGGGGAACATATAGGTAACAATGTTTTGGACCCTCAGAGTATATCGGTAAACTGCTGCGTAGGGGAAAAAGCGAGACTAGGCTAACATGTCCTAATCCTACCTTTTGACACACATTGTGGAATATGAAAGAGCCTAGAGGTATCACACAATTGGCTACTTCTTTTTGTGAAAGAGAGAGCCACGGGCTACCTATTAGGGTTTCTATTCCTTTGTTGTAATTGAAATATAAAATGATGCAAGTTCAATTCCAAAGTGCAAGTACGAACTAATAACAAGATTGCAGAGTTGAAGTTAAACAATGGAAAGTTGTAAACACAAGGACAAGACAAGAATGCAGATGCATACCCAGAGTTAAAATCTGAGTGGAAATGTTTGGGACGGGGGCACAGGCGCCACTGTCGTGATTCTGCTCTTGAAACTGCACCTGAAACTGCTGTTTGGTAACCTGAAAAGCTGTTTGAAACTTGCTGTCTGACAGAGGGACTAGGGCACCCAGCGCCCCTGTCCCATGGACCAGGGCGCTCCACACGCCTGTCCTTGTCTTTTGCTCTGAAATTTGGAGTGAAGTTCTGTCTTAGTCTGCTTCCGTTGGATCTGCAACTTGCGGCGTCGTTCGAATCCCGAAACCTGCACTTATATCTGAAAAGGTATGGTGGGCGGCTATATAGGGTTTTGCCTTAGTCAAACCCCCGCTTTGGTGATTTCCACCTCCATGAATAGACAAGTTGTATTGTAAAAGTAGTGTGTGTGCAGACCTTGTGTGTGTGCAAGATCCTAAAATGCAAGTAAGCAAACTAGAGCAACCTAGAAAGTAAACCCTAATTGCTTGTAAATGATAATGTAAATGCTCCAAATCAAGATGTAGAGTGATCTAAAGCATGAATACAAATGATGTAATGAAGCTTATGCAAAGACATGAAAACAACATGAAATCATACCCAACCCCAAGGGAGGGGTACAAGCCAATCTTCAATCGGTGATCCCTTATTGCTCTTCAATGCCTTCAAAGCCCTAAATGGATGAGTGAAATTAATGAATGCTTGATGGATGGATGTTGAATGTTATTGAAGTCTTCAAAGATCTTCTCTTTCGCTGCCTAGAAGGTCCTTGAAACCAAAATTCGGATCCCTTCAAATGAAGAAAGAGAGCTCTTATATATGAAACCCTAGGTCTTAATTTCAACTTTTGGCCGACCTAGAGATTTAATCTCCCGCCAATTTCTTGGGGTTAAGCTTTATTTTATGATTGGATCGCGCTCCTAAAATTTTGAGAAAAATGTCTGGGACCGTGTGCACTCCGGGCGCCATGGTCCTGACAACTTTTCACCAAATTTTCAGGGCCATCGGATATGATGATTTTAGAGAGAATCTCGAAGTTACAGGTGATTTCAAGATGTTTTGACCCCCAAAATAAAGCCCCCAAGTTCAAAATAGGACCTAATTAGGGTTTTTGATTAAATGATGTATTGGAAGAATAAAATGAAAAGGGCACACTTTAATGAAAGGGCCCAACTTTATGATGTGGACGATGATGAAATAGAACCTTAGACCTAATTAATTTAATTAATTAAGTGCTAAAGGGGAAATGCAATGCAAAATGCAAAATGTGCCAAGGCGGGTGCTAAACTAGGTGTGAAATTGTACTGCTTTAGCAAGTGCGTACAATTTACGATGTTACAAGTGCTTTTATCGGTATTGGTTACTCGTCGATCGATAGAAGAAATGAAGTGGTAAAAGATTAAATTAGGGTTTGTACCCTATTGATGATGCATTTATTATGGTAGGTAGGAGCATGTATAAAGGTGACTCTTGTACTCATTTTTACTTACCTATTTTTGAAGAAGCATCTTTCTAACTTGAGCTGTGCAACAAAAGCGATCAATCTTGCATTCGAAGAAATATAGAAAGAAATCTTGTGCAAGACCCAATAGTCATTTCAAGCTATCCAGAGTGGAGGTTAGAGTGGTAAAGAAAGATTTTGGAGAAGTGTGTTGTGCTCGACATCGGTGAACCCTAGTTCGAAGTGAAAAGGTATTTTTTGTCGAATCACTCTTATCATTCAGAATTATTTAGACATGGCTTTGTTGGCATATGTGCAGAGTGTGATGACATGATGATATTGGATGTTGTCATTGATGTAAATATGCTGAAGTATGAACTGGTATATTGAAGTAAGCAAATTGGCAAGAGAACCGGTATGATGATGTGAACCGGTATATGTGAAAAAGTGAAGCGGTATGTTTGTTCAAGTGAACCGATATGTTGGAATGTGAACTGGTATGTGGAAAGTTTTGTATCAGGGTTTCATTTGGTATGACTACCGGTTGGTAGTCTCAGCTTCAGGGTTTCTGGTTGATGCATTTCAAGTTTTTGTGATTCGACCAATGACATCCTGTGATGGGTTAGCGTTGAAATGAAGATCAGATCGTGTTGCCACATCAACCTTGTGAGCGTGAAGGATTTCCTTGAGGATCTTGCATGAAGAAGATTGATCCTATCTACCTCAGGAATGTGTGAAGTCTTAGTAAACGGTGGAGAACGCATGATGGGTTATTAGCTTCCAGAAGCGACATAGAACGAACGATGAAGAACGTCTTGAGATTTGTTCAAGACTATTTTATTCAATGCAATGTGTTTGAATGGTTAGGATTGGACTCACTGTACTGATAACCTAAATGTTTAGGGCTTAGGGTTTATGCTACTGACCTATCTATTTCCTATAAGGTCGACGATGATTTACATTGTGAAGTTGTTGGCAAATGTTATGTGTGTATCCAAGTTAAGAAATACTTGATTCTTGCTAGACCAGAGAAGTGTATTGATACCTGCAGAGTGTGATTGAAGAAGCAAAGGAACTAAAGTGGATCTGCCTTGGCATTTAGTGCTGTTACCAGATCAGTGTATTACCTCTTGACTTCTAACCATTTCAGAAGTTGGAAAATCCCTTAACTGGGTAGCTCTAATAGGCTTTGTGTAAATCCTTTAACAAGGTGACTCAAATCAATGAGTTCTTCAAATCCTCTTACGAGGTAACCTTTAACAGGGTTCTAACCTTTAACCGGGTATTTAGCCATCCCTTAACCAGGTGATCCCTAGCAGGATCGGTTCCTAGCATAACCTATTGTAAAGTCCTTAACCGGATTAGGCTCCTAATAGAGTGGACTTCAAAAGAGTTCAAAGAACAACTTGTGGGTATTCATCCCCACCGTGGTTTTTCCCAATTGGGTTTCCACTTGAAAAATAAGTGTGTTATGTGTGATGCTTTTTTATGTGATGCTTTAGTATTTTCTATCAAGTGGTAATGCATGCTGATCCAGTGGTCTTTATATTTCTGATGTATTTCTTGTTTATGCATATGGGTGAAGTGGAAAGGAGAGATTAGGTGTGGTGAAGATCTAAATGTTACTGATTTATGTCTTTTACAGTCATACTATGTTTTACTGGTAGTGCCTTGTTTTAGATCGGTGATACTGTTTACCGTTTAGTGCAGTCTTTACAGTCAAAGTGGTTAAAGGAAGTTTTTGTCTATACTAATTCACCCCCCCCTCTCAGTATCTGTTTAGTAGTTATTGTTCATCATTATTCATCAATTGGTATTAGAGAATCCTCCAGGTCCTCTGTGTTATAAGCTTAACTGCTTGAGGAAAAGATCCTATTCTAATGATGAAGAGAGAAGGTCCTAAATTTAACAGAGATAACTTTAAGATATGGAAGGACAAAATGAAGATATACATTAAAAGCATGGGTGCTCAACACTGGTGCTATGTTGAGAATACTTATGTTGTCCCTACCGGTACTCTGACCGATGATCAAAGAAGAGAAATTCAAGAGAATGGGAAAGTAATGGAAGCTCTTATCAGCAACCTATCTGATATTGAGTTTATAGATGTTAAGGAAAAAGACAATCCCAAAGATGTATGGGATACTCTAGAGTCTATCTATGGCAGTGATGAGCATGTGAAGCAAGCTAAGGATTAAAGCCTTAGAGGAAAGTTTGAAGACATGCGTATGGTTGAAGGAGAGACCATTCAACAATATGGGATAAGGATTAAAACTATTGTTGGAGACATCAAGAGTGGAGGAGGTATAATCGATGATTCCACCATTGTTAGCAAAGTTTTGAGAACCTTATTACCGATCTATGCAATAAGGGTTGCCTCTATTCAAGAGTTGAGATCTATTGACAAGACAAAGGTGTCCCTAGATTCTATCATTGCTATGTTGACCGCATATGAGCTAAACACTTATGATGGCAGTGTTCAGAAGACTGACTCAACCTTTAAAGCATCTGCTGCACTATCCAGAAAGGGTAAATAAGCTAGTACGAGGTGTGAACGTAGACAAAGCAGATATATGGATGATGAGGAGATCCTGATGGAGTTTGAAGCTTTTTTGGCCAAGAAACTTCCTACGAGAACTGGAAAATACAGAGGTAATCTCCCTTTGAAATGCTTTTCTTGCAATAGGATAGGACACATTGCTGCAAACTATCCCAATGGTGATAATAAGGACAAACCAGAGAGGTTCAAAAAGTTCAAAGGAGGAAATAGGAGAAACTGTCTTGTTGCAGTTGATGAAGGTGTTAATGATGATGAATCAGAAGATGAAGAAAGCGAAGACATAGTATTTGTAGCTGTTAAGGAAGATGTGTAAGACTAGAAGGCTCTTGTCTCCCACTTTGATAATTCCAATGAGTGGATTATTGACAGTGGTTGTTCTCACCACATGACTGGTGACCGGAGAAAGTTTCTGTCTCTAGAAGAGTATGATGGAGGTGTAGTCCGATTTGGTAATGATGCACCTTGTATGGTAAAAGGAAAAGGGTCCATCTCTTTAAATGGAAAAAGCAGTGCTAATAATGTGTATTGGGTAGAAGGTCTCAGACATAACCTTTTGAGTGTTGCTCAATTGAATGATAATGGACTCAATCTAGAATTCAAAGATGGAGTATGCAAAATCAAGGGAAAGAGTGGTGAACTAATGGCCACCGGTATGCAGACCAAAGGTAACTTATTTTAGTTGAATATAAATATCAGTCAATGTCTAATGGCTAAGTATGATGATAGTTGGATATGGCATAGGAGACTCTGCCATGTAAATTTTGATAACATTGTGAAAGCCAATATGATCAAGGCAGTTAGGGGATTGCCTATGCTGAACAAACTAGAGAATCCTTTGTGCAGAGAATGTCAACTGGGGAAAATGTCTTCCTCAGCCTTCAAAGGTAAATCTTTCACAGTAGATAATTTACTTGATCTTGTGCATACTGATTTGTGTGGTCCTATGAAAACTAGGAGTGTTCAGGGAGATAGGTACTTTATGATTCTTAGTGATGATTGCTCAAGAATGATGTGGTTCACGTTCTTGAAAGAAAATTATGAAGCTTTTGGAAAGTTTAAAGACTTTAGAGAACTTGTTGAAAAAGAAAGTGGTAAGAGAATCAAATGCCTCAGAATTGACCAAGGAGGTGAGTTCACTTTTAGTGAGTTCAATAAGTACTGTGAAGAAAATGGCATCAAGAGGCAACTGTTTGCCCCCCTGGACTCCACAACAAAATGGACTAGCAGAAAGGAACAACCAGACTGTAGTTGAAGCAGCCAGAACAATGCTGATTCAAGGGAAAGTTGCTCACGCTTTTTGGAGAGAAGCAATGAGCACTGCAGTCTACACTATGAACCGGGTACTCATCAAGAAAGGTAAGGATAAAACACCTTATGAGTATTGGACCGGTAAGACTCCTGTAGTAAGATACTTTAGAGTGTTGGGTATCAAGTGTTATATTAAGAGGAGTGAACACCAGAGAAAGTTTGATGCAAAATGTGATGAGGGAATATTCCTAGGGTATTCCACCAAGAGCAAAGCTCTCAAGTGTTTTAACAATAGGACTTAGAGAATTTTTGAAAGTATCAATGTTAGAGTTGATGAAACCTCTGAGAAACCTAAGGAAACCGACAGTGAGCAAGTGGTAGATGAACCAATTGTTATGAACCGGGTACTCATCAAGAAAGGTAAGGATAAAACACCTTATGAGTATTGGACCGGTAAGACTCCTATGGTAAGCTACTTTAGAGTGTTTGGTAGCAAGTGTTATATCAAGAGGAGTGAACACCAGAGCAAGTTTGATGCAAAATATGATGAGGGAATATTCCTAAGGTATTCCACCAAGAGCAAAGCTCTCAAGTGTTTTAACAATAGGACTCAGAGAATTGTTGAAAGTATCCATGTTAGAGTTGATGAAACCTTTGAGAAACCTAAGGAAACTGACAGTGAGAAAGTGGTAAATGAACCAGTTGTAACCTTCTGGGAACCAGTTGCAAAACAACCTAGTACCAGTAACAGTGCTCCTACACCGATAGATGCTGATGCTGATGAAGATGAAGATGAAGAGGAAAAGAAAGAGGAAACAACTAAGATCATTCCTAGGTATGTAAAGCTAAATCATGATCCAAAGTAGATCATAGGAGATAAGGATGCATGAATTCTTACAAGAAGAAAGGTCAGAGAAAATTCTTGCATGATCTTTGAATTTAAGCCTAAAACTTTTAAAGAGGCACATAAAGATGAAGACTAGATCAAGGCTCTGGAAGAGGAACTTGACCAGATAGAAAAGAATGGTACATGGTCTTTGGTACCCAAACCTGAGCATAAAAATGTTATTGGCACCAAATGGGTTTTTAGAAACAAGCTGAATGAAGATGGCATAGTGGTAAGAAACAAAGCCTGACTGATATGTAAGGGATATGCTCAAGAAGAAGGAGAAGACTATGGAGAAACCTTTTCTCCAGTAGCTAGATTGGAAGGAGTTTGAATTCTTCTTGCATATGCAGCCTTCAAGGGATTCAAAGTGTATTAGATGGATGTAAAATATGCATTCTTGAATGGAATACTTGAAGAGGAAGTGTATATAGAGCAACCAGATGGATTTTCCCTATCAGAAGATAGTAATATGGTGTGTAGACTACATAAAGCCTTGTATGGATTGAATCAGGCACTTAGAGAATGGTATGAATGTTTACAATCCCATCTTGTGAAGATTGGATTTGAAAGAACAAGTGAAGATAGAAATATCTATCTGAAGTCAGAAGGAGATTAGATTCTAATATGTGAAGTATTTGTTGATGACATAATTTTTGGTGGAGATAACAAGATGAGCCATGCATTTGCAGATGAGATGAAGAAGGAATTTGAAATGCCACTAATCGGAGAGATTAAGTTCTTCATTGTACTACAGATTCAACAAATGAAAGATGGTATTTTTATCACTTAGTCTAAGTATGTCAAAGAGGTGTTGAAGACCTTTGGCATGGAAGACAACAAACCGGTTGGTACACCGATGGTGACTGGTTGCAAATTGTCAAAAGAAGATGACTCAGCATTGTTAAATGAGAAAGATTGCCGATCAATGATTGGTAAGTTGTGTTAATACATAATAGCTTCGGTAAGATAAATGATTGAATAAGAGATAAATGAAGTCTCTCATTCAATAATTTATCATATCGGTAACTATGATAAAATCATCAAGCAATTATTCATCCTTGATAGCGATTCTATATTTGCATATGAGCAATCTATGGATAATCAGTTGTTAGCATTGACAGCCACCGATATACTATCGGTCATTAGCATTGGGTTAAATACACTGATAAACTTTGGTTGTGATCACTGATTTGCATTTACCGTAACATGCCTTTGTTAGTATAAACAAAAAGGTACAATCAAGTAATGTCTTGATCGGTCATGACCGATCAAGGCATTGCTTGATCGTGCCTCCTTTGTCATATACTTATAGTAAGTGGCATTCTTGAGATAGGACATAGAAAATATTAAATGCTCCTCTCATCTACCACAAGCAAGAAGATAGTTAGACATATACAGTAAGAACATAATAATACATATCAGAAAATAGAAATATAACTTGCATATTGAATGTAAATTGAACATCTTTTACATGGTATCAGAGCCAGGTTCAGGCTAGGAGCCCCAAGCACATGAGAGGTGTGGCTTAAGGGGGGGTGTTGGTGTTGGAAATAAGTCACACCCAGATCGATGATGGACTAGTCCAAGAGGGGCCAGTAGCTCAGTGGTAGAGCACTCCAGCAGTGTTGGAAGGTCCTAGGTTCGAGTCCTTGTTGGTCCACGTCTCAACATGGTATCAAAGCCAAGTTAAATCGAACCTGAGGCTGGTCAATTTTACGTAAAATTCAAATCAAGTATATATTCAACATCACAATTCTATCAATGGCCAACACTATCAGATTTGAAGACAGACTTGCAGGAGGTGACGATTTCTCTGCATGGAAATTTAGAATTCAAATGATACTAAAAGATAACAAAGTTGAATCATTCGTAAAGACTGAATCCAAAGAGCCTGAGACTAAACCTGATCAAGCAATTTGGAGAGAAGGAAATGATAAGGCTATCAAAATAATAGTCGATGGGGTAAGAAACAATATTATGCCCATTATAAAGAAACACGAAACAACTTTCAACATGTTCAAAGCACTTGAAGACGCTTTTGAAATATCCAATGGTAGTAGAACCTTGGCTCTAAAAAGAGAGATAAATCATATAACCATGATGAAAGGAGAATCAGTCAATGCCTACTTCATGCGGATATCAAACTTAAAGGATGAACTAGCAACCCTTGGATATGAGATCCAAAGCAAAGAATTAACCCTCATTGCTTTAGATGGGTTGCCTAGTATCTAGGAAACGTTTGTCCAAGGCATCAGTGCAAGGGACAACTTTCCAAAATTTGATAGACTAAAGGCTGACTGTCTCCAAGAGGAATCAAGGAAAAATAAGAAAGGAATCAAACAAAAGAATATAGATGAAGATCTTCAAGTTCTAACTACGAACTCAGATAGAAAGGGCAAGAAGAAGCAATTCAGGAAGAGAAAGAGTCGCTATGGCAAGAACTCTTTCAAAAAGGATCTCTCTCAAATTCAGTGTTACAGATGTGACAAATTTGGGCACTATGTTGCCAAATGTCCAGAAAGAGCTAAACAAGCCACATTTTCCAAATCAAGAAAATTGAAAAGGGAAGAGGACTTCGAGAAGTATGTGCTCTATTTAACACTTACACATCAAACATCAAACAAAGTGAATTCTTGGGTAATCGACAGTGGCTCATCCAGAAACATCACAAGATTCAGAGAAGTACTAGACGTTATGAAAGAGGAAAATGATGAAGAGGTAACCATCAAAGATGACTCCACACACCTTGTCAAAGGAGTTGGAAACTGCACCATCAAACTGAAGTCAGGTGTATCATTACAGCTTGAAGGAGTGTTATATGTTCCAGGCATTAAGAGGAATCTTGTATCAATATCAACACTAGAGGACAATGGATACAGAGTGACATTCATGGACAACAAAGTGTTGGCTTGGCTAAAGAACTCATCTATCTAGAAAGCTAGTACAATTGGTCAAAGACAAGGCTACCTATATGAACTATGTACAGAGCCCAATTCAGCCCTAATTCATAAAACTACAAATGCCAATGAAATCTGACATAGAAGACTAGGCCACCTATTTTTGTGAGCTTTATCATCAATGAGAGACCTTGTCACAGGTCTACCTAAGCTAAAGAAATATCATTCAGGGGCATGCACAGGATGTGCCCTAGGCAAAAATACTAAGGGTGCTTTCTAGAGTAGTACTAGGAAAACAAGTAAAGTCTTAGAGTTAATCCATTCTGATGTATGTGGACCTATGTTTGTAAATTCATTGGGGGGATTTTTGTATTATGTGATATTTGTCGATGACTACTCTAGGAAAACCTGGATCTACTTTCTGAAATGCAAAGAATCAGAAGAGACCCTTAATAGGTTTAAAGAATTCAAATCATTAATAGAAAACTACTCAGGAAACAAAATTAAAACACTTAGAACTGATAATGGGGGGGAATACACATCAAAATTATTTAAAGAGTTTTGTAAAAATACAAGGATTAAGAGGGAGTTAACAATACCTTACAAGCCCCAACAAAATGGGATAGCAAAAAGAAAAAATAGGACAATTGTTGAAGCTGGCAAAGCTATGATTCTTGATCAGAATCTAAATATCAATCTTTGGGCAGAAGCAACCAACACTACAGTATACATTCAAAACAGATGTCCTCACTCTCACCTTGAAGATAGGACCCTTGAAGAAGTCTTTACAAAATCAAAACCAGATATAAGCCACCTTAGGATCTTTGGATGTCTAGTATATATTCATGTACCTAAGGAGAAAAGGTTAAAATTAGAACCCTCTGGAAAGAGGGGAATCTTTGTAGGATACAGTGAAACCTCCAAAGCCTACAGAATATAAATACCTGGCCAAAATAACATTGAACTAAGTAGGGATGTGATCTTTGAGGAAAACTTAGCCTTCAAAAGAGCCCAACGCTCTCTAGATCCTGAAATCCATATTCCTAACCCCGACTTAAAAAGAGATCCTACTCCTGAGCTTTAGAGGGAGAATCCTGAGGAAACTTTGAGTGAAACTTTAAGTCCACCTAGAGAAAAACTCAAGAAAAGACCACTATGGGCCACCAAAACTATAGAAGAAGCTTAGAAGTTTGCCTCTCCCTTAGGAACCTTCAGAGAAAGCAAAAGGCCTAATAAATTTACTAGCTATGTTGCCCTTATGAATGACCTCTCTAAAGCTGAACCAAGCAATGTATCATATGCACTTCAACATCAAGTATGGAAGGATGCCATGTCTGAAGAGTATCAATCCATTATGAAGAACGATGTTTGGGAGATTGTTCCTAGACCAACCAAGAAATCTGTGGTTTCAACTAAATGGTTGTTCAAAATCAAACATGTTGCAGACGATAGCATTAAAAAACACAAAGCCAGATTTGTAGCTAGAGGCTTCTCACAAAAGGAAGGAATAGATTATGAAGAAACCTTTGCACCAGTTTCCAGGTATACCTTAGTAAGAGCTGTATTAGTCATTACTTTAGCAAAAGGATGGAAGGTACACCAAATGGATGTTAAGACAACTTTCCTAAATGGCGAGATCTAGGAAGAAGTCTACTTAGAGCAACCTGAAGGCTTTGAAATTCATGACATAGAGTCTCATGTGTGTAGACTCAAGAAAGCCCTCTATGGGCTCAAACAGGCTCCCAGAGCATGGTATGAAAGAATAGACACTTATCTCTCAGGACTAGGTTTCTCCAAAAATGATGCAAACCCTAATCTCTACTACAAAAGAAATAAAGATGATATGCTAATATTGATT
Organism: Cryptomeria japonica; assembly: GCF_030272615.1. Classification (NCBI taxonomy): domain Eukaryota; kingdom Viridiplantae; phylum Streptophyta; class Pinopsida; order Cupressales; family Cupressaceae; genus Cryptomeria; species Cryptomeria japonica. The sequence goes on from NC_081414.1 coordinate 203,818,962, forward strand.
TTATATGTTGATGAATTATTAATCACAAGGAGTAATCAACTTATAAAACAATGCAAAAATGATCTATCTAAAGAATTTGATATGAAGGACTTAGGATTCCTTCATTACTTCTTAGGGTTAGAAGTATGGCAGAATTCTGACAACATCATACTAAACCAAGGAAAGTACACTTTGGACATTTTGAAGAGATTCAGAATGCTAAATTGTACACCCATGACCTTTCCTATAGAAACCAACTTACATAAACTAAAAGAAGCAGTAGTAGAGTCACAACCCACTGATCCTACTCAATACAGACTGATGATTGGGTCCCTGATGTATTTGGTAAATACAAGACCATATATCTCTTATGCAGTCAATGCTCTAAGTCAGTTTATGTGTGAACCAAAGGAGATACACCTAGTTGCAGTGAAGCACATTATGAGGTACCTACAAGGTACTTTAAACCTTGGTCTCAAATACATGAAGGTTGAGATAGACTTACATGGATTTATAGATTCAGATTGGGCTGGAAGTGTAATAGATAGGAAAAGCACTTCAGGGTGTTGTTTTAGTCTAGGTTCAACTATGATATCTTGGATCAATAGGAAGCAATCTTCTGTAGCTCAAAGTTCCACCAAGGCAAAATACATTGCAGCTTCTATGGCTACCCGAGAGGCAGTATGGCTCAAGAAGTTGCTTGTAGGACTGTTTGGAGAACCTATGAAACCCGCTGTTATACACTGTGACAATCAGAGTTGCATTAAACTTTTAGTAAACCCAGTGTTTCATGACAAATCCAAACATATTGAGATTCCCTACCACTATGTGCGAGATATGGTAGATAGGAATGCAATCCAACTTGAATATGTTTGTACAGGAGATCAAACTGTAGACATTCTGACCAAACCCCTTTCAGAATGAAGGTTGATCACTTCAGAAAAGGTTTAGGTATGATAGAAAGGTAAATTGATTTGTAATCTATATTTGCATACCTATAAGATGTTTAATGTGTAAACCTCTTTGTCATGTTAGGACAATTTTTGGATTATATCCCCTGGGTTCACATCTAAGAGGTGACGATCTCTCAAGATAGTGAACACTTGTATGAGGACATTATAAGGTGACGATCTTATAATGTCCAAACTAGTTATCATGTTGGATCTCTGGTATGTCATGGATGTGCCATGATTGTGTTGTGATAAAACATTTGTATAAAGTGTTATTGCACTTATCACATCTAGGATAAGGTGAGAAATTAAGCTTTCTCATATGATTATCCTTAAGTATTGCGTGTAGGAAATACTAATATCACGTGCTTAGGTGATATCCTATCAATCGCAAGATTGATGTGATGAACTTCAGTATCACGTGTTTAGGTGATACTACATACCAAATGATTAGATGGTATGATTCTCATGAATGACTAAAATGATTACTATCAATTAAATTATGATGCTTGAATATATTGTCTACATTCATCATACCTAGCTAAGAGGGAGTGTTAATACATAATAGCTTCGGTAAGATAAATGATTGAATGAGAGATAAATGAAGTCTCTCATTCAATCATTTATCATATCGTTAACTATGATAAAATCGTCAAGCAATTATTCATCCTTGATAGTGATTCTATATTTGCATATGAGCAATCTATGGATAATCACATATTCATCTATCTAATGAATTCTGTATTTAGATGAATAACAACTAAACATAATAATGATCACACTGATTAATATATACCGAATTGAATATATATTATATCGGGTTGCATGTTATATTATATTGGGTTGCATATAAAGTATACCATAATATATATCGGGTGGCAATGAATTAATCATCGATAGTTATCGGTGTGTTAGTCTACACCGATAGTTATTTGTTGTCAAGGCTAACACACCAATAACTATTGGCTGTTAGCATTCACAGCCACTGATATACTATTGGTCATTAGTGTTGGGTTAAATACACCGATAAAATTCAGTTGTGATCACTGATTTGCATTTACCATAACATGCCTTTGTTAGTATAAACAAAAAGGTACGATCAATTAATGTCTTGATCGGTAATGACCAATCAAAGCATTGCTTGATCGTGCTTCCTTTGTCATATACTTATAGTAAGTGGCATTCTTGAGATAGGACATAGAAAATATTAAATGCTCCTCTCATTTGCCACAAGCAAGAAGATAGTTAGACATATACAATAAGAACATAATAATACATATCATAAAATAGAAATATAACTTGCATATTGAATGTAAATTGAACATCTTTTACAAGTTGCACTATGTAGTACATAACAAACCGGACATTGCACATGCAGTGGGCATTGCTGCATGTTTCCAGAAAAGTCCAAGAGAATCCCACTTGGTCGCAGTCAAGCAGATTCTTAGATATCTGAAGGGAACTGTAGACTATGGATTATGGTATCCATATAGTAATGATTTCATCCTCAAAGTGTTTACAGATGTCGATTGGGCTGGTAATGTGGACGACTGGAAGAGCACAACCGGTGGTGCATTCTTTCTTGGTGGTAGACTAGTCTCATGGATGAGTAAGAAGCAGAGTTGTATCTCTCAGTCTACAGCAGAAGTAGAATATGTAGCAACATTTATGAACTGTACTTAGACAATTTGGATGAAGCATGTACTAAGTGGTTTCAAAGTCCCTGTATCTGAACCTGTGAGCATATTTTGTGATAACACAAGTGCAATTAAAATTTCCAAGAATCCGGTATTGCATGCTAGAACCAAGCACTTCAAGCTCAAGTATCATTTCTTGAGGGAAAAAGTTCAGAACAAAGAGGTTGTATTGGAACAGGTTTCCAGTAAGGAGCAGTTAGAAGACATATTCACCAAGCCTCTATCGAAGGCTACATTTACCTATTTAAGAGGTGAATTAGGGGTGCTGCACCTTCAAGAGGTGAACTAAAGGTATGCGCTCCACATCAGTCAGGTATTACATTGTCAAATATTTTCAGGATTGGTGTGTTGAAGGATTCTACTCCTCAGGGGGAGCAGCATAGTGGAACATAGATGTCTGTACCTCCACTTTGGCATTGTTGTCTGTCATGCCCAAAATTTAGGGCAAAAACGGAACGATTTTTTTTTTTAAATACTAATTTAATTAACAAGTTCGCTCACACGACAAGCGTTAATGAAATTTCCATAATTATTATCGAGCTAATTCTGAAACGAACCAAGCATCAATAATTTGTTTAATTTCTAATTGTGGAAAACTAACTGGTTTAAATTTTATCTCCATGAGATACCTAGTCTAAACAAAGAAATAGGAGAGGAAAATTAATTCAATCTCCAATATGACTAAATAGTCTAAACAACCATTTTAAAATTTTAATGCTCTAATTAAATTAACTAGGGCAATATTAAGCATTTAACATGCTAAATATAATTGAAATTTATAAGACCAGGCTTTATTCATAAATTTGTATATATATATATTTTTTCTTTTACTACCTATTAGAAAACCAATACAGAGGTATTTAAATATTTAAATCTCTACTAATTACTTACTCCAAATTATAACCAGAATATTATATATATATATATATAATTAAATATTTTAATTCTTTTAAAACAACATAACTTTCCAAAATAATAATCAATATTTTTCCAACCCTAATTAGGGTTCTATATTTTTTTATATATAAATTAACAATTCTAAACTATCATGTAAATTTTATTTCATTTACCCTAGCCCTACCCGGGCTAGGGTTTAATCTCTTTATTTTTTTTATTGCCACAAAATTTCCACAGGGCCGAACAATGGCGGCGGCCATATTTTGCAAGGTTTGAAGAAGGCGAAGGCCGTGGGCGCCACTGTGTGAACGCACAGTGGCGGCTCGCACCACTGTGTGTCCACACAGTGGCGGCCATGGCCGTCCACTGTGTGTCCACACAGTGGGAGCCGAAGCGGCTCACACTGTGTGTGCACACAGTGGGCGCCGCGCGGCCCGCATTGTGTGTACACACAGTGGGGTCTGCGTGGATCCCAAAATTCCCCTTTTTTTTTTAATTTAGTTTTTTTTTTTTATAAAAATTATATTATATATAAATATATATATATATATATTTATATATTTATATTTATATAAATTTATATATTTAAAGGTTTTAAAGGTGAATATATATAAAAACATATATTTTTTTTAATAAGATTTACATACAGAATTTTAAACAAGATAACAAAGGGAAAGCATTATGTAAATCAAAATTTCATGAGCACAAATAAACGTTTATATATATATATATAAATAATTGATATATAACTTAGGCTCTTTTATTTATTTATTTTAATTGCTGATAAAAGAAATAGAAGTAGATCTTTTGCTAAACTTTTATTCTAACACATTTTTTTCTTAAAATACATCATACTATTCTGAATAAAACACATTCATTGATTTTTCCACTAATAAAACAATTAATTAAAACACCCTTATTCTTTTTAAATACTTAGAATCTTTCAGCAAAATAACTCATACTTTTCAACAAGTAAAATATAGATAAAATTTATTTGAAAACTAATTTTTTCCATAATACAAAGAAGCTTTTGCATGCAACTCAAGGAGACTTTTCTTTTTCTGAAACAAAAACAGAAGTAGAAATAAAACAAGCTTTTTTTTTTACAACTCCAAGATATTCTGCAAATTTTACAGGATGTTTCTTTGTTTAGCTACAACAATAAACCTCAAGTCTATTTACAAGAATTACAACTTGCCTCTCATTTCTATGAATGAGGGCATACTTCTGAATCAAATTAAAACAAATATTTGCAAATGGATTTAAGTATCTTCAACAATAATCTTCTGTATCTTTTCATGGTTCCTATTCTCTTCTCCTGACTTTCCTGCATAATAGAAACACAAATATGACCACGGAGTGCTCACCTCCCAGCCTAGGCTAACTGGTAGCCACCCCCGAGCTCGGAGAACCAATTCCTAGATGGGTAACAAACAGGCAAACACATAGGAGGCAAATACATACAGATTTTCAGACACACTCCCAACTTGGCTTCACAGCACCACACTTTGGTGATGATCTTTTCAAAGGGTGGTAGTGGACCAAATACCCTAAGGAGAACTGCAAGTATGAAATAAACAAGAAGCCACCTCATGACACAATAAATATATCAAGAATCTCAACCCCTTATTCCTTATGCCCTCCAAAGGCATTCTAGCCTTATTTCCCTCCTTATGACCCCCATTGCACAAACAGGCCATGCAGCAAGGGTCACACAAAGATCCCTTGTGATTGCTCTCAAAAGAGAGTCTCTCACTCGAGGGTTGTCACTGCTACCACCCACAAGATCCTCTTCTCTCCCAAGAGTAAGAGGTCTTGAGAAAACTCCCAAAACACAAACAAATCATAATGCAAAAATACCAAATGAATTTCAAAAGAAACATTCAAGAACACAGATTTCTTACACCAACATACTTCCAGACATAAGCAAGAAGAAGACATTATAATGAATAATTGAAACCAACCTTAATCTGCCCAAAGGTATTGTGATATTTGAGGAAGAGCTGCCCAATCCACGAATCTTTTTCCTTCTACCCTTAGTCAATTTTTCTATTCCATCCTATTATTTTCTTTTCAAAATTTCTCTTGTCTCCAAAAATGGAGAGTGGGTGATAACCCTTCAATTCGCAAAAATCTTGCTTAAGAAGCTCATTCTCTGAGTTCTCACAAGTTTCCAAAAACCAAAAAGGAAAGAAAAGCAGAATGCAAAAAGACTCTCATCCCAAAAGGAAAAATCTTAATTAGATTTAAACTTCTAATCTTCAATTTTCGCACAACTCAAAAAAGCCAATTTTTAAAGCGTTAAAAAGATCATTAAAAAGTAGAAACTTGCCTAAAAATACCCCTAACCCCTAGGTATACGTTATGGGCTTTAGGAAACCCTATTAAACTACCCCTAGGTGTTCATTTAACCCATTTTAAACCCCTCTGAAGTTTATTTTCGGGTCAAACATATGTTGACCACCCCAAATATTATATTCCCAAAGTATTTATGACAACACATTATTTTATTTAAGAAGAACTATAATTAAACACTTTCCCACCAAGAGACCGATTAAAACATTTAAATTTAAATCCACACATGTGTCAAGTGACACAAATAAAACACTTTTACAAAATAAAACATGAAATTGTCTCTTGTGGTTTTACACATTAAATTTAAATAACACTTAACACTCACGCAGCATATACTGTTACAAATAAAATACAACACAAACGGGGTGTTGTCTCTCCAAATAGACAACCCCTGGCTTACGAACATACATAAGTCTAGGTTTGGTTCTCCGTAATTTCCATGGTCACATGGTAAATTTCCTGCGCATCTCATTTAACACATTAGTACTTTAAAATATCCACATATAATATAATTCAAAGGAATAACCATACACATCATCACTTGCATACAATTTTCATCAACACAGATTAAATACATCTTTTATCAAGCAAAGTTCTCATAAATGATTTCATCCCAATTCACATAAACTTAACCATACATCATAGTTCTATTATCATAGAAAAGTCCTGCAAATTAAATAATGACATCTATCATTGCAATATCATCTTATCTAACAATCAAGTAGTGTTCTATCTCATAAAGCATATAAGTAAAATCATCAAATCATAGCAATGTTATCCAAATCCTGAAATCATGTAAGTTCTAAGTCTCAAAATGCATCAAAATAAAGTATCCATAATAGTCTAAATATAAAATCCATTGAATGTCAGACCGAGTCGAGGTGAGGCCTCACATTGTCAAAGGGGGAGAAGATGTGAAGCAGAGAAGATATTTGCAGTATTGGGGAGAAGATGTGAAGTGGAGAGATATCTTTGTATATTGCCATCAATGCTAAAGGGGGAGATTATTGGCATATGTTAAAAGTGTGATGATATGATGATATTGTATGTTTTCATTGATGTTAATATGTTGAAGTATGAACCGGTATATTGAAGTAAGCAAACTAGCAAGAGAACCGGTATGATGATGTGAACTGATATGTGTAATAAAGTGAAGCCGTGTGTTTGTTTAAGTAAACCGGTATGTTGGAATTGTTACTACTTATCAGATTGCCATTAGTTTTATGTCAAAGTTATACTATATACTCTAGTCGGTTATCTATTATCGAGATATTCAGTCGGTATGCACAGTCTAGTCGGTTACAGACGAAAGCAATCACAAAACGCAGTATACACCGAGTTGTCTACCGAGTATCTTTACATGTCTACCGAGCAGCAAAGATGACACACCGAGTTGATATTCACTGAGTGAAACGTGTTACCAGATTCATTGAACCTGGACATGCATATGAAAACATGTTACAAGATCGAGGCACATCTAATTGTTATCACATTGGAAATTGCACTTAAGATTGTGTATGATTTTGATGTCATCTAACCAATGAGATAATTTGCATGGTTATTCATTCAATAAATCATGTTTGTAAGATCGAAGCAATGAAAGGATCACCGTCATAAGAGATCTATTTATACAACATGAGTTAAGAGTTAAAAAGGTGTGTGCATGAGTGTAAGAAGACTGTTACAGAGACACAGAGGTCACCGAGAAGGTTTTCAGAGAACAATCAAAGAACAAAGTAAACAGAAGGGTTTACCGAGTTACTATATGGGTTACCGAGGTATGCTATAAGAAAGGTAATCTTATTCTGAGCACATAGAATCTACGATAACATTCCAGATGTAAAGTTGCAGATATTTGTAATAATTTTATTGTAATATTTGGAAGTTGTAAGAGAAACCTTTAACAGGGTAAAAGACTTTAATCAAGTCTATAAATTGTAAAGCCTCTAACCAGGTGCAACATTTAGATGAAGTGTTGTAAAATACTTTAGCAAGATAGATCTAACAGATCTTGTTACTCCTAACAGGGTAAGCTATCAGAAATAGCTAAACATGTAGCTCTAACCGAGCACTCTTTATTATTGCATTAGTGAAGTTGTGGGTGCCATCCCCACCATATTTTTTCTCTCTAAGCAAGAGTTTTTGCGTAACCAAAATATATGTGTCGTGGAGTGAATCATGTATGATTGTTATCTATTTGTTTTAGCTTTATATTATGTTTTTTCACTATTCGGTTTATGCATAACAATAAAGTTATTATTGAAGAAAAGTTTTGGAGTACTGATTCACCCCTACCCTCTCAGTACATTAGCTTTCCATATTGGGCCTAACAAGAATGTGAACCGGTATGTGGAAAGTTTTGTATCAGGGTTTCATTTGGTATGACTACCGGTTGGTAGTCTCAGCTTCAGGGTTTCCGGTTGATGCATTTCAAGTCTATGTGATTCGATTGACGACATCCTGTGATGGGTTAGCATTTAAATGAAGATTAGATCATGTTGCCACATCATCCTTGTGTGCGTGAAGGATTTCCTTGAGGATCTTGCATGAAGAAGATTGATCCTATCTACCTCAGTAATGTGCGAAGTCTCAGTAAACGATGGAGAATGCGTGATGGGTTATTAGCTTCCAGAAGCGACATAGAACGAATGATGGAGAACGTCTTGAGATTTGTTCAAGACTGTTTTATTCAATGTAGTACCATGGGATTACAATATAAGGATATAGTGTGAATGTTGTGGAAGATATGGACATATGAGTGCCAACTATTTTATAAGGTTTGGGATGTACAACTAAAGATCATGGAGAAATCCTGGTATGGCATGTTTTCATTGTCACAAAGTAGGACACTTAGCTGGAGATTGCAGAGATCAACCTAGAAAAGACACTGAAGAAATAAAAGAAAAATAAAAGATGATTTGGAAAAAGAAGGAAATTGTGTCAAATAAAGAAAGCACCTTACCTACCGAGTTAGGTGCACCTATTCCAAATTAATTGGTAAAGGTATGAAGGGATTGCATTCTCTGAAGGTTAAAATCTTAACACTTCCTATTCTATTATGTACTTAATTCAAAATCTGCATAATTAAGATGTATTAGTAAGTTTGAAATTCTATCAAAGTCTGTTGAAGCACTTTACAGGAAACCTGTCTAGTCATGAAAACAGGAAACCTGTCTATCGGTGAATGAAGGAAGTTTGGTTACTTGATCAAAATAGAAAAAGGTGAGTAAATCGGTTAAAGAGGAACTGAGTGCATTTAATGTTTTTGACCTAACCCGCACGGAGCCCAATAAGGTATTTTGTGCATTTAAAAGCATTTTCACGGTCATTTTCACTTACCAAGTTTTCGAGAAAGAAGAGCAAGCGAATCTAAGGTGATCAAACCTCCTACAAAGAAAATTCAAGGTATTTACATCAATCTCAACACATCATTAAGCTGGTTTATAGATCTTATCTAGTTGCCATTATGTGCTAAGCATAAAGCATCAGTTGTTTGAAATCTTGAAACCCTAAGGATCTTTTGTTAGTTTTTATCTGAAATCTTCAATGGCGCCCAAGATCCAAGATCCCATAGTTGTCAAGAATGTAGAAAATCCCTCACTAAAATACTCTTTGACTCCCAAAGTCACTTTTGAACCGGATGACAAAACCACCTTTTCACTCATCTCGGATAGAGTGTTACTAGTCAAGGATGTGAGATTTTTCACCAAATGTTGTATTGAAGAAATCGGTCATGTTGAAATCAAAGACACATATGATGAGCTGTGTACCAATGGTAAATTGAACAATAAGTATGAGCACATCAAAATCAAAGGATTAACTGAAGCCCTAACCTATCCCGGTGTGTTCAAACCCCAATGGGTCAAGTTTGTTCTGAGCAGAGTTCACGATGATTTCATGTGGCTAGAAGAGCAACCATTTAAGATTACTAAGGAAATAATTCATCTGATTACCAGTTACCCTATCTATGATCATGCTTGAGCCCAAAAGATGATATCACAAAAGGAATTGAACAGTTTAACCGGAGTAGAATCTGATTGCAAAGGATTGAAACTAAACAATGTCACAGATGAAGAATTAAAATTTGCCATTAGAGTAATGGGTTACTGTTTCTTCCAATTGGCAAGGGAAAACAATGTTCCCTGTGCAGCAGTAGACCTGGCATACAAAATTGTGAAAAAGGGAATGAAAATTGACCTATGTGAGGTGTTGCTGAAGAACCTATTTGAAAATCTGAACACCATTAGGAAGCCGAAGAAGAACAACTCGGCTAATACTCTAAAGTTTGGATCATTACTGGTATGCATGTTTTTCTATTTTGAAAAATTCTTTCCATCAGTCGGTAAAGTTGTTTGGGAATTACACCGACCAATCACCCATAAAATTAATGACTTCATTAAGAAGTTAGGAGACAATTTCAATGATATTATGGATGATTACTTCAATAAATTTCAAGAGAAAATGTATAATGGATATAGGATTCCACCCCAGCTAGTAGAGAAATACAAAAATGATATATGTTTTGAAGTTGACACTGATTACTGTTATGTGAATGCTGTAGAACCAAGGACTCAATCTTTGTCACCAATGGGTTAAGAGATTGATTTTGACATCACAAAACAACAAATTGATGCATTTCTTACATTGCCCAGACATGCTACCGAGCTGAGGTATGGTACCTATGAGGAAGTAAAGGAAAAGGTAAAGATGAACATTGTAGTACCCGAAGCTACAAGAAAGGCAACAAAAATGATAAAGGCATTGTTAGAGAAATTCATAGAAGACTCTTCCTCTACACCTGTCAAAGGCACCATTGCCATTACCGAAGAGGAATCTGAAGCCCAAGAGGCAGCTATAACACTGAGCACCGAATTGCCTAAGGGAAAAGTATTGAAGAGAAAGAAACAGGACACATCAAAGGCCTCACCGACTCCACCTCCAGTAAAGCGACCTAACACAAGAGCATCTGCAACCTCACCGAGTAAGAAAACAAAAAGTGATACTGCTCCCAAGGTAACAAAGACATACAAGAAATCTACTTGGAGACTCATTTTGGCAAAAGAGTCGATTGATACCAAATCAGAGGATGCAAGCAAATTCCAGATTGTCAAGAGCAAGAAGGTAAATATACATAGTGTTGAAAACTTCTGTGCTAATCTGAAAGAATATGGTGGATTTGGAGGATTTAGATAGATCAAGTATGAAACCAGGAACAATGATGAAAAGAGACAAATTGAAGAAGTTGTCATCTGCACACTTCTAAAGTTCTAGTTAGCTCCATTGGAAATAGCTAAGTCACTTCCAAATGAACTATATCTGCATATTGATAATAGGTGGAAGTATGTAATGGACTCAGAGAAACAGATTAGAGAGAAGTCTGGTTCATCTCTTTCCTGAGATGTCAGTAGCTGAAATAAAGGAACATCTGACAACCTACAACTCAAAGTTTCTTGTCAAATAGAGAGCCTTAAAATTGATTAATGGGCTATATATTGAAGTGGAAAATGAGACAAAAGCAAAGTGGTAGGAAATCTTCAAAATCAAGGATGCTAGTGAGCAAGCTATAGTTGAAATCGTTGATGTCACTGAGCACGATCCTGATGTCACCAAGCAAGGTCCTGATGCTACCGAACAAGACCCTGCTGATACCATTCAAACATATGAAGATGTCATGGATTCAGAGGCACCAGAACATGAAATGATAGAAGACACTGTACATGCAAAACTTGTATCTAGTGAATCAGTCTTGGAACAAGTTCAGCCTTATCCACCGGTCAAGCAACCTGTCTCAACCAAAACTCCTCAGGATATAGATCAAGGCATTGAAGGTCACAAGTCTATAGCAGGAGAAGGTACTACTCAAGAACAAACATCTCAAGAACCTTCTAACACTAAGACTGCTACAACTGAGACACCAAGTACCGAGACACCGAAGGACTCTACAGAGGCTAAAGAAACTAATCAAAGTGTTGCCTCTACCGAGCAACCTACCGAGGGTCATCAAGCCTCACAAGCCCTTGACTTAGTTCCATCGGTGAAAGGTAAAGAAAAGAAAATGAAAAAGCATAGTTTTAAAGTTGATTTGTAAAAACCAATAGTGTTGCCCAATGTAGACATATCAAAATTGAAAGGGCAAGCACTCATTGATTTCGGTGAACTGTTCAAAGCAAAGGTCGAACAAGAAAAGCAAATGGCCATTCAAAAGAAAAATAAAGTACTTCAGATGGTAAAAACACTCCTAATAGATATGCTACCTGAAGCTACAGTATCAACTGATGCAGCCATCCATATTCAACTGGATGAACTCCTCACAAAGATAGAGACATTTGGAGTAGATGCATTGGAGTATTTGAGCAAGCTGAAAGACAAAGAGCTCACTGCAAAAATGATAGAAGAGGTACAAAAAGCTATAGCTATTAGCAAAGTTAAACTTGTCAAATCTATTGCTGAGTTGACCCCTCAACTCAGGCACATTCATTATTTATTTCAGAAACTCTACACATTTTCTTTATTCATTAAAGACATTAAGAATAAAATAGAGGCAATTGAGAAAGAGATCACCGATCTCTCAAGCAAGTTGACCACCGAGCCAAATTCAGTTCAGAATTTTTATACAAGGTTACAACAGCTCATGGCTCAACAACTAAACTTAAGAAATGAAGAACACAAGATTAGGATGGACATAATGACCCTTCAGACATTTTACCTTCCACATCTTTCATCGGTCTAAGAACAAATCAACCGAGCCACATACTTATCTACTACTCAAGAGGGAAGCACTCTAGATGGCTTAATATCACTATTGGCTGATATTCAAGCACATCATTCTTTAATGGACAGTGCAAAGGATGCACTCTCTGTCACTCTCACCGACGCCCGGACCAAGTACAAATCCATTTTTGATCAGTTACCACCCCCGAATGGTAATTAAGTTTTTGATGTTTGTCAAAAAGGGGGAGTAATATGATACAGTCTTGGGGGAGTAATACAGAGTGATACAATATTGAGAGAATGGTATAGTATTTGGAGTATAGTATATAGGGGGAGTACACCGAGCAGTAAATAGAACACTAAGCAAAGCACACAAAATAGATCACCGAGCATGCAAAGTCAAAGTTTTTTTTACAGTATATCGATAAGGGGAGTAAATCTGATATATTATATTATTGACTATTGTATATACTGTCAGTATAGTCAAATTTTGCAAGTATATAGATTTTTGAGTTATAACTTTGAAAGTAGTTTTTGTCAAACATCTCAACTAATGTCAAAAGGGGAGATTGTTACTACTTATCAGATTGCCATTAGTTTTATGTCAAAGTTATATTATATACTCTAGTCGGTTATCTATTATCGAGATATTCAATCGGTATGCACAATCTAGTTGGTTACAGAAGAAAGCAGTCACAAAATGCAGTATACACCGAGTATCTTTACATGTCTATCGAGCAGCAAAGATGACACACCAGGTTGATATACACCGAGTGAAACGTGTTACCAGATTCATTGAACCTGGACATGCATATGAAAACGCGTTACAAGATCGAGGCACATCTAACCGTTATCACATTGGAAATTGCACTTAAAGATTGTGTATGATTTTGATGTCACCTAACCAATGAAATAATTTGCATGGTTATTCATTCAATAAATCGTGTTTGTAAGATTGAAGCAATGAAAGGATCACCGTCATAAGAGATCTATTTATATAGCATGAGTTAAGAGTTAAAAAGGTGTGTGCATGAGTGTAAGAAGACTGTTACAGAGACACAGAGGTCATCGAGAAGGTTTTCAGAGAACAGTCAAAGAATAGAGTAAACAGGAGGGTTTACCGAGTTACTATATGGGTTACCGAGGTATGCTATAAGCAAGGTAATCTTATTCTGAGCACATAGAATCTGCTATAACATTCTAGATGTAAAGTTGCAGATATTTGTAATAATTTTATTGTAATATTTGGAGGTTGTAAGAGAAACCTTTAACAGGGTAAAAGAATCTAATCAACTCTATAAATTGTAAAGCCTCTAACCAGGTGCAACATTTAGATGAAGTGTTGTAAAATCCTTTAGCAAGATAGATCTAATAGATCTTGTTACTCCTAACAGGGTAAGCTATCAGAAATAGCTAAACATGTAGCTCTAACCGAGCACTCTTTATTATTGCAGTAGTGAAGTTGTGGGTGCCATCCCCACCATAGTTTTTCTCTCTAACCAAGAGTTTCTGCATAAGCAAAATATATCTATCATGGAGTGAATCATGTATGATTGTTATCTATTTGTTTTAGCTTTATATTATGTTTTTTCACTATTCGGTTTATACATAATAGTAAAGTTATTATTGAAGAAAATTTTTGGAGTACTGATTTGCCCCTACCCTCTCAGTACATTAGCTTTCCATATTGGGCCTAACAGGAATGTGAACCGGTATGTGGAAATTTTTGTATCGGGGTTTCATTTGGTATGACTACTGGTTGGTAGTCTCAGCTTCAAGGTTTCCGGTTAATGCATTTCAAGTCTATGTGATTCGATCGACGACATCCTGTGATGGGTTAGCATTGAAATGAAGATCAGATCGTGTTGCCACGTCATCCTTGTGCACATGAAGGATTTCCTTGAGGATCTTGCATGAAGAATATTGATCCTTTCTACCTTGGGAATGTGCGAAGTCTCAGTAAATGATGGAGAACGCGTGATGGGTTATCAGCTTCCAGAAGCGACATAGAACGAATGATGGAGAACGTCTTGAGATTTGTTCAAGACTATTTTATTTAATGCAATGTGTTTGAACGATCAGGATTGGGTTGACTATATTGATAACCTAAATGTTTAGGGTTTAGGGTTTATGCTACCGACCTATCTATTTCCTATAAGGTCAATGATGATTTGCATTGTGAAGTTGTTGGAATATGTTATGTGTGTATCCAAGTGAAGAGATACTTGATTCTTGCCAGACCGAAGAAGTGTGTTGATACCTACAGAGTGTGATTGTAGAAGCAAAGGAACTAAAGTGGATCTACCTTGGCATTTAGTGCTATTATCAAATTAGTCTATACTAATTCACCCCCCCGTCTCAGTATCTATTGAGAAGTTACTGTTCATCATTATTCATCAGGCTTCTCCATCGAAAGTCACTTCTAGTTCTTCCACACTTGAGGAGTCATCGAAATCTCTTAGGAAGAAGTTGAATTACAATGCCCTATCTCAAATTTCCACTGGAATCATTATCAAAGGGGATGTTTCTGGTTACATTGATTGCAGACTAGAAGATCTAGGGTCTCTAGTGATTCACTCCTAGTTGAGTTTGTTCTTTTGAAAAGATAAGAAGATTAAACTAGAGTACAATGTGATCGAGAAGAAGAATTTCCACAATACAGCATATTTTCTCGAGGAATTCATAGAAGATCATATAAGAATTATTCTTAGTAGGGTTCATGATGACAAGATGTATCTTGAGCGAACCCATGATATCACACCAGAGGAAATCTATGCTATAACCGATTTCAGCAATATTGGAGAAGTCCCTGTTCTTTGTAAGATCACAAAATCCAAAGTGGAAGAGCTCATCGGTTCTATGAGCAACAAGTAGGCAATGAATTTCAACACCATTAGAGATGACTTGGTGGAGTAAGCATGCATGGTGATAGGGTATAGAGTATTCTATGCCAACAAGATGAATTTTGTTCCTACAGTTGTGGTGCATGCCACTTATTGAATGATCAAGGAAGATGCAGAGTACGACTTGTGTACCTGCATGCAAAAAAACCCTTGGAGAATTTAAAATCCATCAAAGAGGACAAGGCACTAAGGTTCAAGTTTGGTCAATTACTTGTCGGGTTGTTTTTCTACTTTCAAGGGTATTTTCTGAGAGTTGGTGATGTTCAATGGTCAAGTGACTTACTAGTTACAAGACAAATCAAGGAGAGTCTGCAAGTAGTGGGATCTACTTATCCGGAGACTCTGAACAGGTATTTTGATGAGTTAAGATTGAAGATGAACCAAAGAACAAGGCTATCAGGTGACTTGGTTAATGATAACTCAATGATGAATGGATAGTACCAAATCGGTACTGAGAGGGGGGGGTGAATCAGAATAGACAAAAATACAATCCTAAACAGGTTTGTTAGCAGACACTGTGCTTAGGCAGACAAATAGTAACACCGGTCTTAAACAGAGTACAACCGGCAAAACCCAGAGTAACTGAGACAAGCATAAAATGGTTGACACTTCTCATATGATCTAATACTTCATTTCCATTTCACCCTAGTGCATGAATAGGTAATCTACCATCAAAGATATATATATATATATATATATATATATATATATATAGATATATATATATATATATATATAGCTAGATCATCATGATTCACCGCTTGACAAAAAACAACATAGCATCACATGAAAAAGACATCACATATGATACACATATTTTTCATGTGGAAACCCAACTGGGAAAAACCACGGTGGGGATGAATACCCACAAGCTTGTTTTTGAACTCTTTAGAAGTCCGCTCTATTAGGAGCCTTGTCTGGTTAAAGACTGATATAACAAGTTCTGTTAGGAACCAATCCTATTAGGGATCACCCAATTAAGGGATGGCTAGAATACCCAGTTAAGGGTTAAACCCTGTTAAAGGTTACCTTGTTAGAGGATTTCAAGAACTCAATGGTTTTGAGTCACCCTGTTAAAGGATTTATAGTAAGCCGGTTAAAGCTACCCCGTTAAGGGATTTCTCAACTGTTGAAGTGGTTAGAGATCAACAGGTATTAAAATGATCTGATAGCAGCACTCAATGCCAATGTAGATCCACTTTAGCTCCTCTTCACCTTCTGCACTTACACTCTACAGGTATCACTTCTCTCTTCTGGTCGAGAATTAATTACGTATCTCTTCTCTTAGATACACACACACAACTTTTGCCAACAACCTCAGAAAGAAACACAACATTGACCTTATAGGAAACAGATAGGTCGGCAGCTTAAACTCTAAACCCTAAACCTATTAGGTTAAGCAATTCAAACGGTTCAATCCTGACTATTGAGCACATTGCATTAAATGCAACAGTCTTGAACCAATCTCAAGATCTCTCCATCATTCATTTTCCATCAATTTCATGGCGGTTGATAACCCATCACATGTTATCACCGTTTATAGACTTCACACATTCTCGAGGTAGATAGGGACAATCTCCTTCATGCAAGATCCTTCATGCACACAAGGTTGACATGGCAACATGATCTGTTCTTTGTTACAATGCTAACTCATCACACAAAGTCACCGATTGAGTCACACAGGCTTGAGACACTTAAATTGGAAACCCTAAAGTTGAGACTACCAACTAGTAGTCATACAAAGCTTCCATGTGCTGGTTCCCATAACCACATGCCAGTTCACCTTAAACAAACACACCGCTTCACTTTGGCACAAATGCTGGTTCACAGTGTTATACCAGTTCTCACATATACCGGTTCTCACATATACCGGTTCTCTCCTTTTCAGCATATTGACATCAATGAAAACATACAATATCATCATGTCCTTATGCTAGTTCACATAATGCCAACAATCTCCCGCTTTGGCATTAATGGCAATATACAAAGATATCTCTTTGCTTCACATCTTCTCCCCCAATTTCTGTAGATATCTTCTCCGCTTCTCTTCTTCTCCCCCTTTGAAAATAATGCCAAAGTGGAGGCACAAGCTTCCCTGTTCCATTATGTTGCTCCCCCTAAGGAGTAGCATTCTTCAACACATCAATCCCCCAAAAAAATTTGACTATGCAATACTTGATTGTTGTGGAGCATATACCTTTAGTTTACCTCCTGAAGGGGCAACACCCCTAATTCACCTCTTAAGTACATAAATGTAGCCTTTGGAAGAGGCTTGGTGAATATTTCTGCTAACTGCTTCTTACTGGAAACATGTTCCAGTGCAATCTCTTTGTTCTGAACCTTTTCCCTCAAGAAATGATATTTAAGTTCAAAGTGCTTGGTTCTAGAATGTAAAACCGGATTCTTGTAGATGTTAATTGCACTAGTATTGTCACAAAATATACTTGTAGACACTTCAAAATAATTATTTTAATTATTCCTCGCATAATTAATTAATTATGTTAATTCAAATTCCTCTCAATATTAATTAAATATAATTAATATTGTCACTATAGCATATGATTGATTTATTAATCCCTTTCTTTATTCTTCTAAAAAATTCAAATACTCACAAATCTTCCTCTTAGCTAATTAATTTCAATTAATTAGTTAACCTACATGATTCCTACAAATCATCTTCTTAATTCATTCTTCTAGAAACTCCCTAAACTCACTTAACATTATTTTTCTAATTTTTTATTCCCTCCACTCATTCTCTCTCCTAGTCAAATTCTCCTACAAATATTAATCACACCTAACATTTCCTCTAATCCCCCTCCTAATGAGTTGTTAATGGTTAATCATCATGATTAGCCACAAAGTCAACTCTTTGTCCTTTTCATCCAGCCACTAGCTTTAAATGCTCTTTTCCTACTTGAATGTAAGATTTTTGAAATCACACATTCCTCGAGGCATCCCCTCTCCCAAGGAATTTTTAATTCCTTTTTATTCCTCCAATCCCCATGATATCCTTTTTTGGGGAATTTTTAATTCCTTCAATGCATCTTGTGGAGTGTGGAGATACGAAATGCCTTTAAGGCATATTTCTTGGTCTCCACACCCTCTCTTGGACCTTGTGTGAGCTCACAAGTAAATCTTATCCCTTCATCTCGAATTCATCCTAGCCATTCATTTTCCTCTCCTCTTCCTATAAAATAGGGATCCATCCCTTCATTCAAAACATCTTGAAATCCAGTAAGTTTATGCTACCCTTTTGAGCCCAAGCAATCATCTTGGAAACTTGATCATCTCATCCTTATCATTTTTCAAATCCATTCCATTTGTGCACAACATTGGAGAGCCATCCACATCCAGCAATAAAAGGAGCACATCAAGTGGAGCATTATCAAGGGGCGCCTTCACTTCATCAAGCTCAATCTGAAGGAGAAGGATGCTTGTTGAAGACTCTATTTTTCCAAACTACTAATCAAGTTGTTTTGCAGGATGCTTGTTGAAGACTCTATTTTTCCAAACTACTAATCAAGTTGTTTTGCAGGATGCTTGTTGAAGACTCTATTTTTCTAAACTACTAATCAAGTTGTTTTGCAGGACACTTTTTGAAGACTCCATTTTTCAAACTACTAATCAAGTGGTTTTGCAGGTTGACTAGCCGATTCAACCAAATATTGTGCATTTATTTAAATTAGGCACCTAGATATTAATTAAAATGGAATGAACCATTGTCTTATGTGTCTTTAAGAAAAGCATAAAGGTAGGAAAGTATGCTCTCGTCTTACTAGATGATCAGAAATCCAGACCCTCCAACCTTTTCTTGTTTGATTGTGTGTTTACCTCTAGCGGGCCTGCCCTCCCAACTTGCTCTTTGAGAAGGTAAGAGGGGAACGACCCAAGTGAGTACACCTGGACCTGGGGTTCCCAACTCACTATAATAAATAGGCCATTGACTACGAAAGGGTTAATGGTTGAGGCTATATGAGAGTTCACTCTCACATTGGGTGCTTAGTAGGATCCTAGAGATCTCAATCACGCTTGCATGACTACTAAGTTCTTGGTGCTTCATTGGCCTATAGGCCTCAATTGCGCTTGCGCAACTTCGAAGGGTAGCTCCTAATAGGAAGACTTACTAAACACCTTGCTCATAGTGGCCAAAAACCTTCTAGTCATTGGTGCAGGAGGACGGACCTCTGAAGCGGCCCATATTTTTACGGCCCTTAGTAGAGACACAAAGTTTGCCATGAGGAGTTTTCATGGGAATTGATGCTTGGCTGCCTCAAGAAGTGAGTGCCGTGGAGGGGATCCAGTGGGGTCAAGCATCTATGTGTGCGCTCTGGGTAAGCGTAGATGGGAAACCAATTGGGATTCAATGACTATTGTCCTTGCCAGCCTTAAGAATGTTGTATATGAGCATGAGTGTCTTTGATATAATATGCATTTGATCACTGTGTTTGCTTTGTTTGATACATACTTGCCAAGAGTAGACTAAAAACACATCACTATCCCAAAACACTTTGCAAAAACATTTGTCAAGACACAAACAATTGTCCAAGTCATTACCCACACAAAGTCCAAAATTGCATCAAAACTTTGTCCGTCCCATTTTTTATAAGCCTAAGAAGAAGCTAAGAGTCTGTCATCTCCATCAACATTCAAGTTTGTCCTTTGAAACACCAACTATCATCCAAATCAGGGTGGTCGTATCCCTTCATACAACTTGCCATTCAAATCGATCCTTCATGTTCATACCAAAGACAACCTAGTCATCAAATTTATTCTAAACCATCATTACTATACCTCCTCCATCAATCATCCTCAAATTTCTTAAGTCCTTTCATCACATTTTTCCTAAGTCTTTTCATCACAAATATCGTGTATGGTCGCAACTTGATCCCAAAAGAAAAATATGGCTGAACAACAATATGGCATGCCAGACATTGGTGTCCTATATGAAGATCCCACGCAAGATCATACACAAAGTGGGAAACCTAGCGATCAAGATCAAAGTCAAAATCTTGACATGGTTAACCAAGATGAACTTTGTCTGGAAGTGCAAACTTTCCTAGCAGATTCTTATAACCAAGAGATGATGGAAAAGTTTATTAAACACAATCCTACTGCACTTCTGAAAAACTCTCCTTGAACATGGAGCTCAACTTCCACCTTAATTTAATAGATCCACTCTCACCCAACAACCACAAGGAGACCTTGCTCCCACACAAAGTGCTGCACTTACTATTCAAACTCAATCAATTGCAGCCCCATCAATCATCCAGACTCAATCAATGCCACCTTCTTCCTCCTTACCATCCATACCACTATCAAATCCGATCTCATCCATTCTCCAACAAACTTCTATACCACCTCCTTCTATTCAACCACAAATTTCTATTCCACAAACTTCCCTTCCTCCCAACAATGTTGCAAATTTTATCCGGGCCGTATTTAATCCTGTGACAACAATTGGCGGACCACAACCAACTGTCCCTTAAACCCCAGCGACATTGGTCATCACATCCCACATTCCCACCTCCTCATCATATCAATAAATTGGTGGTGGTGCACCTTCTTTGGTTCATCCAATTCTTGGGGCAAATACAATTCATCAATATCAAAGTCCACAACAAGACCTCATCAAGGAAATTCAAGACATGAAGAATATCATCAAGGACATGAAACAAAGGACTCATAAAAGGAAAACTTACTCGTTTGAAGAGTTTTTCCCTTGTCCTTACGACCTATCTATATTAGTTGCACCATATCCCCTAGGATTTGAGATCCCTAAATTCACCAAGTATGAAGGCAAAGGAGATCCCCACGACCATGTCTGAGAAGTCCACATCTTATGCCAAGAAGTCTCCTATAGTGAGCTTTATCTTCGCAAACTCTTTCCCAAGAGTCTCATGAGAGATGCTTTGGCATGGTTCTCATCTTTACCACAAGGTTCCATTGTCTCTTTTCCAGACTTGGCAGAAAAATTTGTGGCCCACTATGCATACAACATGGGCAATGATGTATCTATGATGGACTTATGTAATACAAAACAAAGTCCCGGAGAAACCTTCGCCAATTTCCTATAAAGATGGTGACATCTTATCAAGAAATTCCAGTGGGACATGCCAGAACAACATCAAATTGAGCTATTCCAAAAGAACTTGGTGCCTGAACTTTCAAGACCTTTAATATCTCAATGTATCAAATCCTTCCAAAAATTGACAGATAAGGGTCTCGCCCTCGAACATGTCTTGTTGGAGGAAGGAACCTTGAAACATTACTAGAAATCAACACAAAGTTCTTCTTCTTATTATAACGACAAGCCAAAATTCTGGTCCAAAAACAAAAATGTGGTCAATGATGGTATAACTAATGCAAAGCGGGTCCAAACCATGGCCACTCCCCCGAAATCCACCACCAACAATCATCAATTCAACAACCAAAATCAATCCTAAAAACCTCACAACAATGTCTCAATCCAGGGACAATCACCCCAATCGAATAACAGGACTCCAAGAGATTTCACTCCTCTGGCTGAGCCTATTGAAGTGGTGTTTCAAAAACTTGTCCAAGCAGGTATAGTGGTTTTTCCAGCCACTCGCCCGTTTGACCCCAATCAACCTAAACCAAGATGGTATAATGAAAATGAGTGTTGCGAATACCATCGTATCAAGGGACATGATACACGAAAGTGTATGAAGATGAAGATCTACATACAAGATCTTATTGATAGAGGTGAGATTGAGATAGAAAATGCAAAACCTGGTAATAACAATGAAAAACTCAAAATGTACCAGGAACCCTTCCTGAATCATGATAAAGGAAAAGGCTCATCATCTAACGCAATGGGTTATGACTACGCTAATCACATAACCGGTTTTGATTTTTTAGTAGGTTGCATTAAACCTGCAGACAATCATGTCAATGTCATAACCATCCAAGGAGTCAATTATCCTTCTTCCCAAAGCAGACCAAATCCTGCTAGGATAGTCATTCAAGGTGCCACGCCTTCCACCTCCCATTTCCAGAATGACTGCAATGCAACTACATGTCGAGGAAGGGTCACCATCCAAGGAGTCCCTCCCCCACCAAACCCCCCTCCCATGTCTTCCACCCACCGATATGACCTCCTTGATCAACTTGGGAAGACACCCATGTAGATCTCCATTTTGGAACTTCTCAAGACCTCCCCGGTCCATAAAGAAATTTTGGAACAAGCCCTTCTCCAATCACGCGTTCCAGATAACATCAACGCCACCCGATTCCAAGCCCTTATTGGAAACCTTGCTACCCAACAACACATTGTATTTAACTCCAAAGATGCTCCCGCAGATGAAGACCATAACAAACCTTTACACATCGAAGCTCTTATCCACAAGCACAAGGTCAAATGTATCCTGATAGATGGTGGGTCCAGGCTTAATCTGTGTACATACAAATTAATAAAACAATTGGGACTTTCTGAGGATCTGATAGACACATCAGGAAGGATCACAATAAAGGCATATGATGATGTAAAAATAATTTCAAAGGGCGTGGTCACCTTACCTCTTCAAGTGGGCCCCATTACAATTGAAACCCCTTGCCAAATACTAGATCTTGACCTCCCCTACAACATTCTCCTCGGGAGGCCATGGATTCATTCCTTGTAGGCCGTACCCTCCACCTATCACCAATGCATGAAATTCCCCTATAATAGAAGAGAGATCACTATCAAAGGTGATCCCCAACCTTTTCAATATTGCAAACTATTAGAGGGGAAGCATCCGTATCATTGCCCACTAAATAGACCCTTGCCAATGCATCCATCTGACACATCAAATGTTTCCTCCACATCATCCCAACCAGATAATCAAATCAAGATCTTGGACAATGGCTATGGGGAATACAAATTGGAGGACGTCTTATTAATAGGCAACCTCCCTCTCTCTCTTATGTCATTTGGAAAACCAAAAGAGATAAAAAAAGGACCCAAAAACCAGTCATGTAATGCCAAAACACCACCTTCTAGCAATGGGGCCCACTTATAATGAGAGCCTCAAAGCAGATATCTCTTCATGGCTGTACTGGGAAGAAGATGAAGATCCAACAAGAATATCCAAAGAAATGTACCCAAAAGCATTTGCCATAGTTGAAAAAATGGGTTACAAAGGACACGACCCGGGACTAGAGGAGAAAGGAAAAAAACACCCATAAATTCTATCTCCTACAGATACAACAGAGGCTTGGGGTACACGCTAGTGCCTAAGATTACTATCGCTGGTGCCTCTTCTAGTCCTTCTTTGGATATCAAAAGCGTTGAGGAAGAGGAATTCCATGAAATGCCTTATGAATATGAGAAAGATATCTTCTTGGACACTTACATCAATGCCATCACCCCCGTAACCCCTCCCACTTCACATGAGCTACATCTTGTCCATCTTGAACTCATTGATTGGGGCCAATGAGACAAACCCACTTTAGATATCTGCATCAACGATAATTCTCTCATTTCTCTCCTAAGAACGCAAAATATGGAAGATTGTGGCAGAATCAAGGGTATTCAACTACACAAAAAGGGATACTTTGGTAGTCAAGTCAATGCCCTTAGCCACAAAAAAAATAATAAAAGAAAAAGATATGATTCCCTAGGTGAAAACCTCCTTGAGGCGCCTTTGGATGAACAAGAAATAAAAACAAAGGGCGTATCTGAAAGTGAAAACCTAGAAAAGGCACTTGACGATGAGGGATTTGACCTCTCTACTATTGGTTACCTTCCACAGGACAAATCAAATTTGTTGATAGAAGAAACAGATAGCATCAACATGGGCACCGAGGTCATTCCGAAAAATGTGCTCATTGCCAAATCCCTCACAGAAATTGAGAAACAAGACTTCATCAACTTCCTTACAGAGGTAAAAATAAATTTTGCATGGTCCTATTCTGATATGCCAGGGTTGGACCCTGCCTTGGTGGTTCACAATCTCGTTGTCCGCCCAGATGCAAAACCTGTAAAACAAAAATTACGCAGAATGCACACACATATTGTACTCCTGGTCAAGGCGCAACTCCAAAAGTTGTTAGAAACAGAATTTATCAAACCAATAGATTATGCTGAATGGGTCTCCAACATTGTACCTGTCAGCAAACCTACTGGGGGCATCCACATTTGCATAGATTTCTGAGATGTAAATATAGCTTGTCCTAAATATGATTTCCCACTCCCCAATATAGACATGATTGTGGACCTTACAGTAGGACATGAAATGTCATCGCTAATGGATGGGTTTTCTGGATACAACCAAATCAGGATAGCAGATGAGGATCAGCATAAAAACTGCATTCACAACACCATGGGGTACCTTCTATTACCGGGTCATGCCTTTTGGCCTTAAAAAAGCTTGAGCTACGTATCAACGGGAAATGACAACAATTTTTCATGACCTCTTGCACAAAATTATGGAGGACTACGTGGATGATCTGCTAGGAAAATCCAAGACAAGACAAGAACACATCCCCATTCTAAAACAAATCTTCAAAAGATTGGAAAAATACAAGCTGCGCCTAAATCCCAAAAAGTGTGTGTTTGGCGTCACATCGGGAAAACTACTGGGATTCATTGTTTCCCGCAGAGGCATCAAGGTTGATCCCACAAAGGTAAACATTATTATGGAAATGCCTCCACCAAAAACTTTCAGACAACTGCGCAGTCTCCAAGGAAAACTCCAGTCTGTCAGGCATTTCATTTCACAGCTAGCAGACAAGTGCCATCCATTTGCACACCTGTTGCGTAAAGACACAAAATTTAAATGGGATTGCCTATGTCAAAAGGCCTTTGAGAAATTAAAAGAATATCTAGCATCACCTCCCGTATTGATGCCTCTTGCTCCTGGAAAACCCCTTATTTTGTATATATGTGCTACTGCAGTGGCATTGGGGGCATTATTGGCGCAAATAGATGATCAAGGGAAGGAACATGCCATTTACTACATCAGTCGGACGTTGGTAGGATATGAACTCAATTACACCCTCATTGAAAGAGCATGTTTGGCATTAGTGTTCAACATACAGAAACTACGACACTATATGCTAAATAATAAGACAAAATTAATTGCTAAAATTGATCCACTTAAATATCTCTTGTCCAAAGCTGCTCTCACTGGTAGAACCGCCAAATGGGTCATGCTCTTAATCGAGTTTGACATTGAATATGTGGACAGAAAGGCAATCAAGGGACAAGTCATTGTAGATCAGTTGGCTGAAGCTCCACTTCCAAGCGACCATCCTCTTCTCACAGAATTACCAGATGAGTTCATTATGACTGTTACCACATCCTCCACATGGAAATTGTATTTTGATGGCTCCTACACTCAAAATGGATCGGGGGCAGGAATATTATTGGTCACACCTCAAGGAGATGGCATCCCCACATCATACAAGATAGCCTTTACATGTACCAATAACATAACAGAATATGAGGCCCTCATCATAGGTTTATGCTTTACTATCCATTGGAAAATAAAGGAATTACAAGTCTATGGCGATTCCCAACTCATCATAAAACAAGTCAATGATGAATACCAGAAAAAAGATGATAAACTCCTTCCCTACCATACCATGGTTGAAGATCTTAAGCAACATTTCATGGCAATCAAGTTTGATCAAATCCTAGGAACAAACAACAGGGCTGCAGATGCAATGGCCACCATTGGCTCCCTCCTTCAAATGCCAGCACATAGTCAGAAGTGCGAGTTCTTGGTCGAGTAATTGTTTATACTGGCATATGACCTACCAGAGTTTGAAATGGTGTGTGTTCTCGTTGGTCTCGAGTCCCCTTGGTACCAAGAAACCTTCACTTTCCTCAAAGACAACACCATTCCCCCACACCTCACCAAAACCCAATAGCAAACCTTCATCCATCGATGTGCCCATTACACCATCCTTGCAGACAACTTGTTCAGAAGGCATTTTGATGGTTCCCTCCTAAGGTGTTTAGATAAACAAGAAGTAGAATGGGCATTACGAGAAGTACACGAGGGTATCTATGGGGTACACTCAAGTGGACTCACATTGGCTAAAAAACTTTTGAGAACAGGATACTATTGGCCTAAAATAGAAGAAGATGCATACAATTATGTGAAGAAATACATCCCTTGCTAGCAACATGGCGACAAGATTCATGCACCGTCACAAGAATTGCAGCCATTCATTACACCATGGCCCTTCTCGCAGTGGGGGCTTGATCTCATTGGGAAAATCTACCATTCATCTTGCAACGGACATAAATTCATTATCACCGCCACCAAATACTTCACCAAGTGGGTAGAGGCTATCCCTCTTACTTTCACCACCACAAGAAAATATCCAAATTCATCCTGAACTACCTAATCTATCGATATGACATCCCAAAAGTTATCATCACAGATAATGGTAAACAATTTAAAAACCAGGATGTCAAAGAACTCTACCAAAAATTCAACATCCAACACTACTTCTCCACTCCATATTACCCCCAAGGAAATGGCCAAGGTGAGGCTTCTAATAAAACCCTAATAAAAATCCTCAAAAAGACAGTCAATGAAGCAGGCCATGATTGGCACCTCCAAATCCATCCTGCATTGTGGGCCTACCACACCTCCGTCCGCACCCCCACGGGTGCCACTCCTTATTCCCTAGTATTTGGTTCCAAAGCCATCTTTCCTATTGAGATCGAGATCCCCTCTCTAAGGGTATCACTGCAAAACATCCTACCAGAGGAAGAATATAGAATTGCCCACTTACAAGAGATAGAATTGTTAGATGAAAGGTGCCTCAAGGCCTTGAATCATCTTTGGGTATATCAAAACCATCTGCGCATGAGTTACCATAAAAAAGTCAGAACTCGGAACTCGAGAATTCCAAGTTGGTGATCTTGTCCTCATGGAAAATCAAAAAAATCTACAAGAAAGAGAAAAGAAAGGCAAGTTCGAGCCTAATTGGCTTGGACCATATGTAATCACAACGAAATATGGATAAGGAGCTTATCAGTTGGCTACTCCTAAAGGCAATCCTTTGGATGATCCAATGAATATCATGCACCTCAAAAGATTTTATGCTTAGTTCTCAGAAAGTCTTAAATTGTCAAAAAAAAAAAATTGAGAAAAAGATCCTGAAAAAATTGTCACTTTGGTGAAAACCTGGCAAACAGGCACCTTATGACATAAAAAAGTTAAAAAATCAGAAATAGAAAGAAAAAACAATTCATCCATTAGAGAAAACCACTTGGTGGCGCTGTGGACAAGTACCTTGGTGAAAAAATTTGTGCAGACACCGAGGTAAATAACCGGATCCACTGTCTATCATGTCGATACTACAAATCATCTGCCATTTAGCCCACCCATGCGCAACATTCCTTCTTTTCCGCCTCCCAATAAAACATGCGTATGATGATGAAGTCTTCACCTGAGTCATGAACAAGGAATGTCCCATTGAAACTGAGATTTTATGCCTCTGTGTGTAAGCTTCAAGAAGTCTTGAGAAACAATCCCAAGTCCATCCTACTTCTACTCTTGGCAAGAGGTATCATGTGGTCACAAGGAAGAGACTTGTTAGATTTTGTTAGATCTTTTCATATAGGCTTGCATCTTTTGCCCTACGACTGTCACTATTTATGACTACCTGGGTTCTTCCATATCCAGGTACGTTATGATAGGTGCATATTGGCGCATACTTCATAGTATGACATGTTTTGGATCCTTTTTGTATAAATTGGTGACCTGGTACTAGTGTTTATCAACACTTACCTTCTCATGTACAAGAGGTATCAGTGTGTTTGAGGGTTTCCTTGCACGAACCCAGAACTCTGTATTAGTGTTTCTTAACACTCGCATTGTTGTGTGCAAGAAATTCCCGTTTGTCTACAGAGTCAATCCACGCCCTGCGTTTCTCATGGCATCCTGATTTCTATAATCAATGGTGCAAGTCACTCAGGGCAACATCAAACTAGGTTGGCTCTCCATATTTGTTGTGCACAAAATCTCACCATCATTCCATCAAATCCTAAACTCAATAATCCCATGGAGTTCTCAATTGCCCCCATTTTCCTCCGCAGTCTCGCATCTTGTATTCTTCTTTCCAAATACCTCACGATAGCTTCATATTTGTTCCTCATCTATCCCTTCCACCTTAATTTTTCTTCCTCTATTTTTTAAAATTTTTTTTTAAAATTTTTTATTTCCTCACATAATCAATTCTGATCCTGATTCATGTCTTATACAGGATGTATCCTTCCTAAAACTAGACGCTCTGATCATGTCTTATATAGGATGAATCCTTCTTGAAACCAGATGTTGTGATCTGATCATGTCTTATACAGGATGAATCCTTCCTGAAACAAAACATTGTGATCAGTCATGTCTTATATAGGATGTATCCTTCCTGAAACCAGACACTCTGATCATGTCTTATATAGGATGAATCCTTCCTGAAACCAGAGGTTGTGATCTGATCATATCTTATACAGGATGAATCCTTCGTGAAACTAGGCGTTGTGATCAGTCATGTCTTATATAGGATGTATCTTTCCTGAAACCAGACACTTTGATCATCTTTGTCTTATACAGGATGAATTCTTCTTGAAACCAGACCGAATCTAGATCTTATCAATCGAATCAAATCAAATCTATCAGGATATCAATTTCGCAAAACTCCAAAGATCAAATACTCAATTGACCTCTCGAGGGGGCATCACCATACCATAATCTATCAATCAAGAGCTGGGGCATCCTATCAAACCAATATCAACATCAAAACAAGATTATTCTTTGAATCAATGTGTCATCACACCTCGCTTCAAAGAGAGGCAAAATGTAGACACTTAAAAATAATTATTTTAATTATTCCTCGCATAATTAATTAATTAATTATGTTAAATCAAATTCCTCTCAATATTAATTAAATATAATTAATATTGTCACTATAGCATATGATTGATTTATTTAATAAATCAATCCCTTTCTTTATTCTTCTAAAAAAATCAAATCCTCACAAATCTTCCTCTTAGCTAATTAATTTCAATTAATTAGTTAACCTACATGATTCCTACAAATCATCTTCTTAATTCATTCTTCTAGAAACTCCCTAGACTCACTTAACATTATTCTTCTAATTTTTTATTCCCTCCACTCATTCTCTCTCCTAGTTAAATTCTCCTACAAATATTAACCCCACTTAACATTTCCTCTAATCCCCCTCCCAATGAGTCGTTAATGATTAATCATCATGATTAGCCACAAAGTCAACTCTTTGTCCTTTTCATCCAGCCACTAGCTTTAAATGCTCTTTTCCTAGGTAGATGTAAGATTTTTGAAATCACGCATTCCTCTAGGCATCCCCTCTCCCAAGGAATTTTTAATTCCTTTTTATTCCTCCAATCCCCATGATATCCTTTTTTGGAGAATTTTTAATTCCTCCAATGCATCTTGTGGAGTGTGGAGATACGAAATGCCTTTAGGGCATATTTCTTGGTCTCCACACCCTCTCTTGGACCTTGTGTGAGCTCACAAGTAAATCTTAGCCCTTCATCTCAAATTCATCCTAGCCCTTCATCTCAAATTCATCCTAGCCATTCATTTTCCTCTCCTCTTCCTATAAAATAGGGCTCCATCCCTTCATTCAAAACATCTTGAAATTTAGTAAGTTTATGCTGCCCTTTTGAGCCCAGAAAATCATCTTGACAACTTGATCATCCCATCCTTATCATTTTTCAAATCCATTCCATTTGTGCACAACATTGGAGAGCCATCCACATCTAGTAATCAAAGGAGCACATCAAGTGGAGCATTATCAAGGGGCGTCTTCACTTCATCAAGCTCAATTCGAAGGAGAAGGTAAAATAGCAAGGTGAAATGGTCTTTTAATGATATTTTAGCATTCTGCATGTTTATTTCATTATGTTTTGATCATTTGACCTTCAAATCTATTTTCCCCTCTTCAATACTTACAGGTTCAAATACAGGAACTTTGAAGCCATTCAATACATGCTTCATCCAAATTGTCTGAGTGCAGTTCATGAAAGCTGCAACATACTCTACTTCCACTGTAGACTACGAGATACAACTCTGCTTCTTACTCATCCATGAGACCAGTCTACCACCGAGAAAGAATGCACCATCGGTTGTGCTCTTTCGGTCATCTACATTACCAGCCCAATCAACATCTGTGAACACTTTCAGGTTAAAATCATTATTGTATGGATACCATAACCCATAGTCAATAGTTCCCTTCAGATATCTAAGAATCCGCTTCACTGCAACCAAGTGGGATTCTCTTGGGCTTTTCTGGAACCTTGCAGTAATGCCAACTACATGCGCAATATCCAGTCTGCAATGCATTACATAATGCAACTTACCAATCATTGATCGGTATTCCTTCTCATCAACCAATGCTGAGTCATCCTCTTTGGATAATTTACAACTGATCACCATCAGTGTACCAACCAGTTTGCTATCTTCCATGCGAAAGGTCTTCAACACCTCTTTGACATACTTGGACTGAGTGATAAAGATTCCATCTTTCATCTGCTGAATCTATAGTCCAATGAAGAACTTAATTTCCCCTATGAGTGACATCTCAAACTCTTTCTTCATCTCATCTGCAAACTCATGACTCATCTTGTCATCTCCACCAAAGATAATGTCATCAACAAATACCTCACAGATCAGGATCTGATCTCCTTCAGACTTCAAGTAGATATTGCTACCTTTGCTTGTTCTCTGAAATCCAATCTTCAAAAGATGAGAGTCCAGACGTTCATACCATGCTCTAGGTGCCCGCTTTAGACCATATAAGACTTTATGTAGCCTACACACCATGTCACTATCTTTAGATAGGGCAAACCCATTTGGTTGCTCTATATACACTTCCTCTTCAAGTACACCATTTAGGAATGTAGATTTTACATCCATTTGATATACTTTGAATCCTTTAAAAGATGCATATGCAAGAAGCATACAAACTCCTTCCAATCTGGCTACAGGAGCAAAGGTTTCTCCATAGTCTTCTCCTTCTTCTTGGGCATATCCTTTGCACACCAGTCTAGCTTTGTTTCTAATTACCGTCCCATCCTCATTCATCTTATTTCTGAAAACCCATTTGGTGCCAATGACATTTTTATACTTCGGTCTGGGTACCAAAGACCATGTACCATCTTTCTCTATCTGGTCAAGTTCCTCTTCCATTGCCTTGATCCAGTCTTCATTTTTATGTGCCTCTTTGAATGATTTAAGCTCAAATTCAGAGATCATACATGAGTTTTCTCTGACCTTCCTTCTTGTAAGAATTCCTTCATCCTTATCTCCTATGATCTGCTTAGGATCATGATTCAACTTGACATACCAAGGAATGGTCTTGATAGATTCCTCTTTCTTTTCTTCTTCATCCTCATCTCCATCAATATCAGCATTTACATCTACCAGTGTAGGAACACTATTACTGGTACTTGGTTGACTGACAACCGGTTCCCAGAAGGTTACAACTGGTTCATTTATCGCTTGCTCAATGCCGGTTTCCTCAGTTTTCTTAGAGGTTTCATCAACTCTTAGATTGATGCTTTCCATAATTCTCTCAGTCCTATTATTGAAACACTTGAGAGCTTTGCTCTTGGTGGAATACCCTAGGAATATTCCCTCATCACATTTCACATCAAATTTGCTCTGGTGTTGGCTCCTCTTGATGTAAAATTTGCTACCAAACACTCTAAAGTAGCTAACCATAGGTGTTTTACCAGTCCAATACTCATAAGGAGTTTTATCCTTACCTTTCTTAATGAGTACCCGGTTCATTGTGTAGACTGCAGTGCTCACCGCTTCTCTCCAAAAGTTGTGAGCTACCATTCCTTGAGCCAACATAGTTCTAGCTACTTCAACCACAATCCAATTATTCCTCTCTGCTAGGCCATTCTGTTGTGGAGTCCGGGGGGCAGATAGTTGCCTCTTGATGCCATGATCTTCACAGTACTTGTTGAATTCACCAGAAGTGAATTCCCCTCCTTGATCAGTTCTCAAGCACTTGATCCTTTTACTGCTTTCCTTCTCCACTAATGCTCTGAAGGCTTTGAACTTTACAAAAGCTTCAAACTTATCTTTCAATAATGTGACCCATATCATTCTTGAGCAGTCATCAGTGAGAATCATGAAGTACCTATCACCCTGCACACTCCTAGTTTTCATAGGACCACACAAATCAGTATGCACAAGATCAAACAAATTATCAATAGTGAAAGGTTTACCTTTAAAGGTTGAGGAAGACATTTTCCCCAGTTGACACTCTTTGCACAAGGTATTTTTCGGTTTGCTCAGCATCGACAACCCTCTAACTGCCTTGATCTTACTGGCCTTCACAATGTTATCAAAGTTTATATGGTAGAGTCTCCTATGCCATATCCAACTATCATCAAATTTAGCCATAAGACATGTACTTATATTTGCATTCAGCTGAAATAGGTTACCTTTGGTCTGCATGCCAGTGGCCACCAATTCACCATTTTTTCCTTTGATTCTACACACTCCATTCTTGAATTCCAAAGTGAGACCAATGTCATTCAACTGGGCAACACTCAAAAGGTTGTGTCTGAGACCATCAACGCAATACACATTGTCATCACTACTCTTTCCATTTAGAGAGATGGACCCTCTACCTTTGACCATACATGGTGCATCATTACCAAAGTGAACCACACCACCATCATACTCTTCCAAGGATAGAAACTTGCTCGGGTCACCAGTCATATGGTGAGAACAACCACTGTGAATAATCCACTAATTGGAATTATCAAAGTGGGAGACAAGAGCCTTCAAGTCTGACACATCTTCCTTGACAACGACAAACACAATATCTTCATTTTCTTCATCCTCTGATTCCTCATCCGTGACACCTTCATCAACTGCCACAAAATAGTTTCTCCAGTTTCTTCCTTTGAATTTCTTGAACCTTTCCAGTTTGTCCTTGTTGTCGCCATTAGGATAGTTTATAGCAATATGTCCTATCTAGTTACAAGAAAAGCATTTCAAAGGGAGCTTACCTCTATATTTGCCAGTTCCTTTAGAAAGTTTCCTAGCAAGAAGAGCTTCAAATGCCATCAGAATCTCCTCATCATCCATTTCTCTACTTTGTCTTGGTTCACCACTAGTGCTAGCTTCTTTTCCTTTTTTGGATGGTACAATAGAAGCTTTAAAAGCTGATTCAGTCTTTTGAACACTGCCATCAAAACTATTTAGCTCATAGGCTGTCAACTTTGCAATGATGGAGTCTAGGGATACCTTAGTCTTGTCTATTGATCTCAACTCCTGAATAGCAGCAACCCTTATTGCATAGACCGGTAATAAGGATCTCAGGACTTTGCTTACCACAGTGGAATCTTCCATTTTACCACCTGCACTCTTGATATCTCCAACAACGGTTTTGATTCTTATTCCATACTGTTGAATGGTCTCCCCTTCAACCATCTGCATGTATTCAAACTTCCCTCCAAGGCTTTCTTCCTTAGCTTGTTTTACATGCTCATCACCACCATAGATATTTTCAAGAGTATCCCATACCTCTTTGGGATTTACCTTATCTTGGACATAAATAAACTCAATGTTAGATAAACTACTAATTAGGGCTTCCATAACTTGCCCATTCTCCTGCATCTCTCTCTTTTGGTCATCGGTGAGAGTACCGGTAGGAGCAACATAGGCATTCTCAACATAGCTCTAGTGTTGAGCACCCATTATTTTGATGTATATCTTCATTCTGTCTTTCCATATACTGAAATTTTCTCTGTTGAACTCTGGACCTTCCCTCTTCATCATTAGACTGGGATCTTTACCTCAAGTGGTTAAGCTTATAACACAGAGGACCTGGAGGACACTCTGATACCAATTGATAACTCAATGATGAACAGATACTACCAAACCAGTACTGAGAGGGGGGGGGGGGTGAATCAGTACAGACAAAAACACAATCCTAAACCAGTTTGTCAGCAGACACTGTGCTTAGGCAGACAAACAGTAACACCGGTCTTAAACAAAGTACAACTGACAAAACCCAGAGTAACTGAGACAAGCATAAACTGGTTGACACTTATCTTCTCATACGATCTAATACTTCATTTCCATTTCACCCTAGTGCATGAACAGGTAATCTACCATCAAAGATATATATATATATATATATATATATATATATATATATATATATATATATATATATATATATATATATATAAACAGCTAGATCAACATGATTCACCGCTTGACAGAAAACAACATAGCATCACATGAAAAATACATCACATATGACACACATATTTTTCATGTGGAAACCCAACTGGGAAAAACCACGGTGGGGATGAATACCCACAAGCTTGTTTTTGAACTCTTTAGAAGTCCGCTTTGTTAGGAGCCTTGTCCGGTTAAAGACTGATACAACAAGTTCTGTTAGGAACCGATCCTATTAGGGATCACCTAGTTAAGGGATGGCTAGAATACCTGGTTAAGGGTTAAACCTTGTTAAAGGTTACCATGTTAGAGGATTTCAAGAACTCAATAGTTTTGAGTCACCCTGTTAAAGGATTTACAGTAAGCCGGTTAAAGCTACCCTGTTAAGGGATTTCTCAACTGTTGAAGTGGTTAGAGATCAACAGGTATTACAATGATCTGATAGCAGCACTCAATGCCAATGCAGATCTTCTTTAGCTCCTCTTCACCTTCTGCACTTATACTCTATAGGTATCACTTCTCTCTTCTGGTCTGACAAGAATTATGTATCTCTTCTCTTGGATACACACACACAACTTTTGTCAACAACCTCAGAAAGAAACACAACATCGACCTTATAGGAAACAGATAGGTCGGTAGCTTAAACTCTAAACCCTAAACCTGTTAGGTTAAGCAATTCAAACGGTTCAATCTTGACCATTGAGCACATTGCATTAAATGCAATAGTCTTGAACCAATCTCAAGACATTCTCCATCGTTTGTTTTCCACCGATTTGATAGCAGCTGATAACCCATCACATGTTATCACCATTTACAGACTTCGCATGTTCCCAAGGTAGATAGGGAAAATCTCCTTCATGCGCACAAGGTTGACGTGGCAACACTATCTATTCTTCATTACAATGCTAACTCATCACACAAAGTCACCGATTGAGTCACACAGGCTTGAGACACTTAAACCGGAAACCTTGAAGTTGAGACTACCAACCAGTAGTCATACAAAGCTTCCATGTGCTAGTTCCCATAACCACATGCCGGTTCACCTTAAACAAACACACTGCTTCACTTTGGCACAAATGTGAGTTCACAGTGTTATATCGGTTCTCACATATACCGGTTCTCTCCTCTTTAGCATATTGACATCAATGAAAACATACAATGTCATCATGTCCTTATGCCACTTCACATAATGCCAATAGTTAAGAAGTATGAAGATGATATTTGTTTCATGATCAAAGTGGATCATTGCATAATGGAAGCGGTTGAGCCAAGAAAAGAGGAAGTTGAGCCTATGGGCTATGAAGTGCTGAACAATATACTCATAGGGTATGCCTCTACCCTAGTTGCTTCACCACTTGATCCAAAGAAGAAGAGGACCAATACTTACTCTAAGAGGGTTAATCCTACTGAAGTGTTGGAATTGCACACTCCAATGAGAAATTGTAGGTGATGGAAGGTATTGTCATTGATGGCAACCTTCGAATCCTATGGCACCATCAGGCTTCAACACTGACAAACTCTACACCGGCAGATAGTTTAGCAGCAGCGACAAAGATGATTACTAGCACCTTGACTGACATGATTTTGTTTATTATATATTGGATTTAATTGTAACATCTTTTTTTAAGCCAACAAGGCGTATTGTAATAAGACTCATATATACGTATGAGATCTTGTAGATCATTTAAGATGCGGACATGGGAAGATTATTTGTAGAAGTAATATGCGAATATTAAGGCATATTTTGGAGTAAGGTTTATGGTTATTATATGAGCTTAAACCAGTACTGAACCTGGCATAGAAGATGCTGAACTAAAGCAACACATTATATTGGATTTGCATAATCCATTTTGTAAGTCAGTGAGACTTCCCTTTTGTAATTAGGCAGTGAGCTTTAGGTAGTTGGACTTCCTGCTTATGCAGGCCCCTATTGTAACTAATATCCATTCATTGGCTAGTGAGTGAATATTGTGGGTCACAAATATCGAGGTTTTTCCCACACTGGGTTTCCTCATTAAAAATCTCATGTTATGGTGTGCTTTATATGTTGTGCTTATTGTTCATATTTACTGCATTAATTCTTGTTTACCAGTACACTATTTTGGAATGCAATTTATTTAATAAGGTCAGAAAGTCTATTAACCGACAAGATATTGATTGGGGAATCCTAATAATTGGTATCAGAGGTTGGTCCTCTTTTTTTAAAAGCCTAACAGCTTGAGGGAGATTTCGACACCGATACAGATGGATAACTTGAGAAAGCAATTGGAAACAACTCTTGCAGATTATGATGTAGAAAAATTGAAGAATATCAAACTTGAAGATGATCTAAAGGCTACATAGGAAATCATTCAAGGACTTTAGGAGAATCTTACTATTGCTAGAAACAAAAGAAGAGAACTTCATGAAAAGATACAGAATGATGATGATGAAAAGGAAACTCTTAATGATCTTGTAAGCAAGATGAAGCAAGAAAACATGACCTTGAGGAATGAGATGCAAGATATGACTATGAGATTTTGTAAAGACACTGAAGATAGAAAGAAAAATGAAGATGACTTGGCTAGGAGAATCAATGATGCTGGAAATGAAAATCTAAGACTCAGTCATGAAAATGATATGTTAAAGATAGATCTGATTCACTTGGAACATGATAAAACTAAACTCATGAGATAGAAGGATTTCTTGAAAAATGAGTTGGCTACTACAAATCAACATAAAGAGAAATTCAAGAAAAGTTTAGAAGAACTTGATGACATGTTGAAAAATCAAAAACCTAATGGAGATACTAATGGACTTAGCTTTGAAGTTGGTGAAACCTCTGGTACTGCAAACAATCATGATCACAGTAAATTGGTAAGACAACCTTATGCCTTCAAATTTAATGAGAAATGCTTTAACTGTAACAAGTATGGTCATAGAGAAAATCAGTGTAGATCTAGAAACTATCAGAACACTAATGCACCCACCGATCAATGTTCTAAATGCATCAAAATCGGTCATAATTCAGAAAATTACAGAATGAATGTAAGATGTTACATTTGTGGAAGATTTGGACACTTATCTAATCAATGCAGAATACATACCGGCATAGGCTATGGAAAAGCTATTTAGAAAAACAATGTGACTTGTTATGCTTGTAACAAGATTGGTCATATTGCAAAATTTTGTAGAAGACATCACTGACAAATAACAAAGGACCCAGTTTGAAAGGTAAAGAGAAGGTTGATGAGGTAAAGAAAGAATTTTCAAAATAATGGATTCCAAAGAGAGATCAGAATGTTGATGAGACTATTCCTTCACCGGTAGAACAAAGTATCACTCTACCGGTAGGAGATTCTTCATCTAACTAAAAAGAAACCATTTGGGGGTATGAAAACTAATTGAAAATCATGCTAGTTTACCCTCAGTTGATGGTAAGAAGATGAATTGCTTCTTTACTAGCAGATGTGTTAAGTTTCACTTAACTAATAGGAATTTATTGTGGTAGTTGAAGGAAATGACATTATAAAGCAAGTGTTTTTCACTCTTTTTCACTCACTGAGCATTCAAATTTCCTAAGAGCGTGAAAAACCCGAGCGAAGGCATACACAATGAGAAGTGAAGAAAAATATTTCAAG
This sequence comes from Cryptomeria japonica, assembly GCF_030272615.1. Classification (NCBI taxonomy): domain Eukaryota; kingdom Viridiplantae; phylum Streptophyta; class Pinopsida; order Cupressales; family Cupressaceae; genus Cryptomeria; species Cryptomeria japonica. The sequence continues at coordinate 203,857,279 of NC_081414.1, forward strand.
CATCCAAACCTAAAGGCAGATTAAGGTATTTATCAAATGGCTTCCTCCTCTGCACCTGAATTCATTGCAGACCCTACTATTATTGAAGTGGTTAAACGCCCTAGGCCCGTATTTAAGATCATACCCAAAGTAGTGAAGTAGGATAATACCCTAGGTGCATTCTCTAAAATCCCTAAAGGAGTTGCATATGCAGAAGACCCTAGGATATACATACATTGCCATATTGAGGAACTAGGTGCTGATGAAATTATGAACATGTATAGGACTGTAATTTGTGATGAGAATGGTATTTTGAAACCGGAACATAAGATCATAGAAACCATAGGTTTTGTGGAAATACTTAGTATTCCTGATTTTCCTAAGGAAGTTGTGAGAATTATGCTAAGTAGAGTTCATGGGGAATTTTTTTGGCTTGACTCCATCCATAAGGTCATAAGAGAAGTAGTTAAGGTAGTGACTGGCTTACCTTCCACCGATAGCAGGCTTGACAAAACTAAGAAAGTTCCAAACAACACTGTGATGACATTAACTGGTGCAACCCATGACAACAGATCCTTAAGAGTCAATGATGTGAAAGATATAAATGTCAGATTCATTAGCATGATACTAGGATACAAAACTACACATGCTAACAAATTGAACTCTGTTTCTAGTTTATGTATCAAGAGTTCTTAAGACATGGTGAATAGTAATGGTAAGATTGACATATGTGAATGGCTAAAGGATGAATTAATTGACAATCTGAAGAAAATTAAAGGTGATAAGAAAGGTACTTTCAGATTTGGTAATCTACTTGTGTGCCTAATGCTATATATTACAAAGAAAGTTCCCGATATAGGTAGCAAAGAATTTGGTTTTGACATACCGGTAGGAAAACAACTATTGGATATCCTTACCGGCATGGGAGATGACAAGGAAAACAACATAATTGAATAATTCCAAGCATTTAAGGCTAGAATGAAAACAAGGGAAAGGTTATCTCAGAGCATAGGTGACAAATATCAGAAATAAAGATGTTTTGTTATAAAGAAAGATGAAATCTAGATGGAAGCAGTGGTTCCTAGAACTGTTTGGGTAACAGAAATGGGTTATGAGGCAGATGAAAACATAATTGAGACATATGCTCAAGCCCTACTTGAAGCCCCTAGAGAACCTGAAGAGGAAATATTTGGATATGCTAAAACCATTGAGAGCAAGGTACAAACCCTTAAACGAAGGAAGAAAAGAGAACAATCTATCAGAAAAGCAACAAAACAGGCCAAAGAGATCAAGGAAAACATATTGAATATCATTGGTATTAAGGAAAGTGACTTGGAAGGGTTACAACCGAAAGCTCATCTTTCAGCAGTTGGAACTTCATCTGACAGTGAAATCCCAACTGAGTTTAAGAGAGTAGAAAGGAAAAGAAAACCTTCACTGACACCTCTCCTGCATCAAAGAGAATAAGAAGGAAACAAGAGGTAGTAAGGCCCCCAGCAAAGAAAATGACACGAAGGAAGAAGAAGGAAAAATAGGTTATTCCTCCTTTATATAATCTTTTAAATGAAATAACAGATGAAGGAAACTTGTCTAATGTCAGTAAATTGTATGATACTTTTACTAATGAAGAAAAGGAAAGCATTGAAAACAATATCATTCTACACTTAGACATTTACAAGAAATTTTTGATAGAAGTTGTAGATGATTTACCAAGTGACTTGTATAGGAGACTTGATGCAAAGAGACTAGCTATTATAGAATTATACAAGAAAATAAAGATAGAGAAATTACTTGTAGTTTACCCTGTGAAATCAACAGATGAAATTGATGAATTGATAAGTGAGACAAACAGGACAATATTTTCTAGTGGCAACGACATGTAGGTTTAATGGCTAGAAGAGTGAATGAAATCTCTAAAGAGACAACGGATAAATGAGATATCTTCTTTGTGGAGAAAGAAAAATAAGAAGAGCTCAAACGACCCAAAACTTTTAGAGTTTACCAAAAGGATAAGGACAAAGGTAAAGGAAAGGTAGGTGGACCTCCAAGCATAAAAGTAATAGACAACTTGCCCCCACCTCCTTTTGATACTCCACCAATTGAGACTATTGATACACCGCCGATAACTGATAATGTTGAGTTGGAAACAACACATGAGGACACCAATCCTGATTCAAAAGTTTTATACACAATGAATATTGATACACAAGAGGTAAATATTGTGGTTGATAAGGAAACCACCGGTGAAAAGAAAGATGTGGCTACAGAGCCACCAACTGAGAATATTGCAGTGGAAATACATGTAGAGAACAAACAGTTGAAAATACTGAAACTGGGGTTGAGACACAAACTGAACAATCAGTTGACCCCCTGGCTCTGGAATGGTGACTGATACCACTGGTGCACACATTGAAAAAACCACTGAGTTAGAGAAACCAACTGATAATAACATAGTAAAACTAGTTGAGATACTGACAGTGGATAGTTCAGAGGTGTATACTAAGAAGCCAGTAGTGAATACTGAGACTTCATTAGAGAAATCGACAGTAGAAAGCACAAAGAAACAAACTGAGGTACACACTGAGAAACATGAAGAGAAAAAGGTTGAGGTATAGATTCAAACTAAGATAGTGCCACCAACAACTACTAAGAAACCCAAGTCTTTGCTAGTTGAGATGCAGACACAAACTGACCTATCAGAGGTCAACACAAGCAAAGAGGTTACTTACACCAGCGGAATGCAGATTGTTAAGGTAGTTGGACAATCATCTAGTTCTTCCATGATAGAATTTAGACCAACTAATGTAACAGAGGTATTATTGGATTCAATTAAGAAAATCATAGAGTGTAATGAACTAGCATATAAGGCTATTGATGATACCACTCCTATTCTAAAATTGATTGCACCCAAGTCCAATGTGGACAATAAAGATTCTTTAAGTCAATTAGACACATTGTCTAAGTATATCACTGGTAACATATTGACAGTTGAATAGATAAATGAGGAGACATTTAGAGAGAAAATGAACAGAGAAAGGATAAATTCTTTGATGAGACAATAAAGAAGTGCATGGGACATATTGACACACTCCTACTGACACTAAGCAAAACAATAATGGAATTTAAGGAATTGTACAGAGACACATGCAAGACTGATATTTTGACAGTGGATATAGACAAGAAAATCAGTAAAGCATAGAAAGAAAGAAATGATATTGCTGATAATCTCATCGGTTCATCAAAACCTATATCGGTTATATAGCAGGAAATAGCATGTTTTGAGGAGAAAATTGAAAAAATTGAAAACGAGAAGGAAAGAATAAAATTCAAGGCGAAAGAGCTTAAATGTAGACTTGGTCCTAAACTTGACAACCTCATCTCTTTGAGAAAAGAGATCTCAGAGGCACTTGTTCCAGGACTAAAGACACCGGAAGAGAAAATGCACATCCTCACTGGTACAATTCAAAGGAATGAAGCAACATTGAAGGATAGTGAAAGGTTCACCCAGAGCCTAAATTTTCCATTGGCGGATCTATTTCATATTTTAACCAACCGGTTACAGGGTTCCAGCTGAGAACTACACTTAGTTGACATTTTTGACAGCCTTTATCATTGATGTGGGAGTAGTAGAGATGAGAAAAATGATGGACATAAGAGATCATCTACTTAGGGGGAGCACACAATTTTGGTAATATATTTGGACTTCAAATTTTGGATACATTTTTGAATTTTTCTCATGGGTGTTCCCATCAATGCCAAAGGGGGAGATTGTTGGTATTGCACACTAAAATGAGAAATTGTAAGTGATTGAAGGTATTTTCATTGATGGAAACCTTGCAATCCTATGGCACTAGCAGGCACCGTCACTGACAGACTCTACACCGACAGATGGTTTATCGACAATGACAAAGATGATTACCGACACCCTGGCCGTCAGGATTTTGTTTATTGTATATTATATTTAATTGTAACATCCTTTTGTAAGCCAACAAGGCGTATTGCAATAAGACTCATATATAAGTATGAGATCTTGTAGATTATTTAAGATGCAGACATGGGAAGATTATTTGCTGAAGTAATATGCAAATATTAAGGCATATTTTGGAATAAGGTTTATGGTTATTGTATGAGCTTAAATCGGTACTGAACCTGGCATAGAAGATGTTGAACTAAAGCAGTACATTATATTGGATTTGCATAATCCATTTTGTAAGTCAGTGAGACTTCCCTTTTATAATTAAGCAGCGAGCTTTAGGTAGTTGGCCTTCCTGCATGTGCAGGCCCCTATTGTAAGTAATATCCATTCATTGGCCAGTGAGTGAATATTGTGGGTCACAAATCCCACCAAGGTTTCCTCGTTAAAAATATCATGTTATGGTGTTCTTTCTATGTTGTGCTTATTGTTCATATTTACTGCATTAATTCTTGTTTGCCGGTACACTGTTTAGGAATGCAATTTATTTAATAAGGTTAGAAAATGTGTTAACCGACAAGATACTGATTCACCCCCCTCTCAGTATCTTTGGGAATCCTAAAATGAAGTACCAAAGTAGAGGAAGAAGAAAGTTGTGCCATCAGCATCCTCACTGGTTACATCTACTGCCAGTCAAAAGGTGACCAAGAGGTCATCAACCAGGAAAAAACTGGAGGCTATTCCACCAAAGGTATTTGGGAGGAAGAGGAAAACCAAGAACGGAGTACAAGATTCAGAAGACACTAAACCGGAAGCTGAAATGAAGAAGATGAGGCAATCGGGTAAGAAGACCAAGCTAACTGGTAATGTACCTATAACCTCTACAGCGGTAAATATACACATTGGTTCTTAGAAGCCTATGGTACATTATCAAAGGATTAGAAAGAATATTAGAAGGAAAATTCTTGATGTTCTAAAAGATTATTTTGATGATCTTAACGATACTGAAAAGCAGGAGGTGGAGCAAGAACTCATTAAGTATTTATGTGATAATGATTGGTCTCCAATAGATATTAAACCTATAGTTTCTAATTCTTTGTATGATTCTTTGGACAATAAATGGCGCATTGTCATTGAAAAGGAGTAAACAATTAGGGAGCAAATTTTTGCTCAATATTTCCCACATGCTTCCAATTTTGAATTATTTGAGATTCTTGATCGATTCAAAGGCATCTTTTTCATGAGAAAGAGAAGACTTCAGTTACTTGAAGGGAAAATCTTTGAAGTAGAAAAGGACACTCATCTACAGGTTCAAAAAGCTATCAAGATGCAAAAGGTATCTAAAGAAAATCTACAGGCCGAGCAAGTGTTTGACCTATCAAAATCAAAACCGGATGAAGTCTTAAATGATCAGGGAGAAAGAGTAGCTTATCAAAATGATCCTATCGATGTGGATGCATTAGATGTTGAAGGTACTAAACTAGAGAAAGTGGAGAAAGAGAAGGTAGAGAAGGAAAAAGTAGAGAAAGAGAAAGAAGAGAAAGAGAAAGCGGAGAAGGAAAAAGAAGAGAAATAGAAAGTGGAGAAGGAGAAAGTGGAGAAAGAAAAAACAAAGAAAGAGAAAGTGAAGAAGGAGAAAGCGAAGAAGGAGAAAGAAGAGAAGGAGAAAGTAGAGAAGGAGAAAGCAGAGAAGGAGAAAGTGGAAAAAGAGGAGAAAGAGAAGGGTGACAAGGAGGCCAAGGAAAAAGAAGAGTAGGAGAAGAAGAGACAAGAGGAGATAAAAGCAAAGGAAGGAGGATAGACTTCTAAGATTCCCAAGGCAACCAAAGATCAAGTTCAATCTAAATAGGTTGATCGCACCAGTCATAGTGAATTGACTCTTGCCTGTCTTAACAAATCTATAGATGAAAATGAGATACTTAGAAGTATTCAACTTGCTCAAGAAATATTGGAGGAACTAAGGAAGAAGAAAGAAAAAGATGTTATTCGATTTGCTGTTGATACTCTTTCAAACTTAGTCCCTGATACTGATCTTTCTGGTACCGATTCCTCACTAGGCCAGTTGAAGCTTCTATGCATGATATTGGGTGATCAAGTGCAATCATTGGAAGATGTTGCCCAGGCTAATGCAGAGAAAAAGCATGAAAAAGCACTAAAAGTTGCATTTGTGAAGCAAATTGATGAAGACAGAGCCAAGATGACCCATCAGAGAGATGATATCAGTCTGGCAATGGCTGAAGGACATAAACTTTTGAACAAAATCTGCCAGCTGGATCTATTTTGTGATGATTCTCTGAAGAAGAAAGATCAACTCCAATTGGAATTAAAGTAGTATATGGAGAACTTCAAAGTGCCATATGATTCCTTCATAGTGTATGGGCAGACTGTATAGACTCATAGGCAACAAATTTCCAGGATTGATTCAGAGATCTGCAAGTGGACTCAAGATCTACAGAAGCTTCAGTTGCTTTTATTACCTAAGTTGCAGATTCTTCAGAAGTGCTTTCTAAAGATGGAAGCCATTATTGTCACTCAATAAATGAGCACTATGGATACCGTGGAGGAGTTAGCATTCCAGATGAACACTCAGAGTGAAATTTCTGCCTCACTCCTAGATACTTGGTCTATAGACATGAAGAAATTTCTGAAAAAGTTTAAATTCATTTTTGAAAAGTTTTACTCCTTATTGTCATAAACATATACTCTATTTTCATGTTATGCAATATGATTTTGGTAAATCTCTATAGCATGTTTGCATTACTTTGTCAATATTGGCAAAGAGGGAGTGGTATTTGAAAATTTTATGCAAATGGAAGTAGTACATGCTTGTAATTTTGGCAAAGGGAGTAGTGTATATGGTTGGGGGAGTAATTTTGATTATGGCATTATTTTTGTTTTGTAAGCACTTAGATGTCAAATTTTCCTAAGTGTTGCCATCAATGCCAAAGGGGGAGATTGTTGGTATTTTGATGATATTTGTACTTAGTTGTGATTATCATTGATGGACACACACTTATTTGCTGTATGAGTTATTCTCAACCGGTAGTATGTGATGAATTGTTCAAACCGGTATTAGATGACAATGTATGCATAGTTTTTGTTTGTAGAAGACTATCGGTGTTTGTAGAAGGAGCTTACCAGTCAAAGCATGATCGAGGACCTCAAGCGGTATGAGGACCCCAAGTGACAGCCAATCTTTTTAAGATCAGAACACTATGTTCCAGTTTACCAGCCTTTGTTGTTAAACTGGTAATCGATATACTTTGTTTTGTTAACCAACAAACTTGTAAAGTGTGTGAGTTTTCATCCACCGACACCAATGCGGTGATTATGTATCATGTTACAAATTGTGTCTAGATGCATTGTACCTAGGAAATTGTAATCTAATCTCATTGGATTGACAGTAAATCAGATTCCTATATGAGGACATCATGTCTAGGGTTTTGAGAAAAGTTGTGTAAGAAGATTAGGTTTTTGCAAAAAGTATCTTACGATAGAGATTGAACGTGCAAAGGACAGAAGACTGAAGTAATGCTGCAATGCATTAACAAAGAGAAATCAAGGATCTAACTAAGCATTTTGTGCTACTTTATAGATCACTTACTTGTTGATTACTAATCTCTTCAACAAGTCAGAAACCCTTAACCGGGTAGGCTTAGTTAAGCCTGTTCTAAATCCTCTAACAAGGTGGTTCATAGTTGTGGATTTGAAATCCTTTAATAGGACTTATCTCCTAATAGAGATCAAGATTCCTAATAGGATTTGTTCTGGTGAAGAACATTGTAAGGCCTTACCGGTCTGACCTTAACCGACCTGGTTGCTATTCTGCAGATAGGAGACTTGTGAGTTTTACTCACCATGGTTTTTCCCATTTGGGTTTCCATGTGAAAATATCTTCTGTTATGGTGATTATGTTATTGTGGGTGAATTCTTTATTTGCTATTTGGCTTGTTTGCATATTAACCAGTTTGTTGTTTAAAGGACTATACCGGTTTGTAGTAAAATTGCTTAAGTGTTTGGTAAGGTTTTTGGGTATACTAATTCACCCCCCCTTAGTATTCATCACAATCATTATCATTATTCTATTGAACCACAAGAACACTAACTAAATTGATTGAAAAACTTAAAAAATTCACTTGCAGACCTCCTAATCACAAACCATCTAAATTAAGGACACATTTGAATGTCTCAAACACTCTACCAAATCCGCAAATCAAAATATATTAATGCAGAGCAAAAACTAGAACACTCATCAACACTGAATAACTAAAAAAACAATCTCAATAACAGGCCACACAAATCAATCGAATAATCATGCAGACCACATAAAATTCTGCCGAATCAACTAGAAACACATATCTCAAAACCCTTTAATCTGCAATAACTCAACTCCAACACACTAGCCAAACCAACTCACTTAATCTGACTGCAACACTGGAACACACCGAGAAATATGTTGACATCAATTTTAAAACATTGTTCTAACAAACTTCTCAACAATATCCAACAATCACCCCCTTTGGCATTGATGGAAACATATGAATGCGAAAAGCAATCTATGCAAAGAAAGAAAATAATCATCTCCCCCTTAGATCATGTACACAACTCAACATAGATCTCTTTCACATAGTTTTTCACATGACTCTTTCTCCCCCTTTGATAGCAATACCAAAGACACATATCTCACAATAATCTCTAGCTAAACTCTCTCCTCAACTGAACTTAACAAATCATAACACTGATTACTCCCCCTGAGTAGTAGCCACCACTCATCAATTTGGAGCACAAGATATGACTGTGAAATCCACTAGTTTGATGTAAATCTATGCATCTTAGTTCTTATCCAGAGGGGCAATCACCCCTAGCTTGCCTCTGAGATACTCAAAAGTATTCTTAGGCAAAGGCTTCATGAAGATATCTACAATTTGTTCCTTTGTAGATGCATACTCCAATCTATCTTCCTTCTCATTCACCTTCTCTCTCAAGAAATGAAACTTGATTTATATATGCTTGGTGTTGGAATGCAACACCAAATTCTTAGATATATTGATAGCACTTGAACTATCATAGTATATACTAGTAGGCACATCATAAATAACTTTGGTATCCTTCAACATCTGCTTCATCCATATTACCTATGTATAATTGCTAGTAGCAACAATATACTCAGCCTCTACAGTAGATAAAGAAATAGCATTCTGCTTCTTACTCATTCATGAAACCAATCTTTTTCCCAAGAAAAATGCACCACCACTAGTACTCTTCCAGTCATCAGCATCACCTGCCCAATCAACATCTGTAAAAGTACTCAAAGTAAAGTCATAATCTATAGGATACCACAAACCAAAATCAACTATCCCTTTCAAATATCTAAATATTCTTTTCACAACAATAACATGAGGTTCCTTATGGTTAACTTGAAATCTAGCAATAAGACATACAACATTTATAATATCTGGTCTAGTCTGAGTTAAATTAAGTAGTCCACCAATCATAGACCTATATCTAGTCTGATTTTCTTTCAGAGAATCACCATCCTTTGTCAACTTACATCCAGTTATCATAGGAGTACCAACTGGCTTAGCATCATCCAAACCAAACTTCTTCAACAATTCATTTCAATACTTGGACTGAGATATGAAAATACCTTTATCCAAATGAGTAATTAGCAATCCCCAAAAGAATTTCACCTCACCAATCATAGACATCTAAAACTCATTGTGCATATCATCAACAAACTTCTTGCACAAACCATCATTCCCTCCAAAAATAATGTCATCCACAAATATGTCAACAATAAAAATATTGTCATGATCAATCTTGAAATATGAATTACTATCAGCAATACCTTTATTGAATTCAAGCTTCATCAAATACTTATCCAATCTAGCATACCAAGCTCTGGGGGCTTGATTTAGTCCATACAATGCTTTCTTCAATCTACAAACCATATCTTCCTATTCTGTTAACTGAAATCCATCTAGTTACTCAATATAGACTTCCTATTCCAACTCACCATTAAGAAAGGGTGATTGGACATCCATCTGGTAAACTTTAAAATCTTTCTAAGAAGCACAAGCAAGAAATAATATAATAGTTTCAATTCTAGCTACTGGTGCAAAAGTCTCCTCAAAACCAACACCTCCCATCTGAGAATAACCCTTACAAATAGGTCTAGCTTTATTCCTAACAACTTCACCCTTTTCATCCAATTTTTTTATGAATACTCATTTAGTTCGAATTACATTTTTATTCTTAGGTCTGGGAACAAGAATCCATGTATTATTCTTCTTAATCTGATTTAATTCTTCTTCCATTGCTTTAACCCAATTTTAATCTTTACACACTTTACTAACAACTTTAGGCTCAATCTTAGAAATCAAGCAATACTATTCAACAATTATTATCCTAGTCATCACACCTTTGTTGGCATTGCATGAAGATTGTATTGAAGAAGTGTAGTGTTGTCATTGATGTCAACAAAAACTGATAATAAAACAGTAAAGCAACTGATAATGAAGTCGTATAGTAACTGGTAATGATGCAGTGAAGATCAACCGGTAACCCTAACCGATGGAGATTGGTGATCGGTTGTGATGATTTATGAGCAAATGATGATCGATGATGAAGATGCCACGTAAGTACGTTGCACGTGATGAGTTTTGAAAAGGTTTTGGAATGTAAAGATAACCGTTTATCTTGGGAATGATCAAATGCATAATATGAAGTTAAACATACATGATGTGTTACAAGATTCAAAGTGCAATGATCCAGGAGCGGTTGTAGATGCCTAGAAGAATGTAAAGTTGATTGCATGTAATCTAATAGTGAATATTAAACCGATGTGTTTGTAATCTCTATGATATTTGTAGGGTTTGTGTTGTGTTACCAACCTAATGTATTTTCTTATAAGGTCGATGATTTGATTCAATGATGTGGTGGGAAATTTGATTAAGTATGAAAGTAATTGTTGCCGAATGAGGAGGTGTGTCTGCAGAATGATGTGAAGGCAGATAGGAGTGATAAAGGATCTAATTCAACAATGAAGTGCTATTTCCATATCAGTCAAAGAACCATTCTCTAACCATTACAACAGTAAAATCCCTTAACTGGGTAAGCTTTAACAGGCTTGTTGTGTTAAGATAAACATTGAACAACTGAGAGGGGGGGGGGGTGAATCAGTTGTTAATAGATTATAACTTTTAATCCACAATACAACCTTAAACAAATCAAGTACTGGTAAAGCACAAACAAATGCCGGTAAACAATACAACTTAATAATTAACCAGATAATCAATGTAAAGCAACCATACCACATAACACCATGATTTGTACATGGAAAACCCAAAAAGGGAAAAAAAATGAAGGGAAACCTACCCACAGTCAGATGATACTTCTGCAGAAAGTGTGTCACAAGAGGGGTCTACACTTGCAGGAAGGCACACTGCCTAGAACATACCACTCATTACAAAAAAGTCTCATTGACTACAAAGAAGCTACAACCTTCTCAAGATAAATGGACAAAAATTCAATAGAGTGAACTGTTGGAAATAGCATCTACTATGCCTGATTACAGTCTCGGTTAAGCTCAATGCCGAAGGACTAAATCCTCTTCTGAGTCCAATTCGATCACCAATGATCGATCAACTCCTCTGCCTGAATGATATTACAATATTCGCATATTACATTCCTTGACCATGAACTCTCTAATAACCATGATACTTTACAAAGAGTTTCTACCTCTTATTTATACAAACCCTAAGGCCTAAACCAATTAGGTTGGCCACCTAAAGATATTACAATAAGATCATTACATAATTCTATATTACAATGATATGCCATGTTGGCTTAAGCCCAAAACAATAATAACAAATCCATAAAACATTTCGAATCATCCAAGTAACGTGTAGAGTACACGCTAGCATGATACTGATCCATAACCTAGATAGGTACCAGACCTATTCTGGGTCCACCACGCCAAAGTAATGTCTTCAAGCAATTGAAGCACGATCAACGAACATCTTTAGCATCTTGAAATCCTTGAAGAAGCTGCACCAACAACAATTGTGCATCCTGTCACAATTCCTTAATGAAAGTACTCCCGGTAAATCCTTAAACCAGTGCCGGTAAGGGTTTACTAGAGTGTATGACAATCATCCAATTAACAAGCCAATACCGACCAAAACATTCTCATGGAGCATATAACACATGAAATCCAATATACTTAACTGATCCAAACATGCCGGAAGTGTCCAACAGATAGTCTCTTCTACCAATAACACAAGAACTTCTACCTGTAACCTGTCTGCTAGTAACCATCCATAACAGATAGTGTTGACATCAATGAAAAAAGATCAATGTAGCACATAATCATTTCATCCATAATGCCAACATGTTGTTGAAATCCTCTAACTAGGTGATCCATTAGCTTGGATTTGAAATCCTCCACTGAGGTTACCTTTAATAGGGTATTTGTAGCCAATCCCTTAATCAGGTGGTCCTTAAACAGATCTATTCCTAATAGGACATTATTGTATAAGCTTCTAACTGGGCTTGGCTCCTAACAGGGTGAACTTAAGAAGAGTTCAAAATACTTGTGGGTATTCATCCCCACCGTGGTTTTTCCCATTTGGGTTTCCATGAGAAAAATCATTGTGTCAAGTGGTGAATGATTTTGTGGATGTGTTTTTGGTATGGTTGATATGAATGACCGGTAAATATGCATAGATATATTTAAATAATTGGAAATGATCTGAAATATGTTATTACTGGTATTAGTGAAGTGGTTTATGGTTTTGGTCTAAGGATATTTAAATTTTCAGATCTATTGCTTTATATCACTGATGTTTTAGGTCAACTGGTACGGTTTAACAGTACAACTGCAGATTTGTTAAAGTGACTAAACTGGTAAACTTTATGAGTTGTTTTTGAGTTGGAAATAAGTTTGGTGAAAGCCTAGTTAATTTTCTATCTATTGATTCACCCCACTCTCTTAGTAGTTGACTAGATCTTTATAATTTTATCATATTATCAATTGGTATCAGAGCCTTTCAGGTCCTCTTGAGTATAAGCCTAACAACTTGAGGAAAATATCTAGGAGAAAATGATGAAGAGAGAAGGTCCGAAGTTCAATAGAGATAACTACAAAATCTGGAGTGACAGGATGGATATTTACATCAAGAGCTTAGGAAGTCAACATTGGGATCATGTTACTAATAAGTATAACTTGTTAGGCCCAATATGGAAAGCTAATGTACTAAGAGGGGAGGGGTGAATCAGTACTTCAAATCCTTCTCTTAACAATATCTTTACTATCAAGTATGAACTGAATAGTGCATTAACATAATATAATGCTAAAACAAATAAATAATAATCATACATGATTCACTCCATAACACATATATTTTGGTTACCTAGAAACTCTTGGTTAGAGAGAAAAACTGCGGTGGGGATGGAACCCACAACTTCACTACTGCAATAATAAAGGTTGCTCGGTCAGAGCTACATGTTTAGCTAGTTCTGATAACTTACCTTGTTAGGAGTATCAAGATCTATTAGATCTACCTTGCTAAAGGATTTTACAACACTTAATCTAAATGCTGCACCTGGTTAGAGGCTTTACAATTTATAGACTTGATTAGAGTCTTTTACCCTGTTAAAGGTTTCTCTTACAACTTCAAAATTTTCAATAAAATCTTTACAAATATCTACAACTTTACATCTGAAATGTTATAGCAGATTCTATGTGCTCAGATAAGATTACCTTGCCTATAGCATACCTTGGCAACCCATAATGTAACTCGGTAAACCCTTCTGTTTACTTTATTCTTTAACTGTTCTCTGAAATCCTTCTCGGTGACCTTTGTGTCTTTGTAATAGTCATAACACTTAGTGCTTTCATATGTCTTGCTTCATATATTTCTATATCTTCCTTTCTATCATACTACATGTATATGTGTGATCTTAATCCATGTTGTATAAATAGATCTCTTATGTCGGTGATCCATTAATTGCTTCGATCTTACAAACATGTTTTATCGAATGAATAACCATGCAAAATATTTCATTGGTTAGATGACCTCAAAATCATACACAATCTTTAAGTACAATTTCCAATGTGATAACGGTTCTATGTTCCTTGATCTTGTAACACGTTTTCATATGTATGTCCAGGATCAATGAATCTAGTAACACATTTCACTCGGTGTATATCAACTTGGTGTGTCATCTTTGTTGCTCAGTAGACATGGAATGATACTCGGTAGACAACTCAGTGCATACTGGGCTCTTGAGAATACTTTCTTCTATAACCGACTGGACTGTGCATACCGACTGAATATTTTGGTAGAGATAACCGACTAGAGTATATAGAATAAATTTGAGCATAAAACTAATGGAAACTTGATAAGTAGTAACAATCTCCCCTTTTGACATTAGTTGAGATGTTTGGCAAAAACTACTTTCAAAGTTATAACTCAATAATCTATATACTTGCAAAATTTGACTAAATTGACAGTATATATATTAGTCAATAAAATAGTAAATCCAGATATACTCCCCTTATCAATATACTGTACAAAACTCTGATTTGTATGCTCAGTGATCTGCTCTTGTTCTTTGCTTATTGTTTTGTTCACTGCTCGGTTCACTGCTCTTGGATACTCTGCTCACTCTACTTGGTATACTCCCCCTGTATACTACACTTCTTTTGTTTGATACTATACTTTGATGCTTTGAATACTATATCACTCCCCCTTTTTTACAAACATCAAAATTTAGTTACCATTCGGTGGTGGCAACTGGTCAAAAATGGATTTGTACTTTGTTCGTGCTTCGGTGAGAGCGATAGAGAGGGAATCCTTTACACTGTCCATTAAATAATTTTGCACTTGAATATCAACCAATAATGATATTAAGCCATCTAGAGTGCTTCCCTCTTGTGTAGTAGATAAGTATGTGGCTCAGTTGATCTGTTCTTGGATGGATGAAAGATGAGGAAGGAATAATATCTGAAGTGTCATTATGTCCATCCTGATCTTGTGTTCTTCATTTCTTAGGTCCAATTGTTGAGCCATGAGCTATTGTAACTTTGTATAGAAATTCTGAACTGAATTGGGCTCTATGGTCAACTTATTTGAGAGATCTGTGATCTCTTTCTCAATTGCTTCAGTTTTATTTTTGATGTCATTAATGAATAAAGAAAATGTACAGAGTTTCTAAAATAAATAAAGAATGTGCTTGAGTTGAGGGGACAACTCAGCAATAAATTTGACAAGTTTGACTTTGCCAATAGCTATAGCTTTCTGTACCTCTTCTATCATTTTTGTAGTGAGCTCCTTGTCTTTTAGCTTGCTCAAATATTCGGATGCATCTACTCTAGATGTCTCTATCTTGGTTAGGAGTTCATCCAGTTGAATGTGGATGGCTGCATCTTTGGTTATTGTAGCTTCAGGTAGCATATCTGTTAAGAGTGCTTTCACCTTCTGAAGTACTTTATTTTTCTTTTGAATAGCCATTTGCTTCTCTTGTTTGGCCTTTGCTTTGCATAGTTCACCAAAATCAACGAGTGTTTGCCCCTTTAATTTGGATATATCAACATTGGGCAACACTATTGGTTTTGATAAATCTACTTTGAAACTATGCTTTTTCATCTTCTTTTCTTTACCTTTCACCGATTGAACTAAGACAATGGCTTGTGAGGCTTGATGACCCTCGGTAGGTTGCTTGGTAGAGGCAACACTTTGGTTGGTTTCTTTAGCCTTTGTAGTGTCCTTTGGTGTCTCAGTACTTCGTGTCTCAGTTGGAACATTTTTAATGCTAGGAGGTGCTTGAGAAGTCTGTTCTTGAGTAGTACCTTCTCCTGCTGTAGATTTGTGACATTCGGTACCTTGATTTGTATCCTGAGGGGTTTCGATTGAGACAGGTTGATTGACTAGTGGATAAGGCTTAACTTGTTCCAAGACTAATTCACTGGATACAAGTTTTGCATATGCAGTGCCTTCTATCATTTCCTGTTCTGGTGCCTCTGTATCCATGATATCTTCATCTATTTGAATGGTGTCAGCAGGGTCTTGCTCGGTAACATCAGGATCTTGCTCGGTGACATCAACTATTTCAACTTCAGCTTGCTCACCGACATCCTTGTTTCTAAAGATTCCCTGCCACTTTTCTTTTGTCTCATTTTCCACTTCTATATAGCCCATTCATCAGTTTCAAGGCTTTTTGTTTGACGAGGAACTTTGTGTGGTAGGTTGTCAGATGTTCTTTTATTTCAGCTACCGACATGTCAGGAAAGAGATGTACCAGACTTCTTTCTCTAAGTTTAGGGCATATTGCCACCTGTTATCAATATGTGCATATAATTCTTTTGAAAGAGAATTAGAGACTTCTAATGGGACGAATCAAAGTTTTAGAAGTGTGCAGATGATAGCTTCTTCTATTTGTCTCTTTTCATCTTCATTTCTAGATTCATACTTAACATATTTGAATCCTCCAAATCCACCATATTCCTTCAGATTAGCACAAAAACTTTCAACACTATGTACATTTACCTTCTTGCTCTTGACAATCTGAAATTTGCTTGCATCCTCAAATTCGGTGTCACTAGACTCTTTTGCCAAAATGACTCTCCGAGTAGATTTCTTGTAAGTTTTTGTTACCTTGGGACTAGTAACACTCTTTGTTTTCTTACTCGGTGATGCTGCAGATGCTCTAGTGTTAGGTCGCTTTGCTGGAGGAGTCGGTGAGGCCTTTGATGTATACTATTTCTTTCTTTTCAACACTTTTCCCTTAGGCAATTCGGTGCTCAGTGTTATAGATGCCTCTTGGGCTTCAGATTCCTCTTCAGTAATGGCTATAGTGCCTTTGATAGGTGTGGAGGAAGAATCTTCTCTGAATTTTTCTGATAATGCCTTTATCATCTTTGTTGCCTTTCTTGTAGCTTTGAGTACTACAATGCTCATTTTTACTTTTTCTTTCACTTCTTCATAGGTTCCATACCTCAGCTCGGTAGCATGCCTTGGTAATGTAAGAAATTCATCAATTTGTTGTTGTGTGATGTCAAAATCAATCTCGTAACCCATAGGTGACAAAGATTGAGTTCTTGGTTCCACAACATTCACATAACAGTAATCAGTGTCTACTTCAAAACATATGTCATCTTTGTATTTCTCCACTAGCTTGGGTGGAATCCGGTACCTGGTATGGATTTTCTCTTGAAACTTACTGAAGTAATCATCCATAATATCATTAAAATTATCACCTAGCTTCTTGATGAAGTCATTGATCTGATGGGTGATTGGTCGGTGTAGTTCCCAAACAACTTTACCGACTGATGGAAAGAATTTTTCAAAATAGAAAAACATGCATACAAGTAGTGATCCAAACTTTAGTGTATTAGCCAAGTTATTCTTCTTCGGCTTCCCGATGGTGTTCAGATTCTCAAACAGGTTTTCAGCAACACCTCACATAGATCAATTTTCATTCCCTTTTTCACAATTTTGTATGCTAGGTCTACTGCTGCACAGGGTACATTATTTTCCCTTGCCGATTGGAAGAAACAGTAACCTATTACTCTAATGGAAAATTTTAGTTCTGCATCAGTGACATTGTTCAATTTCAGTCCTCTGCAATCTGATTCCACTCCGGTTAAACTGATCAATTCCTTTTGTGATATCATCTTTTGAGCTCGAGCACGATCATAAATAGGGTAACCGGTAATCAGATGAATGATTTCCTTTGTAATCTTAAATGGTTGCTCTTCTAGCCACATGAAGTCATCATGAACTCTGCTCAGAACAAACTTGACCCACTGGGGTTTGAACACACGGTGATAGGTTAGGGCTTTAGTTAATCCCTTGATCTTAATGTGCTCATACTTGCCATCCAATTTTCCATCGGTGCACAATTCATCATAGGTGTCTTTGATTTCAACATGACCGAGTTCTTCAACATGACATTTGGTGAATAATCTCACATCCTCGACTAATAACACTCTATCCGGGATAAGTGAAAATGCGGTTTTGTCATCCGGTTCAGATGCAACTTTGGGAGTTAAAGAGTATTTTAGTGAGGGCTTTTCAACATTCTTAACAATGATGGGATCTTGGATCTTAGGTGCCATTTGTAGATTTCAGATAAAAACTAACAAAAGATCCTTAGGGTTTGAGGATTTTCAAATGACTAACGCTTTACACTTAGCAGAGAATAACAACTTGATAAGATCGGTAAACCAGCTTAACAATGCATTGAGATTGATGTAAATACCTTGAATTTTGCTTTGTAGAAGGTTTGATCACCTTTGATTCGCTTTGCTCTACTCTCTCAAAAACTTGGTAAGTAAAAAATGACCGTGTAAATGTTTTAAGTACACAGTATACCTTATCGGGCTCCATGCAGGTTAGGTCAAAAAAATTTAATGTACTCAATTCCACTAAAATTTCTTTCCTTTTTTTTGCGCTTTGACCAAGTAACCAAACTTCCTTCATTTACCGACTTGACAGGTTTCCTGTATTCACCGAGTTGACAGGTTTCCTGTATAGTGCTCCAAAAGACTGATAGAATTTCAAACTTACTACTACATCTTAACTATGCAGATTTTGAATTAAGTACATAATAAAATAGGAACTGTTAAGATTTAACCTTGAGAGAATGCAGTCCCTTCATACCTTTACTGATTAATTTGGAATAGGAGCACCTAACTCGGTAGGTAAGGTGCTTTCTTCATTTGACACAATTTCCTTGTTTTTTTGAATCATCTTTAATTTTTCTTTTGTTTCCTCAGTGTCTTTTCTAGGTTGATCTCTGCAATCTCTAGCCAAGTGTCCAACTTTGTGACAATGAAAACATGTCATACCAAGATTTCTCCATGATCTTCGGTTGTTCATCCCAAACCTTACAAAGCAGTTGGCACTTATATGTCCATATCTTCCACAACATTCACACCATATCTTTGTATTGTAATTCCATGGTAATGCAACATATTGTTGGTTAAGATCTCTGTGGGTTTGGTAGCTTCCAGTATTTGCTCGGTGTGCATACCACATATAGTTGTTTTGCTTATACCAGCACTTCTTGGTACTATGTCCATATCTATTACAGTTTTTACAAAACCCTTTGAATTTCACCTTCTGATAATTGTTAATAGACTTTGCCCTGCATTGATTAGATGTGTGACCATATTTATTACAATTATAACAATAACCTTTGGACTTAGTGACATTCAGTTGCTTACCTTTTCTGATTTGGCACATGTTGGCAGTGTGACCTTGATTTCCATAGTAGTTGCAAATAAGCTTCTTTCTTTTGATGTTCTTCTTGATTCCAGCTTGCTTTGATGATTCTCCTCTCTCGGTAGTATGGATTCCCTTCTCGATAGAGTCTTTTCCTTTGTAACCAAGTCCTGTATCTTTGTTGGGTCGTCTTGTATTCAGTTGCTCATCCAACATCTTTGATGCTTCATAACTCTTCTTCAATGTTTCTTTGGATTTCTTCTCTGTTTCAAGTTCATTGGTCAACCTTGATACTTCAAGTTTCAATGCTTGATTCTCATCATGTTTCAGATTTGCTTCATGATGTGCATAACCTAGTTGATCTGAGAGGTTTTGTTGAATTCCAGTCAACCTTGTGATTTCATCATTCTTATCAGATACTAAGGCTTCAAGTTGTTGTTTCTCTCTTTCTAGATCTCTTACTTTATCCTCAGCTGTCCTCAATGCATCAAGATTTTCAGTCATCTGTGTGCTGAAATGTTCATGTTCTTTTTTCATTGCTTTTAGTTGATCAAATAGTGCTTTGTTCTTTTCTTTCAATACTCCAATCATTTCTTCAGTCTTTTTAGATATATTGTTCTCAGATGATGCCTCAATTTGTTCCACTAACTCTTGAGAGTCCTACAAATCATCTGATAATCTTCTTCTCACTTTCAGAGATTTTTGCATTTTCCTTTGCATGTCTGTAATCACTTGATTAGGATGATCCAACTCTTCTTGTAGATACACAATCCTCTGAGATTGTTTATAGCCATCCATTGATAAGATCTTTCTCTTTAGGCAGTTAAACCCTTTTTCAAGATTGAAGCTCTGATACCAATTGTTAGGCCCAATATGGAAAGCTAATGTACTGAGAGGGGAGGGGTGAATTAGTACTTCAAATCCTTTTCTTAACAATATCTTTACTGTTAAGTATGAACTGAATAGTGCAGTAACATAATATAATGCTAAAACAAATAAATAACAATCATACATGATTCACTCCATAACACATATATTTTGGTTATGCAGAAACTCTTGGTTAGAGAGAAAAATTGAGGTGGGGATGGCACCCACAACTTCACTACTGCAATAATAAAGGTTGCTCGGTTAGAGATACATGTTTAGCTATTTCTGATAGCTTACCCTGTTAGGAGTATCAAGATCTATTAGATCTACCTTGCTAAAGGATTTTACAACACTTAATCTAAATGCTGCGCCTGGTAAGAGGCTTTACAATTTATAGACTTGATTAGAGTCTTTTACCCCGTTAAAGGTTTCTCTTACAACTTCAAAATTTTCAATAAAATCTTTACAAATATCTACAGCTTTACATCTGAAACGTTATAGAAGATTCTATGTGCTCAGATAAGATTACCTTGTGTATAGCATACCTCGGTAACCCATAAAGTAACTCGGTAAACCCTTCTGTTTACCCTGTTCTTTGACTGTTCTCTGAAATCCTTCTTGGTGACCTCTGTGTCTCTGTAACAATCATAACACTTAGTGCTTTCACATGTCTTGCTTCATATATTTCTATATCTTCCTTTCTATCATACTACATGTATATGTGTGATCTTAATCCATGTTGTATAAATAGATCTCTTATGTCAGTGATCCATTCATTGCTTTGATCTTACAAACATGTTTTATCAAATGAATAACCATGCAAAATATTTCATTGGTTAGATGACCTCAAAATCATACACAATCTTTAAGTGCAATTTCCAATGTGATAACGGTTCTATGTTCCTTGATCTTGTACCATGTTTTCATATGTATGTCCAGGTTCAATGAATCTGGTAACATGTTTCACTCAGTGTATATCAACTTGGTGTGTCATCTTTGCTGCTCGGTAGACATGGAATGATACTCGGTAGACAACTCGGTGCATACTAGGCTCTTGAGAATACTTTCTTCTATAACCGACTGGACTATGCATACTGACTGAATATTTCGGTAGAGATAACTGACTAGTGTATATAGAATAACTTTGAACATAAAACTAATGGCAACTTGATAAGTAGTAACATAACTTTCCTAGTGGAATTTGAACAGATGATCATAAGAAGGAGCAATAGGAGAACCAACAAGCATTGGAAGCCATCATCTGTACCTTGTCTGATTTAGAATATGTTAATGTTCATGGATTGGAGATTGCATTTTAAGTTTGGAAGAAACTAGAAGAAATTTATGGCGGTGAAGAGCATGTAAAGATAGCCAAGGAAGAGAGTCTCAGAGGAAAATTTGATGACATGAGAATGGCTGAAGGTGAAACCATTCAATAGTATGGTCAGAGAATCAAGGATATAGTTGGAGAAGTCAAAAGTGTTGGAGGTACAGTGAAGGATTCCACTATGGTTAGCAAGGTATTGAGAACCCTTCTACCAGTCTATGCTATCAGAGTTGCAGCCATTCAAGAACTCAAATCTATTGACAAGACAAAGGTAACTCTTGACTCTATCATTGGTAAATTAACTGCATTTGAATTAAATGGTTTTGATGGAAGTGTTAAGAGGTCAGAATATGCATTTAAAGCCTCAGTCTCAACCCCACTAGTAAGGAAAAGTAGAGAAGTAAGTTACAGTCATAAATCTAGATCCAACTGAGAGGTAGATGATGAAGATAGCCTGATGGAACTCGAAGCATTGTTGGCCAAGCAGTTACCCAGAGGTACCGGTAAGTATAGAGGTAAACTACCACTGAAATGTTTTACATGTAACTGGATAGGAAATATTGCTGCTAACTATCCTAATGGAGATAATAAGGAAAAATAAGAGAAATATAGGAAGTTTAAAGGAAAAGGAAAAATAAATTGTTTCATTGCAGTAGATGGAGGTATTATTGATGAAGAATCCGAGGAAGATGCAAATGAGGACATTGTTTTTGTTGCTATCAAAGAAGACATATCAGATCAGAAGGCATTAGTCTCTCACTTGGATAATTCAGATGACTGGATTATAGACACTGGTTGTTCACACCACATGACTGGTGACTGGAGCAAGTTTCTAACATTGGAAGAATTTGATGGAGGTGTTGTCAGATTTGGATATTAACACTCCCTGCATGGTGAAAGGCAAAGGATCCATTTCCTTGAATGGTAAGAGTAGTGCAGATGATGTCTACTGGGTTGAAGGTCTAAAACACAATCTTTTGAGTTTTGGTCAACTCAATAGAAAAGGTTACCCATTAGATATCTTTGGAAGAAAAGGTGAACTGATTGCAATAGGCAAAGAAACTAGAAGTAACTTATTTCACTTAAACTCTAAAATCAATAGTTGTTTGATTGCAAAAGTGGAAGATAGTTGGATTTGGCATCAGAGATTTTTCCATGTGAATTTTGATATCATTGTAAGAGTCAATAAGTCAAAATTAGTAAGAGGTTTTCCACAGTTGGACAAACTGGCGAATTTTTTGTGCAAGGAATGTCAGTTAGAGAAAATGACATCCTCAACCTTCAAGAGCAAATCTTTCTCAGCTGAACATTTTCTAGATTTGGTTCATACTGACCTATGTGGACCAATGAGGACTAGGAGTATTCAAGGAGATCGATACTTCATGAAATTTATTGATGATTGCTCAAGGATGATGTGGGTCACATTCTTGAAAGACAAGATAGAAGGATTCAACAAATTTAAGGCATTTAGAGCCTTGGTTGAAAATAAACGTGGAAGGAAGATAAAATGTTTGAGAACTGATCAAGGTGGTGAATTTACATCATAGGAATTCAATAGATACTATGAAAACAATGGGATCAAGAGGCAACTATCTATACCAAGGATACCATAGAAAAATGGTATTGGAGAAAGGAACAATTGGTTAGTGGTTGAAGCTGCTAGGACTATGTTAATTTAAGGAGGTGTAGCTAAGATATTTTGGAGAGAAGTTGTTAGCACAACTGTTTATACAATGAAATAGATACTGGTCAAAAGAGGTAAGGTCAAAACACCCTATGAATACTAGTATGGTAGATCACCTAATGTCAGTTACTTTGAAATTTTTGGTAGCATATGTTTTATTAAAAGAAGTGATTATATTGGAAAGTTTGATACCAAAAGTGATGAAGGCTAATTTCTTGGTTACTCCACCAAGAGAAAAGCTTACAACTACTACAACAATCAGACTAAGAAGATCATTGAAAGTGTCAATGTCCGAGTAGATGAATTTCTTGAAAAATCTGAAGAAATGAGCAAGAAGAAGGAAGAAGAAGAACCAGATACACTGTTTTCAGAATTGGAACCAGTAAAGCTAAAAGTTGGAGAACTGAACATAGAAGCCCCAGTTCAATTGGAATAGGAAGGTCCAATAGAAGATGAAGAAAGTGAAGAAGAAGAAGAACCTGATTACCAAGATCATGGTATTCCAAGGTATGTCAGACTCAATCATAACCCTGATTAGATTATTGGAGACAAGGATGTAGGTGTGTTAACTAGAAAAAGGCTAAGAGACAACTCTTGTATGATCTCCACCATTGAGCTGAGAACAACAAAAGAAGCATTTGCAAATGAAGACTGGATCAAGGCAATGGAAGAAGAACTTGATCAGATAGAGAAGAATAATACATGGTCATTGGTACCCACACCAAAAAACAAGAATGTAATAGGCACAAAGTGGGTATTCAAAAAAAAATTGAATGAAGATGGAGTAGTGGTCAGGAATAAAGCCAGACTGGTATGCAAAGGATATGCACAAGAGGAAGGTGAAGATTATGGTGAGACATTTGCACCAGTAGAAATATTGGAAGGATTAAGAACTCTACTTGCATTTGCAACATATAGAGGATTTAAGGTATATCAGATGGATGTTTAATCAACATTCTTAAATGGAATATTGGAAGAACAAGTCTACATAGAACAACCAGATGCTTATGCATTAACTGAAGAAAAGGATATGGTGTGCAAGCTACATGAGGCACTATATGGATTGAAACAAGCACCAAGAGCATGGTATGAAAGATTGCACTCTCACTTAGTAAAGATAGGTTTTCAAAGAACTAGTGAAGATAGTAACATATATCTCAAGCTAGAAGGAGATAAAATATTGGTAAGTGAGGTATTTGTTGATGACAACATTTTTGGAGGTAATGATGATACGTGTCATGATTTTGCTAATGAAATGAAGAATGAATTTGAGATGTCACTGGTAGGTGAGATAACATTTTTCACAGGTTTGCAAATCCAACAGATGAAGGAAGGTATTTTTATTACTCAGTCCAAGTATGTGAAGGAAGTGTTGAAAACTTTTGGAATGGGAGATTGTAAACTAGTTGGAACACCAATGGTTACAGGCTATAAATTGTCAAAGGAACATGATTCTATACTAGTTGATGAAAAGGAATACAGATCCATGATAGGTAGGCTATATTATGTTGTCCACAACAGACTAGACATAGCTCATGCAGTAGGATTGGTTGCCAGATTTTAGAAAAATTTGAAGGAGTCACACATGATTGCAACCAAAAGAATTTTCAAATACTTGAAAGGCACAATAGATTATGGATTATGGTATCCATATGTAGGAGACTTTGACTTAAAAGTCTATCTTGATGCAGATTGGGCAGGCAATGTTGACAACAGGAAAATTACAACCGGAGGAGCATTTTTTATTAGAGGTAGATTAGTGCCTTGGAGTAGCAAGAAACAAAGTTGTATCTCTCAATCAACAACATAAGCTGAGTATGTTGCAACTTACATGAATGTACCCAACCAATTTGGATGAAACACATATTGGAGGGTTTCAAGTTGAAGATATTAGAACTGATAAGAATTTTTTGTGATAACACTGGTGCTATAAATATTTCTAAGAACTCGGTGTTGCATTCTAGGACAAAGCATATAGAGCTGAAGTATCATTTCCTGAGAGAGAAAGTTCAAAGCAAAGATGTATTACTGGAGAATGTTTCCACTAAAGAACAACTTGCAGATATTTTTACTAAGCCTCTACCTAAGGCTACATTTGAATATCTTAGAAGTGAGTTAGGGGTTGTACCCCTACATGAAGTCAATTAAGCAAACATGGAAGACATCAATCCCAGAGCTTATTGAAAATCTTGAAGAAGGATTGGTGAAGAATGGAGCTACTCCACAGGGAGAGAAGCTAATTGTAGATTGGTGATGCATGGATAAGAAACATAATGGTTTACCTTCACTTTGGCATTGCTGTCAAAGGGGGAGAAGAAATGTATATGATTGATCATCTTATATGTTAAGGAGAGAAGACAAATTGCAGACCAGTTTCCATCTAAAAACATCAAGATACAGTTGAAGGATAATATATGTTGAAAAATGTAAACCAGGATTCCTATACCTATGTGTATGCTTTACTCTCAGTCATGACAATCAATTGCTCTTGATATTTATATTGCTATCAATGCCAAAGGGGGAGAATTTTGTCATTGCATGAAGATTGCATTGAAGAAGTATAGTGTTGTCATTGATGTCAATAGAAACCAGTAATAAAGTAGTAAAGAAACTGGTAATGAAGAAGTTTAGCAACCAGTAATGATGCAGTGAAGATCAACTGCTAACCCTAACTAGTAACCCTAACTAGTTGAGATGCAAAACCCTAACCGATGGAGCTTGGTGATCGGTTGTGATGATTTATGATCAAATGATGATTGATGATGAAGATGCCACATAAGAATGTTACACGTGATGAGTTTTGAAAAAGTTTTGGCACGTAAAGATAACTGTTTATCTTGTGAATAATCAAATGCATAGTATGAAGTAAAAAATGCATGATGTGTTACAAGATTCAAAGTGCGATGATCCAGGAGTGGTTGTAGATGCCTAGAATAATGTAAAGTTGATTGCATGTAATCTAATGGTCAAGATTGAAATGATGTCTTTGTAATCTCTATGAGATTTGTAGGGTTTGTGTTGTGTTACCAACGTAATGTATTTGCTTATAAGGTCAATGATTTGATTCAATGATGTGTTGACAAATTTGATTAAGTGTGAAAATGATTGTTGCCGAACTAGGAGGTGTATCTGTAGAATGATGTGAAGGCAGATAGGAGCAATAAAGGATCTAATTCTGCAAGGAAGTGCTATTTCCAAATCAGTCAAAGAACCTGTTGTTCTCTAACCATTAAAGTAGTAAAATTTCTTAACCGGGTAAGCTTTAACAGGCTTATTGTTGAAATCCTCTAACCAGGTGATCCATTAGCTTGGATTTTAAATCCTCCACTGAGGTTACCTTTAACAGGGTATTACCTTTAATAGGGTATTTGTAGTCAATCCCTTAACCAGGAGGTCCTTAACCAGATCTATTCCTAACAGGACATTATTGCATAAGCTTCTAACCGGGCTTGGCTCCTAATAGGGTGAACTTTAGAAGAGTTCAAAATACTTGTGGGTATTCATCACCACCATGGTTTTTCCCATTTGGGTTTCCACGTGAAAAATCATTATGTCAAGTGGTGAATGATTTTGTGGATGTGTTTTTGGTATGGTTGATATGAATGACTGGTAAATCTACATAGATATATTTAAATGATTGGAAATGATCTTAAATATGTTATTACTGGTATTAGTGAAGTAGTTTCAGATTTTGGTCAAAGGATATTTAAAGTTTCGGATCTATTGCTTTATATCACTGATGTTTTAGGTCAACCGGTAAGGTTTAACAGTGCAATTGCAGATTTGTTAAAGTGACTAAATTGATAAACTTTGTGAGTTGTTTTTGAGTTGGAAATAAGTTTGGTGAAAGCCCAGTTAATTTTCTATCTACTGATTCACCCCCCCTCAGTAGTTTATCAGATCTTTATAGTTTCATCATATTATCACTTCTCAATCTGATTTAACTCTTCTTCCATTGCTTTAACCGAATTGTCATATTTACAAGCTTTACTAACATCCTTAGGTTCAATCTTAGAAATCAAGTAATACTATTCAACAATGATTCTCCTAGTCATCACACCTTTATTCTGATCTCCTATAATCTGATTTTCTAAATGATTCAATCTCACATACCTGGGAGTTGTAATACCCTAAAAATGGTCATCTAAACCATGGGCCCGTAATCTCGACTACATCACCAAGGTCCTAACCAAAGGCAACTAAATCAATCCTGAGCACCTAATTAATTAATTCATAAATCATCAATGTAACATGACAAATAAATCATTCTATATTAATTAAATATTTATTTATTTAATTAATCATTCTAAGTAAATCAATATTTAATTAATAAATCATTCCAAGTAAATCATTTTAATAAATTATCTTATTTATTTAATTAAATATCCTAGCATATTTAATTAATAAATAAATTTTCCATTAAATCACCAAAAAAGGAATTAATTAAAAAAAAAAGGAATTAATTGAAAAAAAGAAATTAAATTGAGAAAAGAAATCAACTTGAGATATTTCTTTTTCTAAATTTGAGACAACTTGAGAAATCTCAGAAAAGCAAGAAAAACAATTAAATTAAATAAATCATTATCTCTAAAATTAAAACTGAAAGCAAATCTTGAGGAAAAGTTTAGTTGCATTGAAAAGGATTTTTCTAATAAAAATCTTGAGAAAATAAGAGGAATGTGCATGGAATCAACTATTTTTATCTCAAGTGCATGGAATCAACTAATTTTATCTCCAATGCAAACTCAGACTTATAATCTCAATGCATTCAATCAAGCTTTAATTGAAATTTATCTCAAGATTAACTCAATCTAATATTCTCTGAAACTGAATCAAATCATCCAATTATTTCAATTCACCTGGATTGTGCTTTTTCTTGAGGAATCTCAACTGCTCATCATTAATTGATCTTGATTGTTGGTCTCTCTTTGGATTCTCTATAAATTCAGCCTTTCATCTCTCATTCAAGACACCCTGGAGATTTATTGTTATGATGCAGTTTTTGCTCTAGAGTCATTAAGAATATTGTGTATTAAGATTATTGCATATTTAGTTTAATCATTCATAGCTTAATCTTGCATATCTATCTTAATCTTGCATATATCTAGCTTAATCTTGCATCTATTTAGCTTAATTTTGTGCTCATATAGATTAAATCCTTTATCTTGGTGTAGTCTAGTCAATGGTATTGCTTAGATAAATTTGAGAGCAAGTCTATACTCGCATCTTTTAGAAGACAATAGGTCAATTTGTTATGATTTTCATATTCATGATTATATCTGTCTAACCATGGATGCAATGATTTATTGAAGTGTTTATGCTTTACAACTTGCAGATTACCACTTTTCACACACACATTTTTGGCGCCCACCATGGGGCAGAAGACTACAATTTTTGGCCTTGCAGATCAGCTCATTTTAATTTTTTTGATTTTTGCCCATACAATTGCTACTAAAACTTGTATGAGTTTTTACAGGGGGTAGCATGATAATCTATAGGTTCTCATACAGTCTATTGAGAATTATTGTATGACTAGGTGAGAATATTCGTACGATTTTCTGGTTTCTCGTATGAAAAGGCAGGGTGATTTTTAGGGTTTTTCTTATTGAAATTTGATGGTATTAATGCTAACCTTGGCTTTTTTCTGTCTGCCTGAAATATTTTCTCATAGCCTAACCAATTTTTGTAGAACATTTATCGAAGAATACGCCTGTCGCTTAAAAATAATATGACTACTGATTCATTGTTTTTGCATGTTGCCTGAGGAGATTCAAGTAAACATTGCATATTCTTTAATTCATTTCTAGGCACTTAAATTGCGATATGGTTAATGAACAAATCCATCTTTCATGTTTGAGGAAAGTCTAAAAGGTAGGAGAGTATGCTCTTGTCTGTATAGAATATCAAAAATCTAGTCCCTTGAAGCTTTTCTAGTTTCAGATTTGTGTTCTTTTAGCAGACCTGTCACAGTGGGAAAAAGTAATCATCCTGTGAGAATGAACCAAGTGAGTACAACTAGATCCAAGAATTCCAACTCACTATAATAAATGGGCATTTCAGGATTAAAGTCTCAGAGGATGGGATTATTTGAGTTTTCTCTTTGAGCTCTCTCATATCGAGCATTTTGTAGGGCCTCGCGGTCTCAATCAAACTTGTGTGACTACATCTTGTTTCAGTACCTTGTTGGGCTATAGGTCCCAATTACGTTTGTGCAACTTCAAGGGGTAATTTCAAATAGAAATCCTTACTAAGAACTTTAAGATAGAAGCTACCTAGTTCACCTCTAAAAGGGGGATAATCTTTGTGCAAGAGAGATAGTAACTCTCCCAAGATACTTGCCATATTGTGCTCCCATTAGTATTTGGAGTCGGCTAATTCGACATTGAGAATCCATTGCGTGAGACTCAGTGACCATATTTTGATTAGCTATTGGGTGTGTACCTGAGTATGCAAGCAAATGTTTTCTATCTCATCCAACTTACTTAGAATTAGCATGTTGTGCTTGAAGTCACTTTACATCTTGGTGTTTGTCCTAGAAATTGAAACTGAAACCCTGAAACTGGAAAACAATCAAAACATTAAAAACTCAGTGGTCAAAAATTTGTCCTTGTTAGAAACACGTCCCTATCCGGTCTTGTGTCGTATGAGTCTTCTATTTTGTGATACAACCATCTGAGGATTGTCATCTGGTTAACCTCTAATTGTCATACAAGTCTTAAAGTTTGTCATACTGGTCCATGCAAATTGTCAAACTGGCCCACATGTCAAGCATGATCAAAATTATGAACTCCTATCTAGCAATGGCCCACATGTAGCCTCCATGATGCCTCCATCTCCTAAGGATTCTAAAAAACACTCCATACCATATCCCTCAAATAATGAACCTAATTATGAAACTTCTCATGTTGACCCTCAAGGGCTATCTGAAGGGCCATCCCATCCAATGGTTGACCAAGATCCTACCTTCCTAGAATCCCATAATGATCCTATTATATCTTTCCATTTCTTCCAATATGATCCCCTTCCATCTCAAGAGCAAATAATCCTTCCAAATCCCATTTCTAATCCACTCCCCGAGCAAAATCATGATGTCTCTTCCACCTTTTCAAATGATCCTATTTAAAATAAAGAGTCAAATACCCTTCCTACTCTATCCAATAGTCCTCTTCCATGTCAAGATCAAAGTATCTCTTCATCTCCTTGTCATTATCCTCCATGTTCACCTCAAGGATCCATCATGCCTACAAAGCCTTCTTATGATCCTATCATCCCCTACATTCCACCTCCACCTCATAACGGACTCACATCTTCTTCCCAAAGCAAAGTGTATCCTACAAGTCAAAATATTTATAAAGGCAAAGGGGTAGACCTTCACAAGCAAGAACCCCTCCATATTAAATAAAATATTAAGGGTCATGGCCTTAGTGACGTTCCTCAAGATGTTGGTATCCCTACTAAACCAAAATCCAAATACATGTCTTTTCCTTCTTCCCTTCCATCCATTTTAGGACCCTATATCCCTCCATCCCTTATGCAGGATCAAAAAAGGCATACATCTTCGAACACCTACCATCCATCCAAAGTACCTCCATATCATTCCTACCCATCTACTCATTCTTTTTCTTCTCCACGTAATTTGGATACCAAGTATAAAAGTCATAAGTCAAGTAATCCACATGTATTCAAGGATCAACATGTCCCGTCTAATCGACATGTCAAATTTAAGAAAAATATGATCTAAAAAGAAGAAGAAAAATCTAAAAGGACACAAAGGCTCATTGAGCAAAAGAAAGAAAAATCAAAAGTTATATGGGTTCTTAAGGCACTTGTAGAAGAAATGTGTTCCAATAAACTACAAAAGAATGAAAAATAAAAAACCATGTGGATCCCTAAGTGGCACCTTGAAGCACAATAGTCTAAAGAAAAATCCAAATTGGCATCCAAAATTGTTATTCCTCTATCCAAACCTTCCAAATATATTTCTCCATCACCTCCTTCATCCATTTTGGATCCTTATGTCCCAAAATCCCTGGTTGTGCCTCCATCCAAATCTCAAAATCTGAGATCCACTTTTCCTTCATCACACCACACCTCAAGATGTGTGCCAATGGTGATCCCGCCAACATTTCCGTTCACTCATGCGCCAACCTATCAATATCTGATCCATTATCCAACACCTCTTTTTCACCCTTCCAACCCCCTTATCCAATATTTTGCATAGGACTTTACCCTAGTTTCATCACAAAATCCAAAAATTAAGGAAATCAATATTGGAGATGCTGAACATGTACACTTAGTTGAGTCCTTATATCCTATTGGAAAAGACAACTTTATCCGACTCTTCAAACAAAGACCAATGAACTACCTACACAAAACTCCCCGACCCTATGAACAACATGCACCTTAAATGATACTATATCTAAGGGCTGGGTTATTTTAGGTTTTTTCTTTTTTCATTGCATATCATTTTATTCAAAGCATTGCATCACACATAATTTCTTTTTTTAATGCATCACATTCACAAAATTTATGCATTTGCATATAGCAGCATTAATAAAACAAGGAAACTATCTAAGTTTATCATTTGTGTGCATTCAAGAGAAACAAGGGTTGTCTCCTTTCTTAGATATTCAGATATGAAGTCTTTGAGGTCCTAAGGTCATTCATTTTCAACATCACCTCATGAAAATGCTTTACTTATGGTAGGGTAGTGATTTCACTATTTGAGACTTGTTAAACCAAAATCTGTCAGTTACTATATCTCAAACATGTTAACAAAATCTCTATTTCATTCTAGCCACCTAGTTGATCATATTACTAGAGAAAAATCTAAAATTCTACTTCAGTTCCACTATAATTGTCACACCCAAGTAGGTTTCATTACTTACAAGTCAAGGCAAGAAAATGGAAAAAAAAGTACTATGCCAAATATTCATCCCAAGGCAAAACAACAATGATATATAACTGAAATATCATGCATACAAGTGTGAAAAAAGCTTGACTATGGGAACATGCAAGTAACTCCTTTAGGGCTTTGAACCCTTGCCGACAATGGAGCAATATTTGAGAAATTACAGTCTATAACCTCTTCAGAGCTCTAAAAGCTTGCTGGCAGCAAGGCTCTATTCGAGATGCTTTTGAAGTTAGAATAAACCACATAGCTAGTCATATAGGATGCTAAGGATCTTTAGTGAACACAAGAACAAGAATTAACTTATTTGCACTCACATGGGAAAAAGAAGATCATAGTTTCTGTTGTCCTCAAAACTTGATTCCCCTTAAGACCCTTATAGTAATATGATATACTCCGTCTGCAGAAGAGAGATCAAAGAGAAGGAAACTTTTTAGAACAACATATGAAAAGGTTTGATTAACCTTCTACACTTCAAACGTGTCCAAAGTTCAGGTGGGTATACCCTTTTGTGAACTGAGTTCACACTTTTAAAAGACAAATCCACAGTAAACTAGTCCGAAAACTAGTGGATCTTATCACCTTAAAACCAACTGAAACAAAGAAATATAACTTGTACTCATGTTCAATATTAACCTACAAGCTATGTAAAAAGACAACCACAATAGATACTGGTGCCTTATCTAGGCCATAGAGTCATCTAAGTTTAGACAATACTTCCACAATCAAATATCTCCACACATCCTATCAGCTCGACTTCTACAGATCCCCACATATTCCTGACATACATAAGAATTTCACTTGTACCGAACCAAATTGCATTTATCAAATTCAAAGTATCCCACAAAGAATTTACTAATAGAAAATGATTCTCGCGTATTTAATTCCCCTCCTAAAGAGAAAGGCTAAGAAGAACATCTACTTGAAGTCGCCTTACAACCCATATTCAAAAGGAATAACCCTAGATTACTCAGAATGAAACAGTAAATATTTGCAAAAAATACTTGAAGACAACACAAAGTTTAAGCTCAAAACCAAAGGTCTATATATTGATATTATTTTAGAAAGTATTACAAAACATTTGAATGTTCTCCATTAAGACTTAGAAAAAAGCTCAAATAAATTTCTACAGCGTTTTCTTACAATTCCTTGCGATCCCTTTTTTACTAGTCCTGGTATCCATTTATAATAACATGGATGCATCAAAGCTTCGGACTTTCCTAGGAGAGTTTGTTACAATCATTACTTCTCTTAAGAAGTAGTTACAAAACCTTTTCCAAATGTGGTTACAAGTATTTTTCAACATCCGCAACTTCTTCTACTTGTTGTTCTATTGCAATATCTTCTAACTGCTCTACATCCAGTACTGCATATTTTATTGTCCATTCCTGGTACACATCATCAACAAGCCACAAGAAGTTAATCACTTTTCCTTTTGTCTTGGCTAATCTTTTCCAAGAGTTCCTCATTTTGTTGACCTCTGAATTCAGAAAACCATAATGAGATTTGATTTTCTCAATTTCCTCAATTGTTTTGATAAATATGGAGGCATCCTTTGAATTAATAATTCCTTTTATTCTTAATGACAATTTGGCTTCTAATTCCTTAAGCCATATTTGTTTGTCCTTTAATTGAGTTGGACTGGCAAAACCCCCTGGGAGTAATTCAAAAACTTGATCAGTGTACTCTTTCTTGTACAAGTTGACCTTTCTATCTGCATTATCTACTCCTCCTGCTAATTTTACTAAATCCTTTGTCATATCATTGGTAGATTTAATAATGGGGTCAACCCCTGCCTCATCATAGGATACACAAATAAGTTCTATATCCTTCTCTCTGGGCTTCTACTTGTCAAAAATAGGCATTAGAATAGCCTTGTCTCCATTTAGCTCATTCCACATTTCCAAAATCTTACTCATGTTATTGTACATTAGTGAGGAGCCTATGGTGTCAGCAAAACTCAAAATTGTAGCCCTTACTCTCTCTTCATATTTCTTTGCATATAGGGCCTAAGCCTATTTTAGCTTCTCCAATTCATGGGGAGTGATCTCAATCAACTAGGAACTAGAAGGTGCTGGAGATGGTGGGAATTCAATAATGGGGTTGGTAGGTGGAGGCCTTGCAGGAGAAGAGGAGATCATCAATGTTGATGACTCACCTTGATGGTATTGTCCTGCCAACTGGCTTTGTAGCTTGGCAATGATGCTATCTTTACCCCTTACCTCTTCCTTGGCACTGTTATAAGCTTTTAAAACTATCTCCAACTTAACTTGGAGATCTTCCTTTTCTTTTGCTTCTTTCTCTGCCACTGCAACACTGAATTTTGTAGTCTCTAAGACTGTGCTTGCAACTTCTACCACCCCAGTGCTTTGTACTCTTTTCACTATCATACCTCCAAGGTAACTTGACCTTGGGGTGTCCTTATTCTTTCTATTTTCATCTCTTTTAAGAGACCACATGACCAAGGCAACATTATCCTTGCTGAAAGTGACTCCCTCCATAGGCTTGGTCTCTTTCCTTACTGCCTCTAAAACCAATGCATCTACTATGTCCCATTCAGGGAGAATAAGTACACCAACCTTTGCTACCATGTCTCTTCCTTGCTCGGGAGTGATGGTCTTGAACTCAGTGACCATTTCTTTCTTTATTTCTTCCTCCACCACAGCTGGATCCTTGTGGGGTTGCTCACCTTTCCTCTTCTCACACCTAGCATTGAATTGATCAATATTCTGCTTCCACATGAATTGCATGAAAGCTCCTGATGTGACAAAGTTATTATCAGCCAAGAAATCCTCACTGGCTTGTTTGATCTCAAGATCCAACTCCTAGCCTTTGAACTCATCAATGGTTATGTTCATCTCAGCATTAAGGGGCTCTTCTGGCATTCCCTCTTCCACTTCATCATAGGTGTAGGCTATCTCTCCAAGACTGCCTAATTGTAATAGTTTCTCAGCTGCTACCTATTCATCTCCTATATGAATAGGGGATTGAGATGGGGAATACAAGGGTTCATCAGATTGTACTTCCTTTCCCATTCTTTGCCTCTTTAGGCTCTCCTGAATGTCAATGACATCTTGTATCTTCCTCTTTCCTTTTGAGGTAGAAGGCTCCCTTGTTGTTGGCATCAACACACTATAGTTGGACTTCTTATGTAACATGTAATCACCTGGAGGGATTGCTTTGGTAGATGTAGATCTAGTTAGAACTAGTCTTGCTTTCTTAGGGTTGTTCTTAATTACAATCTCCCTCTTCTCTTTTAATGTTTGCATCACATCTTCAAAACAAAGAATTAAGAATTTTACCTTTTCTTCAAAGGGGTGAAAGCTGGACAAAGGGTCATAACTGGTGTCAAATTGGTGCACAAAATCTAAGGCCTTCTTGTAGGCCACCCACTTTTCTTTCCTTAGATCTTGCTCATCTAAATCAAACTCATTCCTGATGAGGTCTTCAGGGAATTGGAATTGGTGAGGTCTACCTTTGCATACTGCCCTCTTTCTAAACATGCCGTTGAAGAAATCTTCAGGGTCGACACACCTTGATACTGCAGTTGATAAATGGTAGGGTTGAAGGAATTCTTCAAAGCACTTCCATCCCCCTTTAGCTATTACAAACTGATGAGCTATGGTTATTGTAGGGAAAATGGTCTCTTTACCTCTACCTATTAGCTCTGCCTCTTGCACACTACCAATCTGCTTGAGAATTTTTGCAATTCCTACTTTGAGAGGGACCTGATATGGCAACAAAAATGGAGTGTCTCTGAAACCATACACTCTGAAAACTATGGAGATAGGGTATAAGTACATATCACCGCAATTGTGGATAATTTTAATATTTTCAGCAAACTCTTTTGGCCTAATAAATTCCAAAAGAACCTTAGGGACTCTTGGATTCTTTGAACATATAAGAGTCCTAATCTTGGATGCAAAGCACTTATCAAATCTCAAGTAGCTAGCATCTTCTCTGTCCCATGAAAGCACTATACTCCATAACTGAACTGGAATTTTGTCTCCATCCTTTTCTTTCACAAGATCCATTCCATTTGCAAAATAGTCACCACCCTTGAATAAAAATAAGTGCATGAGGAGGGAGTACCATCCAAAAGGCCTATCCACTTTCCCATTCTTTATCCCTATTAAGCCTTCATGGATGGCATCAGTAACATAGGAGGCATAATCAAAGGTCACTGCCAAAGAAGGATTCAAAATTTGAGCAATCATTAACATGTAATGAGTTGGCATGTTTGCTTCAACATCTTCTTCTAAAATTTGACAGAGTGACCAGTATAATCCCTTGGCTCTAAGGGTTAACAGATTTAAGGAGAAAGGCTCCATAGTATTGGGTCCTACAACTGTTAATCCACCTATCTTCACAAAGAATTCTTTAAGAGGCCCATTCCTAAGGTGATTCCTCCATGCATTATAAACCTGAGCTAGTGATTTAAAATTGATGGGTTCTAAAAAATTGGAAAATTCACTACCCTTGTAATTGGGTCATAGTTGTGTGCAATCTGAGTTAGGAGATCCACATCCATGAATACTCCAGGGACTACCAATTTGCCTACATCCAACTCCCAAATACCGTTCATTGGAGCTGGGGAGTGTCTCATACCAAACCCGACCTTGAATATACTCAACCCAAACAACCCAATCTGTGGGTCTCTCAGCCAATTGCCTTTGTCGTACAATCCTTCTCCTATTTTCAGGCGAGGAGCTCTTGGCACTAACTCTTTTACCTTAGCTGCCACATTAGTTGACATGGTCAATTATTATTCTAGGAAATCATCACAGATTTCCCTCTCTTGGTAATTAACCTTTCATGAGAACTCCCTTTTAGGTGCCATCTTGAGATTACTATGCAAGCAACTTAATTACTGACCACAACAATTTTGTAACAGATCAAAACCCCAATTTAAACAAACTATTAAGTAATTGCTAAGCAAGAGTACAAGAGAACCGCTTCTCTGCAACAACTCTTCAAAATGATGGCTTCATTCAATTGATGCGAGATCATATACAACAGTTGGGTTCTTAACTGCAATATTGATACTGCATGCTTCGGCCGTCCCTTCAGAATTCAAAAATTTCGCTCCAACGGGTCATAACAAACCTGTGTATTTTCTTTTCTGCTCTTTCGCCATTTTGCAGGGCATAACATCCATGCACTTTAACCTAGCGAAACTACGCCAGCCGTCCGATCAGATGAGACTTGATCGGTCTTTACACCATCCTAACCTCTTTGCCTTAGCATCGAGCCCTACCTCCTTTTCGCCACTTCGCAAGCTTTAACCCTTGAGCATTTTTCTTTCACGAAGCTACACCAAGTGTTAGATGGAACTCTAACCACCTGACCTTTAACTCCAACCGGGACCATCAACCCTTTTCACTAACCGTACCTCATCTTGACAGCTAATGGTTTTCGCTATTTCGCAGGGCATAATCCGCTTACATCTTTGGGCCACGAAACAATGAGAAGCATTGGATCAATCTTGAGATGAACACCTTTTAAAGGGGACCTTTATCTGGGTATTACTTACCCCACTTGTTCACCGATTAGCTAATGCCACGTGGTACTCATCCATTAGCCCTGGAAGCTCCCTCGGGTTCAGTTCTGAGTCAGCCATGTGTCTTACTTCATTATTCCCACATAACCGCTGGTTACACATAGGCGGGCCCTTAATTTCTTTTAAAACCATGTGTAATCCAACACATCACCATCAAGGCCCATAAAAAGCAGCAAATGTCATGCCACATCATGTCAGATAGAACCTCTATTTGTCTTTTGCCATTTCACGGGCCTTAATCTTCAGTTGGTTTGCTACCACGAAACAATGAGAACCCTTGGATCAAAATGGAGTCGATCGACCTTTACCTTTATGCCTTACCCGTCCTTTGGGCCCACTGGCACTTTCACCATTTTGCAGGCTTTAAAGTACTACCATCTTAGCTTTACAAATTCATGCGAGCCGTCAGATCTCAAGAACTTGGATGATGCTTAAGAACTTACTTAAAATCGGTAGACGTGGGTCTTCTAACTCAGCTTTATCCACCTGGCATTCGGTCATTCCTGAACTGATGTGTCAACTTCTTACTTGCTATTTTCAGCCAGCTGGACTGCTCGCTTGGAATACCATGTCATTTCGCCATTTCGCGAAAGCTATCTTTTGAGCTCCTTGCTCCCACGAAACTACGCTGGCTGTTAGATCTTGGGGACTTGCGCGTCTGTTATGCCTTTTAGGAACCTCTTTTTCCCGAGCCCAAAAACCTTTTGCTATTTCATGAAGAATAAACTATGAGCATCTCTAGGCCGCAAAACAACGAGAGTTGTCGATTTCTTTTAAACTTGATCGCCTTTTAGCCGTGGAAAAGTCTTCACCGCTGGGTCCCGCCAAACCTTTTCGCCATTTCATGAAAGGTAACTTACTTGCTTATTTCAGCTACAAATCAATGCAAGCCATTAGATTCAAAGCGAGATGGAGTCTCGTTAAGCTGGATCCTAGTGTACTCGGTTGGGTGCACTTATGCCTTTCGCTATTTCGCAGAGGCTAACACACTAGCAACTTCGCCCAACGAAACAACGAAAGTCATAGATCTATCTGAGAGTTGCGCAATACTTACTGGGCCTGACAAACATTAGGAAAAGGCATAAGGCATAAAATTTTACAATTATTTAATGACTGCCTAGGCAAGTAACAAGGGGGGGACACTTTACACGACTTAAAGACCCATTACTTAAGTGAATAAAGTAATGTAGAAATAGAAGCTAGAGGGTTTTTTATCAGACATTTGAGTGATTAAAAACTAAACCCTTAACCCTTAAAGACCTAGAACAAATTTGAAGCAACTAATAGCATACCTGACCGAAAAATTTCAAAACTTAGCCAATCATGGGAAAAGAAAACCCATTTCTTAAACAGTGATAACAACTTCAAGAACCAATGGGGAATTTTTCCGCGTCTCCATTTGTAAATCCTAGACACTCACTAAGTGTGTTAATTTGGATGTTCCAAGGGACCTTAAGGATCGATTGTCCGCTTATCTATGAAATATTTTGTGCCTCCAGTTCAATTGGTGTATCACAAAGTTCTAAACAAACACAATCATCCTTGTTCGAATAGGAAATGAATCTTCATCATGCATATTGCATTAACATAGGTCATATAAAAAATTCATTATATCCACATAATTTTTTAGATCATCATGTCATACAGGTCTGCATACTGAGGGCATTGCTGAAAAATTAAAAAAAACATAAAAAGTCCAAAAAAAAAAATCAAAAACTGAAAAATCAAAGCAAGAAAGCATAGACCATCCATCAAAATAAATCAACAACAAACAAACTCTCAAGGTCTGCAATCAAACTTGTCACATGTCTTGTTAATAAATTTATCAAACTCCATCAAACATCAACATGTCTTATACAAGGAAGGGTACACTCCAAACCAGACAAATCGATCTTATACGAGGTACTTACTCTTTGAAACTAGACATTCCTATCAATGATCACACAAATCAAAACAATGACATAGATCAATATGGCTACTGGATTTTGTCCAGGATAGTCTTATTTCCTATACTGAAGTTCTGCATCTTTTCTTTAGCTTATACATATCTTCCAGTCACTTTTGTGACACCCTAGTTCTTCTTGAAACCTTCATGGCTTGAAACCGATCAATGTCCTAGTCTTAGGGTAATCGATCAATCAATATAAATGTCCTAAGAAGTTTACCCAAGTCATCTTTATGTTGGTAGTACTAGGTCATCCAATCCAAGTTAGTTAATTGTCTCCAAACCACTTCAGAGTTTTACCACTGAGTAAACAAGCAAAACAAGAACAATGAAAACAATCACAAAAACTGTTTAAGTTATAATTGAAATTTTCTTTGTGTGCTATCTTTTTTAAATGATTTTCGATTATTATTCCCTCTGAGTAACTCGAGGAAGTCTATATTGACTAAGAGGAGCAAGGAATGGGGGCATAATACTTTTCTTTGTTTTCTTCTTATAGGAATGATTCTGATGATATGAAAGCATCTCATAAGTTGGGTGTCTCTGATTAGTGCCTTCACATCAAGGTGAAATCGCCACACATACCTCAACTTTGTTTATTTGTATGCTACAAAGAGGTTGGAATTATTTCCTTGTTTGTTTTGAGTAAATTTCTTTATTATGCAATCCAGATGCATACTTA
This sequence comes from Cryptomeria japonica, assembly GCF_030272615.1. NCBI lineage: Eukaryota > Viridiplantae > Streptophyta > Pinopsida > Cupressales > Cupressaceae > Cryptomeria > Cryptomeria japonica. Next base: position 203,897,377 of record NC_081414.1, read on the forward strand.
ATCTGTCCTAGGATATGAACGATAAAAGGGTCATTATAGATAAGATAATCAGTATTGCATATAAAAATAAAGGAAATCTACTTTGTCTATTATATTTGCATGCAAGAAACATTCAGGTCATCCTGACTCTTTGTGCCTTGGTGCTTATGCTTATTCCTACATTTTGGCTCTGTGATGATGATTAAGCATACCAAATCCAATGACTCGGTCCTAGTTTGCATACATGTCCTAGTTTGCATTCATACTATGTTTTGCATTTAAAGTGATTTCATCATGATAGCAATGTTTCTAGGTGAGTTGAATTTGAATCAATCATCATTTCTGTGCCAAGTGGTTAACTGTATCATCATGATCGACACAATCAAGTACCTATGTATCGACATCACAAATCCTACATGAGATGCTAGCTGCATACATGAGCATATCATATAGATCCATAAGTCCATTACACATTCATTTGCATTCATACTATTGCATGAAAAACAAAAAAACAAACATTTGCATCATTATGTTCATCCATTAAGTTATTCATTTGTATGAAAAAAAAAAATATACATGATCATAAGCAATATAGACATATATATAAATCATCTCATATCAATCAACACAAGTACAATGAGGTTGAATCATGTGTCTTATATATATCTCATCAAAAATATCAATGTCAAAAGAGTACAATTGATCTCAAAATGTCATATACAATATCGGAGCAAGAAATATATCGAGTACAAAAATGGGGTACAAAATCTAGGAGACATCTAAAAATCTAACTCTTCGCCTCTCCCTCATCGCCTGGAGGAGGAGGTGGTGACTGTTGAACATGGGCATCATCCTATCTAGGTGCCCTAGCTCCCTCTGACCGAGCCATATACTGCTAATAAGGCACAACCTGCCTATCCATAGGGACCGCTGAGCTAAAGGCTACCACATAATATGCTGCCTTGCTCATCTAATGAACAACCTCGTGCTGAAGGTTGTTACACTTTTCTCTCAAGCTTTGGACCTATCAATCCCACTTTGCTATCTGAGTTTGAGCAATTGCTAGCTAAGTCTGCAAGCCCTAAACTCTCCCTCTCAAGGTACAAATGATATCTACAGGTGTCTGACCTCTTGCTCCAACCTCCTCACCTCTGCCACCTGGCTCCTCTCGCCTCTGTCGTACTTGTCTAGGAGAATCCTCACCTCCAGGGCCAATGCCTCACCCATATCTACATCTACTATGGCCTCTCCTCACCTATCACCACTTGAATATCCACAACTGCTCCCAATGACCCTCCCTCTCGTCTCCAACGCTGCCGTCCTTTGACAAGTGCTCTTCTACTGCTCGCACCGTGATATCCTCCTCCCCTCCTAGGTGTTGCCTCTCACTAAGCTTGCACAAGCACATCATCACCCTCATCTATCTGAGGGGCATTCTCTCTAGGATCTATGAATCGAGGGAATGGATGTCTCTGGAACCAATCCTTAAACTAGGGAATTACCCCTGCATCAACAACATCCTCTAAATACTCCCACCTCTGTGGCTATAAACCTGCTAAATCCTGCATGGCGAGGGCTAATGATAGTCTAGGTCCCCATCCTCGCCTCTCCTCATCAACAAATCTGGTATAAGCTGTAAAATTCTAGGTGATCTTGAATGGGAATTGCCATTTTGCTCCAGAGAAGGTTTTTGAAATTTTGAACTTTGAGAGGTAAAAATGAATTGAAAATGACCCCTTCAACCTCTTATATAAGGAAAAACCTAATTTTCACACTTTCTCTGATTGACACAAATTTTGTACCCTTATCTAAATCAATCATCTCGAGTCCATTTTTGGGATCAAAATCGAAATATGATGTCCATTTTCTAGTCAAATTTTCACAATGTTGACCACTTGGCACTTTCATCTTTGTGTCAATCTTCACATCATTCTACGCTCAATATTTTTCAAACCAACTCTTATCTCAATTTAATTCTTAAATCAATCCTCATGCTCATATTATCATAGCTAAATCATTTGATTAAAATTGCCAAAAATCACTGTGATCTCGCTATCTTTTGATTTCGCTCCCGAGGGGGAATACTCATTACATCAACATTATCAGTGATTACATCATCAAAAAGTTGAGTAGAAAATATTTTCAAATCAAAGATTAATCGAAATTCAATCAATCTCTAGGGGCATATTAGTTTCATCTCACCAAATCAAGCTAATATTATCTTCATCTGAATCAGTCTCTTATCAGTAATCAGTTTCATCACATCTCATCAAGCTGGTTATTCATTTAAAACTAATCAAGGGTTTAAAGAGTCCTTTTGACAGTGATCACACACTCAAACTTCAAATAGGTGTTCAGTTTCATCACATCAATTCAAGCTGGACATTTTGTTTCGCTAATTGGTTCTTGTTCAATCAAGTACGAAATTAGTTTTATCTCTTCACTCAACCAATTATAGTTCAATCAAGTTCTAGATCGATGCTCATTTCTTGATCCATCAAGTTCAAGATCGGTATCTCGCTCTTCATCGGTCCTAGTTCAATCAAGTTTAGGATCAGTATCGCTTTGATCAATATGTTCAGTTTCATCGCTTCAAATCAAGCTGAACAACTCGGTCTTCATTGGTTTGTGATCCATCAAGTTCAGAACTGATATCGATTTGACATCAAATATTCTTTGAATCAAGGCGCTAATCGCACATGAATTCAAAGACGGGAAAATGTAATACCCTAAAAATGGTCATCTAAACCATGGGCCCCAATCTTGACTACATCACCAAGATCCTAACCCAGGACAACTAAATCAATCTTGAGCACCTAATTAATTAATTCCTAAATCATCAATGTCACATGGCAAATAAATCATTCTATATTGATTAAATATTTAGTTAATTAATTACTCATTCCAAGTAAATCATTTTAATAAATTATCTTATTTATTTAATTAAATATCCCAACATATTTAATTAATAAATAAATTTACCATTAAATCATCAAAAAAGGAATTAGTTTGAAAAAAAGAGAATTAATTGAAAAAAAGTAATTAATTTACAAAAAGGAATTAAATTGAGAAAATAAATCAACTTGAGATATTTATTTTTTAAAATTTGAGACAACTTGGGAAATCTCAGAAAAGCAAGAAAACCAATTAAATTGAATAAATCATTTTCTCTAAAATTAAAACTCAAAGCAAATCTTGAGGAAAGAAGTTTAGTTGCATTGAAAAGACTTTTTCTAATAAAAATATTGAGCAAATAAGAGGAATGTGGATGGAATCAACTAATTTTATCTCAAGTGCATGGAATCAACTAATTTTATCTCCAATGCAAACTCAGACTTATAATCTCAATGCATTCAATCAAGCTCTAATTGGAATTTATCTCAAGATTAAGTCAATCTAATCTTCTCTGAAACTAAATCAAAGCATCCAATTATTTCAATTCACATGTATTATGCTTTTTCTTGAGGAATCTCAACCGCTCATCATTAATTGATCTTGACCATTGGTCTCTCTTTGGATTATCTATAAATTCAGCCTTTCATCTCTCATTCAAGACACCCTGGAGATTTATTGTTATTATGTAGTTTTTTCTCTAGAGTCATTAAGAATATTGTGTATTAAGATTATTGCATATTTAGTTTAATCATTCATATCTTAATCTTGCATATCTATCTTAATCTTGCATCTATCTAGCTTAATCTTGCATCCATTTAGCTTAATTTTGTGCTCATATAGATTAAATCCTTCATCTTGGTGTAGTCTATTCACTGGTATTACTTAGATAAATCTGAGAGCAAGTCTATACTCACATCTTTTAGAAGGCAATAGGCTGATTTTTTATGGTTTTCATATTCATAATTTTATGTCTAACCATGGATGCAATGATTTATTGAAGTGTTTGTGCTTTACAACTTGCAGATTACCACTTTTCACACACACATGAGTCTTAGGATTTTCTCGATTTCTAGACTCTTCATCTCTTTCTTCTGCACTAGCATTGGTCTCTCCTACATTCTTATGCATTTCTGGAACACTTTGAATTTGATTCTGGGTCTGCATTTTCTTTCCTTTATCTGTATTGACATCCTGATCATCTGAATCATATTTGCAAGATCTGGTCTGATACACATTTTCTTCATCCACTTTCACATTAGCACTTTCAAATATCTTTCTCAGTCTCTTGTTATAACACTGATAGGCCTTACTCTTAGTAGAAAAACCAAGAAAAATTCCTTCATCAAATCTAGCATCAAATTTCCCTAAATCTTTATCTATTCTGATATAGCATTTACTTTCAATTTTTTTGAAATATCTAACTGTAGGAACATGACCAAACCATAACTCATAAGGAGTCTTACCGGTATCACCTTTGATATGCACTTGGTTAAGAGTGTATATATAAGTACTCATAGCTTCTCTCCGATAGATATGCAGAACATTTCCTTCAATCATCATGGTTCTAGCAACTTCATGAACTATCCTATTCTTCCTCTCCACACCACCATTCTATTGAGGGGTCTGTAGAGAAAATAATTGTCTCTTCACTCCATGTTGTTCACAAAATGCATTAAACTCACTGAAAGTGAATTCACCACCTTTGTCAGATCTTAGACACTTCAACTTTAATCCATTCTTTGTCTCAACTAGTTTTGAAAATCTTGAACTTCTCCAAAGCTTCAAATTTCTCCTTAAGAAACTAACCCACATTAATCTTGAGTAATCATCAATCAGAAACATGAAATACTTTTCTCCCTGCAAGCTTCTCACTCTAGAAGGACCATACAAATTTGTATGAACAAGATCAAACAATCCATTATAACTATAGTGCTTGCTTTTGAAAGTAACTCTTGTCTACTTCCCTAACTGACATTCCTTACATATCGGATTAGTAGGCTTTACCAACTTAGGAAGATCTCTCACTGCTTGAGTAGAACTTATCTTAATCATGCAATCAAAATTCACATGACACATCCTTCTATGCCAAAACCAATTTTCATCAACCTGAGCAATCAAACAACTTTTACCACCAACATTCAAGTGAAATATATTACCTTTAGTCTTTGTAACCGATGCAATCTCAATTCCGGAACCACTTAGGATTATGCACTTTTCATTCTTGAATTGAAGATCATATCCCTTATGATTTAGACCTTTAACATATAGAACATCATCAATATTATTCTTACCTTCAAGAGAAATAGAACCTCTACCACATATTATACCAGCTTTGTCATCACCAAATATTACTACACCACTATCATATTTTTCCATACTCACAAACTTACTCTTATCACCCATCATATGATGCGAGAAACCACTATCAATAACCCATTCGTCTTTCTCTTAAACTTTAGAAACCAAGGATTTCTCTTGATTAATGTAGCTAGTAGAATCAGTAGGAACTGGATCATCTTCCTTGATAGCAATAAACACCCATTCATCTCCTGAATTCCCTTTCTCAGACTCATCATCTGCCACACCTTCATCAACAACATAATAACACTTCTTATGATATTTAGGCTTGTATGGCTTAAGTAGCTTGTTAGGAACTCTTTTCAGACACCATGAAGAAAAATGTCCTATCTTATTACATGAAAAACATTTAAGAGGTAACTTTACTTCATACTTATCGACACCTTTAGGGAGTCTTTTGGTAATCAGGGCTTCAAGCTCCTCAAGCTCTCTTTCTTCTTCTTCAAGTTCTCTCATCTCTTTCTCATATTTGGACACCTTCTTGTAGAACTTTCTCACTGATCATATTTCTGCTTCTCAAAAATAGTAGCTTTCAATGCAATTTTAGACTTAGGAAGAGATTCACCAAATTCGCTCAACTCAAAGGTAGCAAGCTTTCCAGTTAGCATATCTCTAGTCACATTAGTCACTGTCCGGATCTCCTCAATAATAGCAACTTTGTGTTTGTAAGTAGGAGCCAAGGATCTCAACACTTAAGCTGCAATATCTGATTCTTCCAATACTCCATCGACACATTTGATATTCAACACAAGCTCATTCACTTTCTACATAAAAGAAGGAATGCTCTCATCTTCACCCATCTTCAGCATCTCATAATTTCCCTTAAAGCTCTACAACTTAGTAGCTTTCAAATGACTGTCACCTTCATTTAAAGTCTCTAGCTTCTTCTAGATCTCATGAGCAATCTATAAATCCATCACATTAGTCATCTCAAAATTAGTCAAGGCACTCAAAAATACTTCCTTTTCCCTAATATTGTATTCAACTTCCTTAATCTAATCCAGAGTGGTAGGACCATTCAGAGGAACGTGATACACATTCCTAGTAATCTTCCAAATTGAGTGGGGGGGGGTGAGTTAGTTTGAACAAATACTTTACTTAACCTAAACACAAATTTAGATCTAATAATTATCAATGAAAGCACAAATCAACACCACATCAATAACACACATAACACCAAGATTTTTGACATGGGAAACCTAGTTAAGGGAAAAAGCATGGTGGGAACCTCCCCACAATGAGATGATACCCTATTATTGTTGGTCATTGCTACTACTAGGATATGTTGTCATTGATCTCAACATATTCCTGTGATTTTTTCCTCCGGTGGTTGCAGATTGGTTTATTGGGATCATTTTTTGGTATATGGAGTATTTCTAGTATCATTATATCTTTCTGTATTGGTTTCAATGATTTGGGAGCTTAATTGATCATATCATATGATCCACTTTACAGTTTGGTTCTTCTGATCGGTGCTTTGTAGAGTTCGGTATTTCCTCCATTATATTCTAGTGTGATTAGATCTTGAGTTGTGTTTTTGGGAGATTGTTTGGGATGTTCATGTGTATCTTCATTTCAGATGGATCATGTTTTGATGCTCCACAAGTTATCTTTCCTTGTGGTAGTTGTTGCTCTTTGAGTGTTCTTGAGTTTCAGATGTTAATTGATGAAGATATGATAAGTGGTGTAGGTACAACTGTTACATATGATTCTAACGTGCTTGTTGGTGTTTTCTAATTATGTTTTCTACCTTTTTTGGTGGTTTGCATTGATCCTTATGTGCATTCTTGGTGATTTTGCTGAATCGGTGATATTCTTTGTGTTATGCAGTATTCTTGATGGTGTAGTGTGTTGCAGTTGGTCTCAGCATGATTTCTAGTGGTGTTGCATGTTTGAGCATTTGGTTTAGGTCCATTTTATGTTATGGGTATCATTATAATGGTCTGGTGGTCGATCTTTGTATTGTGTGATGCAATTTTGTAATTGTGAGTTGAGGTTTTGGCTGACCTTGTTGTCAAGGTTGATGATCGGTATATATAGATGGTAAAGTCATGTAAATTTGGTATCGGTGAACTGCCTGCATTATCAGAGAATAGTAAAGGTGCAAATAAGAGAATACATCCTTCGACATTGTAATTGAGTAGAGATTGGAGTGTTGTAGAGTAGAAAAATGTGCTTAACCGTAATTGCCATTAGGCATTTGCAGATGCTATTCTTTCAGTTCATTTGATTTAGGATTGTTGTCTAAATATTCTATAAGTTAGTGAGACTTCCTTGTAAGGTAGCGAACCTTCCTCGATGGTTGTATCCTTCTGGGTTATTGTAATTTGAGCAGTGAGCCTAAATGCATGTGCATTACTATTATAATTGATGCACGCTAAAAAGGACACAAAAGACACAAGTTCAGATGTTAATATGTTAGTGATAATCAAAATGAAACACAAATGAACCTATGATCCTTAACATGTATATTAAGAGAGATAAAAAGCACACAATAAGAAGCATACATAAATGAAGGAAAGAAAGAAAACCCCCCAAGATGCTCCCCAACATGATCATAGTTGCTCCTCCCTTTTTCCTCTCCTCTCCAAGTCCCATATGAGTGTAGCTCTCAACTTTTAACACTATCCATGGATGTCTTGTGAAGATTCAAGATGAATATGAAAATGAGAACAAAATACATATACAAGTGTAAATAAGTTACTATGAGAAAGCACCTAATTAGTCTATGTAAATTTTAGTAAAATAACAACGCTAATTCTTCTAAATGCTCTCTTAAAAATGACTATAAGTTTGATGCACAATATATATATTTTTTTAATGAAGAATAAGAGCTCTATTTATAGGGGAAATACGACAATGGATGGTCAAGATTGAGTAATCCTAACAAGGGCCAGGATTGATGGGTTTATGATCCATGTGATGGCTTTCATCTGAATCCCATAATGACAAATGTCAACATGAGATGGCTTGAGAGGAGAGGGAATGTCATGGCCAAACTTTTGGGCAAAAAACACAATAACAAATTTTTTTTGAGCACTTAATTACTTGCGACCTATGCTTAATTAGATGTGACAACTTAACAAGTTGTTCCAAACAAAATCTTAATTGATATTAAATGGGTTTCTAAAGTGAGCGATGAATTAAAATTTAACTAGAAGTCTTAGGTTTTAATTTTAACTCCTAAGCAATAGAATTAGAGTTTTCACTTACGTGACAATTACAATAACTCCTATTATCAAAGCAGAATAAATTAATTTTATAAGGATAATATCCTTTTAGATATTAAAAAAATTCACTCAAAAGCCCCTTCAATTTTAATTATATTTTATAATATTTAAATAGCCCAATTTTCACTAAATGACATTAATAAAATTTCTTGAACTAATATCAATTATTTCTCTAAGTAAACGAATATCAAGTTTCCCCAAATCATTGATAATTTAATCTCTTCTTTTTTATAACTTAAATAATTCTAGAATCCATTTAATCAATATTAATACAAATTCAATGTAGTAATATTATTTAATTGAGCAATTAAAATTAAAGTGTCAAACAACATTATGTTAATTAAATTATTTATTAAAAGGTTCCACTTGGGTTAAATAAATACATAAGATCAAGTCCATTATCTTATTTTAAAATATTATATTATCCCACTACAATACCCCCTTACAAACAAATAGTCGTCTAATAACCTTCATTAAATTATTCCAACTAATGTATACCATTAGAATTTTCAAAATGTATATATATATAACTTAATCAAGTTGTTATAAATTACTCGTCCTTTTTTTTTGGTTTTTTTACTCATTTTCTCTTTTTAAATTAAACTATTCATTTTGCTTAACAATACCTATTAATAAATGTTAATAAAAAGAGATTAAACATTTACATATATATTCTTGCATCTAATAATATAGTCTAACCAATGAATTGAGAACCCCATAAAGCCTATATAAAATCATTTCATCTTTTAACAAAAGTTATAAATTTTTTCCATAAAGATTTCATTACTAATAATCAGGGAATTCTCCCCCCAAAACTTATTTAAAAATTCCAAACCCCTCCCTTATCATTTTATTCTTTTATTAAAAAGATCAAGTGGGTATAACCCTATTTAGGGTTTCCCCTTTCTTTTGGGATGAGAGACTTACCTATTCTATTTTCTTTTTCATTTACCATTTCCCCTAACCCTAGGTCAGATTAGGGTTCCATCATGAAATATTTTCATGGTGGATGAATTTTTTTTTGTTGTTGTTGCAGGTACGAGAAATGGCGGCGGGGAGGCACACAAAGGGGACCATGCCATGGTGGAGGAGGTCACACCATGGAGGAGGAGGCGGTGGTCCGAATTCGTAACAAAGGCATGTTGGGGTTTAATAGAGGAAGGGGCGGCTCACAGTGACTGCGGGGGGTGGTTCGCCATGGCGGCCATGCCCACAGTCGCAAGGCTTGCCCCTACAGCTGTGGGGATGCCTCCCCATAGGCCACGGGACCTCGGCCCCGTGACTATGAGGTGGCCTTCCCATAGTCGCAGGGGTAGGCCTTGTAGCTATGGGCAGCCATGGCCCCCGTGGCCCTACCTTAAGGGCCGAACCCCAACAAGAACTTAAAACCTATTGTTTTTCGCAAAATTATATATATATATATATATATATATATATATATATCAAAGGGGGTATGAGAAATTTATGTGTTTATATTTCAAATATATGTATATTTTATATAAGATTATATATGTATACTCATGCACATAAATATTTATTCCGATTTAAATATTCTAATATGTTAACCAGATTATAAAAAGGGTGCAATATATTTGCATAGATTAAGTAGTCTATCTTTTTAATTAGAATAATAAATGTTACAATTATATTTGTACAGATTTAAACAATCTATCATTTTAGTCAGAATATTAATTGTATGTAAAATCCCGATTTAAATGTAAATGTAATCTCTTTTTTTTTTTTGAATAGATGCAAGACATATCTTATTAAATTTATCTTATAACAACAGATTAGATTGATGCAACATAATAGGTATCTGGAATATAATACATACATGTATATATATATATATATTTAAATCTGCGCTATTAGTTTCTCTTACACTAACTTAGAACATGTATGATAAATAAACAGAATGCCCTTCTTTTGTTATCTTAATTTTTTTCCATTTAAATAAGGGTGCATAAATTTAAAATATCCCCCTAACTGTGCATTATCAGAACATAGAGTTTAACAGGAATAATCTTTGTAACAACTGCAATTATATATGTTTTTTTTTCATTTTCTTTTTTAAACATTTCTATTTGAACAATAATGCAACAAATGGAAATTTAAAGGAAGATTTAAACTAACACTTAAGAGTATTTTTCCCTACATTTCTTTTTTAAAAACTATAGACAAAAATAACTTTTCCTATTTATACGTAAGTGCATTTCTAACACTTATTTTTGTAGATTGATAATCAAAATGAAACCACTTAAATATTCATCTATTTTTCTCTTCCATTTCCAATATGTTCATTCTTTATTAGCTAAATAAAACAGATACAAATTTCTTCCACCTTTTTTTTTAGCAATAACAAATACAATGAAATAACTCAAAAGCCTTTCTCTTCTCTTTATTTTTTTGAATAAACTAGTCAAGTAAAAATACATTTATTTCTTCATTATTCCCTTTACACAAAATGGAGAGGTTACAAACTCAAGCCTCTTCATTTCAACCAAATCAGGGCTTGACATAAAATATTTTCATTTCTTGGAACTCAATATAATAAAATAGGATCTTGCAAGTAGATTCCACTCCATTCTTTAATCCTAGCAAACCTGCAATAACATTTGTAGGTTGTGACTATGGAGGCTCACCTCCCAACCTAGGCTTACATGAAGCCACCCTTGAGCTAGGAGAACCAAGGCTAAATGGGTTACACACAAACATAAACACACAAGCAAGAAGAACTCACAACACAAGCACTCCCAACCCAAGGATAAACAAAGTCACTTATGTGACTATTTCTTATGGGGTGAAGGTGGACCAAGTACCTAGAGGAGAGTCTGCAAATAGGAGAACATAATGCCTTTGCAAGGCTACCACATAGAATAACCACAAGTTCCAAACTTGTCCCAACAAATCTTTATGTCCCCCAAGGCATACAAGCCAACAAACTCCCCTTATGACCCCCATTTCATAAACATAAAATAATATGCAGCAAGGGTCCCATAACCCTTGTGTATCACTCTCTTCCAAAGAGAGTCTCTACACTCTTAGGCTATCAAACAACCCTTCACCCCAAGGCCACTCTACCCTCCTGAGGGTGAGTATGGCCTTGAAACACCCAAAACAATAACATAAATACATGCAATAAAATACAGAAGGAAGAACTCAACATCTTCCTAAGCTTACTAGGAAAACAACAATGAAATACAACAAACAATCTTTTCAAATTTACAAAACAACATACATGAGGAAGTATTCAACTAACCTTAAAACTGCAAATGGGTGAATAAAAGTTGTAGGAGAGCTACCCAAATCCACTATCTTTTCCTTCTTAATACTTAGCCCAAAACTTCCATATCCAAAAAACTCCAACTTTTCAAGAATTTGTGTCCCAAAAAATGGAGAGTGGGTGATCAAACTTCTCCCTCCCAAACCATTCCCTAAGAAGACACTCCTCACTCTTTCCAATCCTCTTGGGAAGGGTGAGGGATGTTCATAGGTTTGTTTTCCCAACACCTTACAAATTCTCTATCCAAGGCACCTCAAAAAGGTAAAAGGAATGGGGAAGAGCAATGCCACTCATGAGGAGGGTGGTCTAACCTAGGTAGGATCCTCAAAAGTTGAAATTCGGCCAACTTGGAAAACTCAACTTTTGGGGTGATTAAATAGTCCCTAGGGAGTGGACACATGGCTAAATTTGGTGTTCATCCATAGGTACATCATATGGCCCACTAAAAATGCCCCTAACTTGACCCTAAGAGTTAGTTTAACCCTCTAGAAACTCACCCAAAGTTTAGTTATGGGTCAACCTTGAGTTGACCTTTCTAATGGCTCCCTATCCAAGACTTTCTTGGGACCATACTAGGATAATTGAAAAATGCATTGGTAAAAAAAATTCCTTCCAAAGGACATGTCATTTCCAACTCACTTTACAACACGTGTCAAGTGACACCACAAAAAGAATTACACATCACTAAAATACACATGGAAATGTCTCTTTTTTGGAATAATAAATTAAAATTTATTTAAATTAACACACATCCAAGCATAAACATTTACAAATTAAAACACATTTACAAACATGTTGTCTCTCCAAATAGACAACCCTTGGCTTCACAAACACACATAGGTTTTGTAAGGCCTTCCCCAAACCAAACTTTGATTTACTTAGTTGACCATGTTTGACCCTATTAATAAATGCCTTAAAATTTAGTAAAATGGACTAGGTTAGGCAGATAGATTTGTGAGAAAAGTAATTGAACCAAGTTATAGAGTTATCGCACCTTGTGGTGTACATTTTGATGTGTTATGGATTTGAAATCCTAAAAGATCCATTGATTGGATAATCTTGATTTAACGTATGCCAGCTATGTCGGGATGTAGGACTTATATGATTCTGTGATTGGGTAACATTGATGAATGTGGATGCTTCATTTATATGCTTTATAAATACAAAACTCTATATGATTCTAGAATAGGATAAATTTGAGAGGAAGTATGTCATTATTAGATTTGCAGGACTTTACTATGATGATAGAAATAGGAATGCATGTTTTAATGTATGGATCAAAATTATGTGAATGATGATAATTGTTATGAGGAGTTATTTGGATGAAAGATGTATTGATTGATAAATGTATCTTGTATGCAGAGTGTTGTAGTGCATTATTATTCATGTGTTTTATATTATATGAGATTACTTGGAAGTACTAATGTGTGAATTGAGTTGCGCAGGAATTATCCATGTGACCATGGAAATATTACGAAGAACCAAACCTAGACCTATGTATGTGCGTAAAGCCAGGGTTTGTCTATTTGGAGAGACAACACCCCATTTGTGTTGTATTTTATTCGTAACAGTAAATGATGCATGTGTGTTAAGTGTTATTTAATTGATTTATGTAAAATCCACAAGAGATGATTTCATGTATAAATTTGTAAAAGTATTTTCTTTGTGTCACTTGACACATGTGTGGATTTATGTTTTTTTTAAAATTTGTCTCTTGGTGGAAATTGTTTAACTATAGCTTTTTCAATTAATATAACGTGATGTCATAAATACCTTGGGTAAAGAATCTTTGGGGTGATCAACATAGGTTTGACCCGAAAATAAACTTCAGAGGGGTTTAAAATGGGTTAAATGATCACCTAGGGGTAGTTTAATAGGGTTTCCTAAAGCCCATAAGGTATACCTAGGGGTTAGGGGTAATTTTAGGCAAGTTTCTACTTTTAAGTGACCTTTTTGACACTTTAAAAATTGGCTTTTCTGAGTTGTGCGAAAATTAAAATTTGAAGTTTGATCTTAGTTGTAAACTTTCCTTTTCGAATGAGTCTTTTTCCCATTCTACCTTACTTTCCTTTTTGGTTTTTAGAAACTTGTGAGAACTCAAAGAATGAGCTTCTTAAGCAAGAATTGGAAAATTTGAGGGTAATCACCCACTCTCCATTTTTGGAGACAAAAGAATTTTGTAAAGAAAAAGAATGAATTTGGTTTGAGAATTTTAGCTAAGGGTAGAAAGTGAAGAGCCGTGGAATTGGGCTGCTCATCCTCAACAAAACAATCCTACCTTTGGGCAGATTAAGGTTGGTCGTATTCATCACATAATGGATTTCTTATTGCATGTGTTAGTAAGTAATGTTTGGGAAAAAGATTTGTTTTCATGCATGTTCTCTTGGAGATTTATTTGGAAATTTGTTTATACTTTGTATGTGTGTTTGGGAGTAATCAAGATCTCCTACTCTTGGGAGAGAGGAGGATCTTGTGGGTGGTAGAAGTGACAGCCCTCGAGTGAGAGACTCTCGTTATGAGAGCGATCACAAGGGAATTCATGTGACCCTTGCTGCATGGCTTGTTTATGCATTGGGGGTCATAAGGAGGGAAATAAGGCATGAATGCTTTGGGGGGCATAAGGAATAAAGGGTTGATTTATGTTATACTTGATGTATTTAGTTTGCCATGAGGTGGCTATATGTTTTGGTTTGCCATGAGGTGGCTATTTGTCTTACCATACTTGCAGTCTCCTCACGGTACTTGGTCCACTACCACCCTTGAAAAGATATCACCAATGTGTGGTGCAGTGTAGCCCGGGTTGGGGTTGTGTTTGAGTTGTGTATTATTCTGTCTTTTGTGTTTGCATGTTTGTTGCCTGTCTAGGGCTTGGTTCTCCGAGCTCGGGGGTGGCTACTAGTTAGCCTAGGCTGGGAGGTGAGCACTCTATGGTCATCTCTTTGTTTTATTTGCAGGTTGTTAGAAGAAAATATCAGGACATGTAGCTATGGATGGAGTTAATTGTTGCAAAAAAATGTTGTAAATGCAATTAATATTCTTTGAAAGTCCTCATCTATTTGAAATGAGAGACCTATTTGTAAACTGACAATAAAGACTTCGGAATATGTTTTAAAGATATGTGATATTTATTTATGTTATATTGCAGAAAAGAAATGATTATTTCTGGTTTTTAGTTTTGAAATAAATATTTGTTGTGTATAAGATGCTTTGAAAAGAAAGAAATGTATTCATTCCCTTTATGCATTTAAAATCAAGATATTAGAAAAGAAATGGAATAGATCTACCTGCATGTAGTAGGTTGGAAAATAAAATAAAATCTAAAATTTAGATCTATACATGGAAATGTCATGTTTAGTTTTATTTAAATATGTCATTTTGTTTATTGCAGAAAATAAAATAAAAAATAGATTTATTATAGTCATTTCTAAAGTTTTATTTTAGTCTAGATTTATCTAGTTGCTGTTAAATTTATTAAATTGGACATTTATATAGTTGCTGTTAAAATTATTAAATACTGTCATTTGTTCAGTTACAGAGAATAAAATCTATAGTTAAACAGATTAAATGAAATAAATAGAAATTCTAAAGTTGCTATTCTAACTGATTTAATTATGCTTTTTACTATATTTTTGTCGATAGTAAATCAATATTTAAATAACCTATCTATTTCTTTTAGCAACTAGGATTTTGATAAAAAGGAAATAAATACAATGATTCCAATCTGCTGAAATTATCCAATCTGCTAAATATGTTTCAGCTTTTATATTTTTCTCAGAAAGCTTTTTCATAGAAAGCTTTTGTCCTAGACACCACATATACATAAACAGCTTTTCATGCCTATATTGAATATTTAAAAAATTCATTTCTCAGATATAAACAGAAATAAATTTATTGTCCAATATATATATATATATATATATATATATATATATATATATATATATATAAAATGTTTAAATGAATTCATTACTTAATAATAAACTTATTTGTTTGAAATATATCTATATATATAAACTTAAACCAACATATTCATATATCAAAATATATAATTGCACTTTTTAAATAAAGCAAAAAAATAAAATAAAAAATACTATTTAAAACTTTATTTATAAAAAAATATTATTACAAAACAAAATCTTTTTAAAAAAAACAAATCTATAAAAAAAAATAAAAAAAAATAAGAGAGGCTTTTTGTAATGATTAAAACAGATTTGGGGTTTATGGGTATCATGGTAAATTTAGGTATGTTTAACTAAAAGGGGGATAAACCTCACTTTAAATATATAAGTGTATATTAGATAAATATATATGTAATCATATGTGTATTTTAAATATACATACATATATATATATATAGTTTAAAATTATGTAAGTGAAAAAAAAAAAAAAATTGTCCTGAATTTAATTAGTTTATTTACCAACCTTAATTTCTTTTTATCAATGTTAAATGTGCATTTATATATAATGTATAGGACAAATTGAAGAGTTAATTATTTTATTAGGTGTTTATATTTTATAAATGTTTAAATAGTTAAGAGGGCATATTTAAAAATAAATAAAAAAATGCTTAAAATTCTAATTAATTTTGGAGGTTAACCTTTTAGGGGATTTTTAATGGAAAATATAATGAAATATCTTACAACATTATTATTATCATATTTGGATAAACATAGTTTAGAAGTTCAATCGGTTGAAATTAAAGCAAGGGGTAATGGGATTAATAGAAGCAAAATATTAAATAGTTGATGTTAGAAAAAGTAATATATAAACTTGATTTAAATTATTTTAATTCATTTTAGAGATCAAAATGGTTTTATTTTTATAATTAAACGGAATGATTCAACATAGTAAAATAAATAATTTAAGAGGATATTGTAATAAAATTTCTCAATAAAAAATTAAGGGACTAAGCCAGACGTACCTTATTATCCCAAGTGGAGTCTTTCATCGGACAATTTAATTAACTTAATGATGTTTGGCACCTTAATTGTATCTACTCAATTAGGCAATATTAATGAAATGAAATAGCAATAGTGTTAACATTTAGTAAATAATTGATATCAAACCCGATCATTATATTAATGTCTGTTTAGTAGAAATGGATCCAAATAAGTACTAAAAAGCGCAACTGAAATGAAAGGAACTTTCGAGAGAACTTAATAACACCCTCATGAAAATTATTTGCTCTGCTTGATAATAGAAGTTGTCATAATTGTTATGTTAGTATTTAATATCAATTAAGATTTCGTTTAGAACAAACTGTTAAGTTGTCACAACTATTTAAGTAAATGAATGCATGTAATTAAGTGCTTAAAAAAATAAATTGTCGGTTGTGTTTTGCCCAAAAGTTTGGGCATGACAGGTTTAGGCTTGATTCTCTGAATAGTTTCCATGGTCACATGGATTAGTTTTCCTGCACATCTCACTTTTCACATTAGTAACCCCAAATAATCACATTTAATATCAACATGTGAAAAGAATACCATTCAGACACTTTGCATACAATTTCAACCATAACGATCAATTTATCATTTATCCAATAAAATCTACATAAAATAATTTACTCAAAAGGCATCATCATAATCCTCATGAAAAATCAATCATTAATACGACATGCATCCATGTTTTCTAATATCATAATGAAGTACTGCAAATTCAGAGATAGCTGACATACGTCATATCAAGATTATCAAATCAGTGGATCATATAGGATCTAAATCCATAACACATCAAAATGTGCACCACAAGGTATAATGACTCCATAACCTGGTTCAATTATTTTTCCCACTAATCTATCCATCTAACATAGCCCATCCTATTGAATTATAGCATTTATTAATATGGTCAACCATGGTCAACTAAGTTAACCAAAGTTTGATCAGGGAGGGGCTCTACAGAGAAGAAACATTAAATGCTTGAGATGACATGAAGGTTACCTTGGGAGGGTTTGGTTAGGCTTGAGTTAGTGAATAAAACTTTTATCCAATGAATAATGCCTTTATCCGATGGATCAACTCTTGTGCAAGAGTTAGTGGGGATAACCATGGTCAAATAAATGAATGCTTGAAGAGACCCATGAGTTAAATGAGGGTTGAGTTAGATGAAAAAGCTTCTAACCATGTGGGTGAGTTGATTTTAACCATTAATGGTTATGTAAGAGCCATAAATGGTTTGGAAGACTTTGGGGGTTAACTTGTTGGAGGATAAAAAACCTTTAATGTATTTCAAAAACTTTACGGGCTTTGAGAAGTGACTTCTCTTTGCTTAGGAATGTGACAATAATTAGGGAGGGGGATTAGGATATTTTGGAATGGATTAGAAGAATCTAGAAGGGTTTTAGGATGCAAGTGGGTTTGGTGGGTGAGAGAAAATAGGATTTTATTTAGAAATAAAATCTATTTATTGGTGCAACTTGCATTTGTAGGAGAATGCAAGTGGGGGGGAGGATTTTAAATAAATATTTATTTATTTATTTAAATGAGGAAAGGGGTTAAACTAAAGAAATATGCTTTATTCATTTAATTAATTGTTAGAGTATGGTTTAATGAATTATTTATTTAATTTATAGAAGAAGAGGTTGAAGATGAATAAATTGAATATCATTTTAATTAATTGTTGACTGATGGTTAAATAATAAAATATATACTAAATATTCATTTAATTAAGTGGATAGATTTATGTGTCTACATTTGCTCCTCTTTGAGATGGCATGGTTTATCACGTTGTTTCAAAGAAAGAAAGATATGTATGAGAAATATGCCCCAGAAATGTTAATTTAGTGGGTGGTATGCCCCCTCGAGAGATGGGCCGATTTTTTTAAAAAAATCGGGCAATCTTTCGAAAAAGAGAAAGAATTTGGGGGGAGGTATAATATAAGAAATTAAAAATAATGGTGAAAGAATGGAGGAAAACAAGGGTAAAATGGAGAAAGGGCAAGCCTCGAAAGTACACGGGGGTCACGGTGCAAATGTAGTGTTTGTGCTTTTGATTGATACTATACAATTGATCAAAATTATTGGACAATCTGGTGCAATCGGTTGAATTGCCTCGGTTTAGTCAAAGAATGACAGTTGATGTTAGTTGTTCACTTGGACAGGATAAATTCTAAGTAAGTGAGTCAAATTGACCTATTGTGACTTAGACAATTGTTGTAATTGCCCGATGAAGTCAAGGTATCTGAAGAAAAATACTCGTTGAGACTTAGAAAATTGATGTAATTGTCTTCTTTGATTGTGTTTGATTGTTTGATCAGTTGATAGTGTTTGCGTTGTAGGTTGTTTGTGGCATTTGCTGGACTTAGCACACCTATTGAGACTAGGCAATTGATGTAAATGCCTGTGTAGTCTAGGATTGCCAGAATTGATTACCTGATGAGACCTGAAGATATTTGATAAAAAAATATCTATTGATAGTCTAGGTGTGCATGAGTCGATGTACCTGTGTAGACATAGTAACTTTTTTTTCTTATAGGATGACCTAGGATGGGAAACACAACCCCTCCTATTTAGAGATGGACGGTGATGAAAGTGGCTTGATTAGGTTGATGGGAGGGTGAGGGGGGGTTCAATCTAGATAGAAGGTATGTAGGATCTAGGACTCATTCCTGTGAAAGAGGATCAAAAAATAGAGTATCCTTTGTCATGACTATGTATGAATGATATGCACCGATATGGATTTTTGGATGTATGGAATGTAACTGAATGTAATATATATATATATAGATGAGATGGCGATCCATGGATTATTCATAGTGCTTAATTTTCATCATCGAGCATGGTAGTATCGATCTTAGCCGAGGTAGCAGAAACCAAGTTTGAGCGTTTCACGTGTAAGGAAATATCACAGACAAGGAAAGTTCCCCTCCATTCTGGTTCATGTACAAATGGTCAAGGTATACGCTATAGTTAGTAAGCCATAGTGATCCATGACTATATTTTTGCATAGGATCACATAGCTTAGTGAAATTCCCATGTAGACACCATTAGTATATGCCCCAAAACTTCATTGGAACAATCCGCAGACAACAAAAAAAGAAAAAGACACCAGGAGCCATCCTGACTACTCTAATTACTTGTGGATATCCTGGAGTAGCGTAGGAACTTGATATAAATAAATAAATAACCAATCGACCAAGTACTTATGAGCCAAACCAAATTTTCTTGTCAAAGAAAATATTACCGTGTCTTGTTTGTGAGGAAGGATGTATCCTTGTGAAGACAATTATGTGTAGATGTTTGATTGGTTGGTTGATTTGATAAGTGGTCATTGTTTGAGTAGCTCAAAATGTTGTGTTTGGTGTCTGTTGCAATGTGTATATACAAGAAAAAATATGCTTTGGAATATTTTTGATTGATTTTGATGTTTTTGTCATATTTTTTGGATTTTTGGAATGTTGTAAATATTTTTGGTATTTTCTTTAGGATTTTTGCAAATGTTTTTGGGATTTTTTGAGTTTTTAGGAATGTTTTTGGTATTATTTTGAGACATTTTTGAATGAGACACTCAATGAATCACAAGAAATGGAGAACCCACTCCCATCAGTAGGTTTAAGAAAATTTTGCTCCCAGTTAGATGTTGCTATGAAAGCATGATGCTGGACACATGAAGTAATAACCTTGATTGCAGATCAATAACAAGCCATGGTATAAATGATTGATGAATGGATGTGATCGCAATAAGTCTGAAAGATAATGGAGCTGTAACCTTTATGAATGGTACCTATTTGCCAGGTTTTCACCAACGTACTTACCCAAGGTGCCACCAGAGTGGTTTTCACCATTTGGATGAATGATTTTTCTTTACTATTTTCTTGAATTTTTTGTATTTTTGTTCAGGACTATTTTCTGAATGTTTTTGGTATTTTCTGATATTGGAGGAGCCTAATGCTTTTCACAACCTATGTATGAAACCTTTTTAGATGCATGTTGTTGATTGGATCTGCTAGTGGTTCTCCTTCTAAAGTTGCTAACTGATATGCCCCAAACCCGAATACGACAGTGATGACATATGGACCCAACCAATTGGATTCAAACTTGCCCTAATGTTCTTTGTTCTATTGATTGTAAGGATTCTCCTTGAGAACAAGATCTCCTTCTTGAAATGTGCAAGGTTTGACCTGATGATTATAGCTTCTGCTCATGCGCCGCTGATAGGCTTTTAGGTGATTGTAGGCAGCTTGTCACTTTTCATCAAGCAATTCCAAGTCCTCAAGATGTGAGACTCGGTATGCTTCATCATCTATTAGATTGTGCAAGGAGATCCATAGAGATGGTAATTCAACCTCAATAGGCAAGATGGCTTCTGCTTCATAAACCAAAGAGTAGGGGGTTGCGCCTATAGGGGGTCGAATGCTAGTCCAATATGCCCATAGTGTCGGATTCAATCTAATGTGCCAATCACAACCAACATCATTGGTTGTCTTTTTGAGGATCCTCAATATATTCTTATTTGATGCTTCAACTTGACCATTTCCTTATGGGTAATATGGGGTGGAAACATAGTGTTGGATATGAAATTTCTCATAGAGTTCATGAATATCTTGATTTTTAAAAGGGAGCCCATTATCTGTGATGATGGACATGGGTACACCATACTGACAGATGATGTAATTAAGGATGAATGAGGTGATCTGCTTACTGGTGACTTGGGTGAGTAGAATGAATATGATCCACTTTGTGAAGTATTCTGTGGCGGTATGATAAATTTATGACTATTGGATGAAGATGGATGGATTTTACCCACAAGGTCAAGTCCCCATTGACAAAAGGGCCATGGCGTTGTGATAGGTTGCAATTCATGTGCTGGGGCATGCATCAGATCTCTGTGAACTTGTAACTTTTTGTACTTTTTGATAAAATGGTAGGAGTCTTTCTCCATGGAGGGTCAATAGTATCCGGTTTGCATGATTTACTTTGCTCATGAAGGACCGCTTGAGTGAGCCCCACAAATTCCTTCATGTACCTCTTCCAAGGCTTTTGTTATCTCATCTTGTTCCAAACATCGAAGGAGAGTACCATATAGACTTCATCTGTATAGGGTTTCGACAATGATGGTGTATCTAGCGGTTTGAAGGATAAAGGTTTTTTGTTGGTTGTTTGATTGGTTAGGGGGAAGTGTGTGGTCACGTAGGTAAGTGAAGAACTCACCGTACCATGGGAAGTTAGAACTGACAAGGTGACATATCATTTCAGTTTCAGGGATATCATAAACGGGGATCCAAGGTTGTTCTTCCAAGAACTCATAGCATGTCGAATTTTGTGGAAGATCTAAGAGAGATGCAATTGTAGCCATTGCGTCAGCAACTCAATTCTGATCTCTTGGTACTTGCTCAAATGTGATAGTTGTAAATGATTATTTGAAACTATCCACCATCCTTTTATACGACATGAGCTTATCATCCTTTGTTTGATATTCATCAGTGACTTATTGGATGACTAGCGGGGAATCTCCATATATTTGTATCTCTTTTAGATTCCATTGTGTCACCAATCTGAGTCCTGTGATCAAGGCCTCATATTCTGCTATATTATTTGTGCATGGGAAAGTGAGCATGTTTGACTTCAGGATGCTGTCACTTTGAGGTGTGATAAAAACAAATACCTACCCCCGAGCCATGTTTGGTGTATGAGCCATCAAAATATAGCTTCCAAGGTTGTGTAGCTGTGATTATGAAAATTTTGTCATCTGGAGAGTTGGAAATAAGAGGATGGTCGCCTTTGAGTGGTTCATCAACCAACTGATCTACAATAACCTACCCCTTGAGCATTGCGGTCCACATACTCAATATCAAATTCACTCAAGATCATAAACTATTTGGCCAAGTGGCCTGTCAATGCTGCCTTGCTGAGTAGGTACTTGAGTGGATCTATCTTGGCAATGAGTTGTACTTTGTGTGTTAAATTGTAGTGCCTTAATTTGGTGGCTGCCAAGATAACTGCTAGACAAGCTCTCTCAATAGGAGTGTAATTGAGTTCATAGCCTACCAGTGTTCAAGAGATGTAGTAGACAACGCACTCTTTTCCTCCCAAATTATGCTATGCAAGCAATACTCCTAATGTCATGGTTGTAGTTGAAATGTATAACAATAGAGGCCTACTTGGATCTGGTGGAATCAACAATGGTGCATTCATTAGGAAGTCTTTAAGCATTTGGAATACTTGCTGGCATTTTGTATCCCATTGAAAGCAGATATTTTTATGTAACAAATGGGTGAAGGGATGACATTTATCAGCCAATTGTGCAATGAATCACCGAATTGATTGTAGCTGCCATTGTAATGTCCTCAATTGACTGATATTCTTTGGAGGTGGCATGTCCATGATTGCCTTGACTTTCACAGGATCTACCTCAATGCCTTTACTTGAGACAATGTATATTAAGAGCTTCCTGGAAGTTACTCCAAAGACACATTTTTTTGGATTGAGACAGACATGGTATTGTTCCAATTTGTTGAAGATTTTATCCAGTACTGTAAGATGACCCTCTCTTGTTAATGATTTAGATAGTAAATCATCCACATAATCTTCCATTATGGTGTGCATCATATCATGAAAGATGGTAGTCATGGCTCTTTGATATGTTGCCCCTACATTCTTTAGACCAAATGGCATCACATTCCAACAGTATGTTCCCCATGGACATGTGAAAGCAGTTTTGTGTTGATCCTCTAGAGCAATTTTAATCTGGTTGTACCCTGAAAAGCCATCCATAAGAGAAAGCATTGCATGACTTGCTGTTAGATCGACAATCTCGATATTTGGTAAGGGAAATTCATCTTTAGGACATGCCTTGTTTAAATCTCTGAAATCCGTATAGATATAGATGACCCCATTAGGTTTTCCAATAGGTACAATATTGGAGATCCACTCTGCATAATCAATTGGTTTGATGAAACCAACATCCAAGAGCTTTTTAATTTCAGCCTTGGCAAGAATGACAATCTGTGGGTGCATCTTTCTGAGCCTTTGTTTGACAGGTTTATCTCCTTCTTCTACAGTTAGCTGATGCATGACCAAATTTTGATCTAAGTTGGGCATGTCTGCATAAGAGCATGCAAAGTTGATTTGGCACTTCTGGAAGAATTCTACAAATTTTGGTTGTTCTTCTAGCGTTAATAGAGATGCCAAATGTATTTTGTGAGGAGTCTTAGGAGTGGCCACATTGAATTCTTTTGTTTCTTCTATTAGGATGGTTGATCTCTCCTGATTGGTACTAAAGGTGAGGATGTCAAACCTTTCATCCTTTAGAGAGGTTTTCACCTTTGGATACACTCTTTGTTTTTACTTTTTGCGGATCAAAAAGTGCCACTGTGTGGTTTTCACTAGAAGGTCATTGTTTTAGTGTAATATTTTTGCAATTGAAAGGTTTGACATCTTCCCCAAAGTATGCTGCGTTGTTGAGTTCAATGGCAAACCCAACTTTATGATCCCCGCTTGGTATGTTATCCTGTAATTCTAGAAAGTCTATGAATTCCTCATCGTTTTGGAAATGGTCAAGGCATGGGGGATTTGGCTAGTCCCATTAAATGAGTTTGGGATGAATGATAGGCATTACTACATCAATTATGTTGAGTTTGTGGGAGGCATCAGTGAGGGTTAATATGGAGGCATGAAGTTCGTCGATGGTACTCTCATTGTTGGATTCAGGCATAGGATTTGACATAGGGCCTGTGGAAGTTGCTTCTAGCTCAGGAACCGAAAAAGTTTTAATCAATGCCTCTCCATAAATTGGTATGTCCTTATGAGGTGGAGAAGGTGACATTTATTCCTTGTCTGAAGTATTTAAATGCACTGAATCCCATTCCCACTCATGTGAGTCTGTCTCAAAATCACTCTCTAGCATCTGATTAATGTACCAAGCTGGGATGTCTTTTGAATTGAATAGTGCATTAGTTACTGGCTTATGTACTTTTGGAGGTGGGATTGCTGGTGTTGTTGGTACTGCTGGTGGGGTTGTTGATGCTATTGGTGTTGCTGGTGCTGCTGATGGAGTTGTTGGTGCTGCTTGGTTTCAACTCTGGTTGTAAGGGCTCTTATCATCCTTGTTTGCAAGGTCCCAAAGCACTATGGGATGTGAGTAACTGCCCAACACAAAAGAGTTGGCTAAGATTATATTCCCTAGGACCTTCCTTAGCCATTTTTATTTTCAATTTCTCCTTCTTTGGTATAGGGGTTGTTAAGCTGGAAAGAGATGCTGGATTAACATATAATGAGGAAGGGATAGCTTCTCTATTATTAGGTATGACAATCTCTGGTTGATGGTTAATATTATTACAATATGCAAATGGATTAGCATCACCAAGGATTGTAATTTCTACCCCATTATGTTGAAACTTGATACATTGGTGATAGGTAGATGGAACGAATTGCATGTCATGTATATAAGGTCTTCCTAACAATAGATTGCATGGCAAAGGAAGGTCTAGAACTTGGCAAACTATATGCTTCACCACTGGCCCAACCTGATTGTTAATATAACAGCTCCTCTAGAAGAACATTCTGCATTATCACATGCTTTGATGGTTATCTTTTTGCTAACATCCACTAATCTAGTGCATAACCCAATGTTGTGACTAGCTGCAAGGTGCATATGTTTAAGCTGACTCCATTGTCAATCAAGACTCGCTTGATTCTATGTTGTTTTACAAATCCTTCAATATGGAGGGAGGCATTATGGGGTTGTTGGAAGGATGTGTTGTCACTTTCATTAAAAGTGAGACATGGTGATGACTTTAGACTACCAACCATGGCTTGAAAATGATCTATGTTGAGGTTGGTAGGGACAAACACTTCTTGGAGAGGTTGATCCAAGATTGTTTTATGTGAGGGGGATAAGTGTAAAAGCTCTAATATGGAGATGAGGGTTGGCATATTATTTAATTTCTCTACAAGATTATATTGTTTGGGGAGGGGTGTCACTCCTTGTGGTGCCTCTTGAATAGTAATCTTGCTATGACATGTAACAACGTTGCATGTAGGATTTGGATCTTTTATGGTAAGAGTTGCAACTTGTTCATCCACATCATAAAGGTGATTCACAATATAATTGTATGCATCTTGTGTATAATTGGTTGTGGTATCTTTGTTTCTCCCTAAGGTGGAAGGACCCCTTTGATCATGTGATGGAAGTGGATTATTAAACATTAAATGATCATCATTGGATGTTTTAGGGTCATGTCCTTCAATTTCAATTTCTCCTCTATCAATAAGATCCTGAACAAGATCTTTTAGTCGATGCAATTACTTGTTATATGCCCTCTTCCTTGGTGAAATTCACAATATTCATTATCTCACCACAATGGAGGCTTGACCCGAGGCTCATAATTAGATGTTTTTGGTAAGGTCACAATATTGGAGGATATCAATTGGTGTAAGATCATTTCAATAGGTTTCCCTAAGGGTGTATATGTGCATTTTGTTGCTTTTGTTTTGGTTCCTCTTGTTGTGTATTTCGACCTTGATTTTGTGGATTATTGATGGTGTTGTTGTTAGGAGGGCGATTTTGTCCTGCAAACCTGACCACAGGTTGTGCATTTTTTACTGTTCTTGCATCCACTATCCCATCATTGACAATGTTCTTGTTATTGTTCCAAAATTTTGGTTTGTCACTATTATAATATGGACAAAGACTATTTTTGGGTTCATTATAAATTTTGATAATTCCCTTTTTGATGAGGGCTCTTTCACATTTGAGTCCTTGAGTGATCATTTCTTCAAAGGATTCTATACCCTTCATATCCAAGTGAAATTCCATTTCATCATTTAAGTTGAAAATGAAAATTTCCACTAGTTCTTGCTCAGGTAGATGAAGGGAGCATCTTCTAGATAGTTGCCTCCACTATTGTAGGAAATTTGAGAACAACGCCCCTGGTTTTTGTTTGGTGTTGCACAAATCTTCCATGGTGACATCACGTTCTATGTTGTGTGCATAATGAGCGATTAATTTTTGGACTAGTTCTTCAAATGTTCTAATGCCATTTGGAAGTCATGAAAACCATTGTGTGTTTGTGCCTCCCAAACTTTGAGGAAAGAGGCGCATTAGATACGTGTCCTCATAGACCACCTCTAAACAAGCTAAGTGAAATTCTTGTGCATGGTCCCTAGGATCTCCTTTGCCTCTATATTTTTCAAATTTGGGTGTTTCTAACCCTCGAGGAAAATATGGCATAAGAATGTTCCTATCAAAAGGATAGGGAAAAATGTTGTTATGTGAGAACCGATTGGTCTTCACACCATTGTTTATTTGTTGGGCGATATTTTCTACTTGTTGCCTCAACATATCTATTTCTGAAGGAGGAGGAGGAGGAGGAGGAGGATTCCCTTGATGATTAGGGTCATAGTGGAAGTAGTCTCTACGTCCTCCACCATCATGATGGCTATGTTGCTCAGTTTTTATTGCAATTGTGTTGTATCAAAGTTGGAGGGAAGTTTGGCACACTCTTGAGTGAGTTTCAAAAAATGAGCATCGGCCTTGTTTCTAAGAATTTCATCAAAGAGTCTGTTGAATTTGGGATTATGTTGTTATCTTTCTATATCTTCTGGAGTTGGAGTGCTGGGTTCTTCATCATTAGTGCCTCCTCCAAAGGCCTCATGAAAATCATTGAGGTTTTCTTCCTCCTCTTCAATTTCTGGTTGTCAATTTCTCATTGATCTTGTTTGAGCCATGGTTTTGAAAGTTGATGTTTTTGAAAGTGACTATGAGGTGGTGATGAGATGTTTGATGGAAGACAAGTTTTTGTGAAATGTTTGGTGGAAGATTGATCTCTAATAATGGAGGTTGAATGTCAACAAAGTTCTTTGTGAATTGCTTTTGTGTTTTTCAACAATTTGACGTGATGAGGTATAACAAGGTTTGAGATGTGTTACAATCCAAGATACCTAGTAATGAGAGGATGCACTTGATGAATACTAAGAGGGGGGGGGGGGGTGAATTAGTATTCCAAAAATCTTTGCACTTAAACACTTTGCTAGACTAACAGTAAACCGGTAAAACAGTTTAGCAAACAAATTGGTTAGCACACATGCAAACCAAATAGCAAGTAATGCATTCACCCACAGAAGCACAAACACCATAACACCAGAGATTTTGATGTGGAAACCCAAATGGGAAAAACCATGGTGAGATGGAACTCACAAGTAACTATCTGCAGAATAGGAACTAGGCCGGTTAAGGTCATACAATGTTCTTTACTAGAACAGATCCTGTTAGGAATCTCAATCTCTGTTAGGAGATAAGTCCGATTAAAGACTACCTTGCTAGAGGATTTTAGATCCACAGATGTGAACCACCTTGTTAGAGGATTTACAAAAGGATTTTAGGCCTACCCCGTTAAGGGCTTTAGACTTGTCAAAGATGTGAGTAATCAACAAGTGGGTAATCTAGCTAATAGCACAGATTGCTTGATTAGATCCTTGATAGCTTGTTCCTAATGCATTCTAGCATTACTTCATTCTTCTACACATTCATACTCTCTCTAACTCATCAACCACCTTAAACCCTAGCAACAACATCAACAACCTAAAACCCTAGATATGATGTCCTTATAAAGGAATCTGATTTCATGTCGGTCCAATAGGACTACATTACAATTTCCTAGGTTCAATGCATCTAGACATATTTAGTAACACGACACAAAAAGCACCATTGAAGGGTTGGCACCATCAAACAATCGGTGGATGGTAACTCATCACAAAATGCCGGTTGGTAACTCATCATAGAGTATTACCGGTTCATACAAAATATCGGTTTAAGCAAAATACCGGTTGCCGGTTTGACAAAATAAAGATTGGGAAATATGTGTTCTACTGCTTTGATCCTTTGTTCCGCTTGAGATCCTCAAACCGCTTGGGGTCAGCATACCGCTTCAGATCGGTAAACACTTTCTGCAAAACACCAATAGTCTAAGGACTATAATGCATCATACCGGTTGAGAACAATTGCCGGTTGAGCATAACTCATACATATAAAAGTGATCTCAATGCAAGTGTGTGTCCATCAATGACAATCACAATATAATCATAAAAAATGCCAACAATCTCCCCCTTTGGCATTGATGGCAACACTTAGGAAATTTTGACATCTACGCATTTTACAACAAAAATATACCATAATCAAAATTACTCCCCCTAAGCATATACACTATCCCTTTTGCAGAAAATACAATGTCTACTACTTCTTAACATAAATAACGTGAAAGTATACATCAAAACATTCAAAATTTGTACTTCTCCCCCTTTGCCAATAATGACAAAAATAATATTGCAGACGAACCCCTGTTTCATTAAAATAATAAGTGTTTATGATAGTAAAGAATAAAACTTGTCAAAAACTGATTTGAAGTCCTGCAAAAATTGTTTCATAGATAAAGACCAGGACTTAAGTAGGGAGGTTGCAACTTCTTTCTCTGTCGCATCTGGGAGACCTGTTCTTCCATGGCGTCTAGTGTGCTCATCTCTTGAGTCACCATTAAGGCATCCAGATTTAAATAACATTTCTGAAGTATCTATAGGCGTGGGAGCAGAACCAGTTGGAGTTCCTACAAATCTTGAGTCCGGTTGCTTATTTCCAACTCTATTTTGGCAAACTGGATGTGAAACCGGTGAACAGTTTGCCCATAACTTGTAAAAGAGTCATACAACAGCTTGAAGGTGCTCATATATAACTGCAAGTCAGTTTGTAGCTTTTGCTTCTGTATAAGCACATCATCATAGAAGAGATGGGGTTGGAAAATCTTACTTAGTAGTACATTTCCCTCATCCAAAGCATTCCTTATATCCTTCTGTGCTTTTTGCAGTTCTGACCGAAGCCCATTAAGCTTCTTCACCAGGACAATGTTGAGAGCCTTTTGATGCTCTTTCTTGGCATTTTCCTTTGCTACCTCTTCTAGGCTCTGCACCTAATCATCCACTATTGTGCATAGGAGCTTCAATTGTGCCAATGAAGAGTCAGCACAGGGGAGGTTTGTGCCGGGTAACAAACTGGTAACAGTGTCCACTGGAGCTTGGATCACATCTTGCTCATTTTTCCTCCGTATCACTTCAAGGTGTTCTTGAGCAACCTTGATGCTCTGTAGCAGCTCTATTTCACTTGCATACTGGAGGTCAATTAGACTAGTGAGGTCAACTGGTTTGGCTTGACTACCAGTTGCCTTTGGTGTCTCCATCTGCATGCTCTTTGCCACTTTAGCTTCCTTGTCCTCCTTTGCTTTCTTCTTCTTCACTTCTTTTCTCTTTTCTTCTTCCCCACTTCTTTCCTCTTCTCCTCTTCCTTTTCTTCCTCTTCCTTCTTCTTTTCTACTTCCTTTCTCTTCTCCTCTTCCTTCCTTTTCTCCTCTTCCTTTCTTTTGTTCTCTTCTTCTTTTCTCCTTTCTTCCTATTTCTGTTTCTCCTCATCTTCTTCCTTCTTCTTCCTTCTTCTTGTCTTCTTCCTTTTTCTTCTTCTCCTCTTCATTCTTCTTCTTTTTCTCCTCTTCATCCTTCTTCTTCTTCTCCTCTTCCTTTTTCTTCTTCTCCTCTTCATCCTTCTTCTTTTTCTCCTCTTCATCCTTCTTCATTTTCTCCTCTTCATCCTTCTTCTTCTCCTCTTCCTCCTTCTTCTTTTCGTTTTCTGCTTTCTTCTTCTTCGCTTGCTTCTTTGCTTCCTCCTTTTTGCCCTCTGCTTCCTTTTTCTTTTCTACATGTTCTGCCTGCTTCTCCTATCCGGTTGATTCTGATGGTGTACCTTGAGAAACATCCTCTCCATCCAAAGCATCGACATCAATGGTGTCTGTCAGTTCGGTAATCGGGTTTCCTTCATTATCAAACACTTCATTCAGTTTAGTTATTGTTGGTTCTTGCTCAGCCTTCCTATTGTCTTCAGCCACTTGATGCATCTTCAAAGCTTCTAGAGAAAGAGTGTGTTTATTCTTGATCACTTCTTGACTCTTTCCTTCCAGCAATAGGAGTCTTATTCTTCTCATGAAGAAGAGGCCTTTATATTTATTCATAACTTCAAACAGTTCTGAATTTGATACGTCAGGAAAATGTTGAGAAAAAATTGTCTCTCTCATTTCCTGTTCTTTTTCTATGGGAATGGGCCATTTATTGTCTAAGGAGTTATAAAAAGAATCTAGTGTCTCAAATCTAATTTCTGAAGGTGACCGGTCATTAACACATAAATACTGAATGATTTCTTTTTCAACTGCTTCCTTTTCATCATCATTAAAATCATCAAAACAATCAATCAAATCGTTCAACACTTTTCTCCTAATATTTTTGATGGTTCTTTGACAATGTGTCAAAGGTTTGTAAGAAGAAAGGTCAATATTTACCGGTGTTGATGATACCGGTTCATTCTTTGTCTTTTTCTTTGCTTGTCTTGTCTTCTTGGGTTTTTCCTCAGACAATTTCTTCTGAGTCCAGTGAGTTATTCCTTGTCTTTCTTTTCCTCTTGAAGACTTTAGTAGGTGCCGCTTCCGGTTTCTTCTTTGCAAGTGACTGCTTGGTCACTTTGGGACTGGCTCCAGTAACCGGTGCCGATGTTGAAGGCACTACCTTTCCTTTCTTTGCTGGTGGTTATGTAACCGGTGTAACCCTTTCAAGATAGGTGCCAGTTCTCTTTGCCTTGGGATATAGGGGTAAGGCAATTAGGGTAGAAGCATACCCGTCCAACATATCATACATCACCTCATAACCCATAGGCTCCACTTCTTCCTATCTAGGCTCAACGGCCTCCATTATGCATTCATCCACATTGATGATAAAGTAGATATCATCTTCATATTTCTTGACAATGTCATTAGATATCCTCATCCTCATACTCATCTTGCTTCTAAACTCATCAAAGTACTTGTTCAGAACTTCAAGGTAGCCAGTTCCAACTACTTGTAGGCTTTCTTTGATCTACTTGGTAACCAGTTGGTCCGTAGACCACTGAATGTCTCCCACTCTTGGAAAGTAACCTTGGAAATAAAAGAATAGTCCAACCAGTAGCTGACCAAACTTGAATTTCAATGCATTATCCTGTTTGATTGATTTTAGATTCAACAGGAGTTGTGTTTGCATACTGGTGCAGAGGTCGAATGATGCATCTTCCTTGATCATCTGGTAAGCGGCATTTATCGCTACAATAGATACAGAGTTAATTCTATTGGCATGGAACGTCCGGTATCCAATCACCATGCACACATATTTCACAAGGTCATCCTTGATGGAATTAACAGTCATTCCTCATGAGTCGCTCACTGAACTGGTGAGCTTGGTCATTTCAGTTTTGATGATCTTCCTTAGGGCTGGCACTTCTCTGATGTTGCAAAAACTGGTGATAGCATGAATAGCTTGAGGTGTGATATCATGCATTCTTTCCAGGTACATCTTGTCACCATGAACTCTGCTCAGGATGATTCTAATATGGTCATCTGTGAAGTCCTTTAGGAAGTAAACAACATTATGAAGCTTCTTCTTCTCCAGGATACTATATTCTAGTTTGATCTTTTTATCTTTCCCACATAATAGACCTAGCTGCGAGTGGATTACTAGAGACCCTAGGTCTTCAATTTTACAGTCTATATAATCAGATATTCCTTCTTCGACTATTACTCCAGCAGGAACTTGTGATAGGGCATTGTATTTAGACTTGCGTTGAATGAAGCTTATTGATTCGATAGATGCACTAGAGCTAGTATGAGATGCAGAAGCCATGATAAAAATAGAAAACTTGAGAAATACCTTTCGGAAATCGAGAATTTAGGGCTTTTAGATTCTACTTCGCCTCACACTTCATCGGTTGTAGAATCATTGCTTTGCATTCTTCTCTTGCCCATTTGTAATTTGCTTCTGAATCTCCTTCAAGGTTTCTGAACTTCTCTGAATCGCAGCACAAATCACTTTTTCATCGCTCTGCACTTGAAAAACCTTCTTCACTCGAAAAAATGATAGTGATAAATGATTTCAAAATTCCTTTTAAACATATTCCTCACCTACCGTAATAAATGCTCCACCATTAGGGCATAAACCCTAATTTGCCTGTTAGCGTTTCCAGTCTTCTACCAAATGATAGGTATCACATATCGGTTAAGGTCTTTTACCGATGTAAACTGGGGGTTCAAAACATTTCGCCGCTTGCTCCCCCTAAGCTTTTCTGATGCTTAGTTTGCCGGTTCCGATATTTCCACACTAGGTGCAGAAACTGGTTCTTCTTGCAACACCGCTGGTTTCTTCTTCCAGGTTTTGTTCATATCCACTTGAACAGTGTCAATATCAATCTTTCCTTCTAGAATGACTGGTATGTCATCTGATATGTTCTTTCTTGTTTTGCTGAATCTGGCAATGTGACCCGGTTTGTTACAATGATAGCAGACCATTCCAGGTGCTCTCCAAGGTCCATTATTCATGTTACCATTCTTCCTCTTGCATGTTGCAGCAGTGTGACCATGACCATGATAGACCATACAGTTTTCTCTCCATCTGGTTGACACTTGATAGATACCACTTCTTGACTAATGATTGAAGGCATTAAACTGGTTGTGATTCAAGTTTGCAAAAGGTTCAAGACCATCTCCTTGTGTCCTCTGAGGATATCTTCCAGTGTTGTTCATAACAGCCCTGCATTCAGATGCTCTATGCCCAAACTTGTTGCATGCATAACAGTTACCATTAAATCTATAGGATCTAGGCTTATCATTTAGGAAATAAGGAAAATTATTGTAAGCCTTACTCCTACACACATTGGCAGTATGTCCTTCTTTAAGATAGTTAAAGCAAATAGGTTTAAACTTTTGCTTACCTTTATCCTTTGATGCCGATTGTTTCTTTGATGCTCCATCATTTGTACCAAAGGTCTCACCTTCCTCATGACTAGAATAACCAAGTTCACCAGCATTCTTGACAGGTTTGGCAGATTCAAGCTTTTGCTCTATCTTAACAGAACTCTTGTTGAACTTAGCAAGTATTTCCTTTGACTTAGAGAGTTCTTTGGAAATAGCAGCATTTGTTTCCATCAGATTTGCATTCTCAGAGATGGCAATGTTTAGTTCTCCTTGCATGTCTTCCTTTTCCACTTTGTTCACATGGAGTTGAGTAGTTAGGGCACTGATCTCTTGCTTTAGCTTGGAGATTTCAAGATCTTTGTCTTTTATTAGATCTTCAGCTTTCCTCCGGTTCTCAAGCTCTTGGCACATTCGGATAGTCAATCCTTCCAACTCCTTTCTCAGATTGGAATTGGATTCATTCAGCTTTTCTACTTCTTGGATTAGGGCTTCCATGTCCGCTTCATTAGAAGAACTATTTTCAGATAGCTCTGTCAGCTTTTCAACATGTTCTCTCCTCTTTGCTTGAGAAGCCTTATATTTTACCATAAGATCATCATAGGCTTTCTTAGATTGAGTGAGCCGATGAGTAAGTTCCCTCATAGTGTATTCCCCCATATCTCTTTCCAAGTGGTTAAACTTATAGAAAGGTAGGCTCTGATACCAATTGATGAATACTAAGAGGGGGGGTGAATTAGTATTCCAAAAATCTTTGCACTTAAACACTTTGCTAGACTAACAGTAAACCGGTAAAATAGTTTAGCAGACAAACCGGTTAGAACACATGCAAACCAAATAGAAAGTAATGCATTCACCCACAGAAGCACAAACACCATAACACAAGAGATTTTGACATGGAAACCCAAATGGGAAAAACCATGGTGAGATGGAACTCACAAGTAACTATCTGCAGAATAGGAACCAGACTGGTTAAGGTCATACAATGTTCTTTACCAGAACAGATCCTGTTAGGAATCTCAATCTTTGTTAGGAGATAAGTTCGATTAAAGACTACCTTGCTAGAGGATTTTAGATCCATAAATGTGAACCACCTTGTTAGAGGATTTACAAAAGGCTTTTAGGCCTACCCAGTTAAGGGCTTTAGACTTGTCGAAGATGTGAGTAATCAGCAAGTGAGTGATCTAGCTAATAGCACAGATTGCTTGATTAGATCCTTCATAGCTCGTTCCTAATGCATTCCAACATTACTTTAGTCTTCTACACATTCATACTATCTCTAACTCATCAACCACCTTAATCCCTAGCAACAATATCAACAACCTAAAACCTTAGACATGATGTCCTTATAAAGGAATCCGATTTCATGTCGGTCCAATAGGACTACATTACAATTTCCTAGGTTCAATGCATCTAGACATATTCAGTAACATGACACAAAAAGCACCGTTGAAGTGTCGGCATTGTCAAACAATCGGTGGATGGTAACTCATCACAAAGTATTACCGGTTCATACAAAATATTGGTTTAAGCAAAATACTGGTTGCCGGTTTGACAAAATGAAGACTAGGAAATATGTGTTCTACCACTTTGATCCTTCGTTCCACTTGAGATCCTCGAACCACTTGGGGTCAGCATACTGCTTCAGATCAATAAACACTTTCTGCAAAACACCAATAGTCTAAGGACTATAATGCATCAAACTAGTTGGGAACAATTGCCGGTTGAGCATAACTCATACATATAAAAGTGATCTCAATGCAAGTGTGTGTCCATCAATGATAATCACAAAATAATCATAAAAAATGCCAACAAAACTGATGAACTAGTTTTAACCTATCTAGATGTGTAGAAATGCCTCTTAGGATGATTGATCCTAGATGTAGAGACACCCTAAAAATGATTTGTTGGTTTGTTTAAGGAATATCTAAAAAGGACTAAGGACAAGACCTCTTTGTGTTTAGCGTTGAGTGATTTTGTGATGTTTGAATGTGAAAGTGGGTAGAATATGTGTCTCAATAAAATTATTTTGTTATGAAGGGAGTTTATACTTCTTCCTCTCTCATAGGGGCTGGTGGTTCCCCTCGAGCTTTGTTGTATGTGATACAGATTTGAGGAAAGAAAGAAAGATTGATCTTGCCCCCTTTATTTTTGTGATAATCAAAATCTCTATACTAAGTGAAAGCTCTATTTCTCAAAGGCTCTTTGTCAAATTCATTGGATTTTCCATGAAGATGCAAGTGCATATGACGCAAGAATACCCTATGTGAGAGAAATAGTTGTCTATTGATATAGACAAACGTCCTTTTCTTGATAAAAAGATTTTGAACTAATTTGTCTCTTCTTCAATTTGGTCTTTTGATGGAGACTCTTTTTTCTCAAGATATGAGTGATGGTCATACAAAATGATACTTTGTTTCACTTGTTGAGGTAGATTTGTTTATCAATGTTGGTGTAGATTTGTTGGATGGGTACTTTGTTTCAATTTATTTTTAAATCCTTTGACATGAAAACACAACAAGCACACAAGCACAATAATCTTGCCCCTTTTCAATAAAAGGCACAACAGGTGTGGGTTTAAATCAACCCAATCATGAACTTTTTGACCCTTTATAAATGTATGTTATGTTCCCAAAGCCTAAAGTCGGCCCAAATTTTTACTGGTCTAAAACAAGATGAAGATAACTCAAACACTTTTTATTCCTAAGGTCATGACCAGTTGCGATATTTTCATCCCACATCTTGATATTTCTTCGACTTTGGTACTACATACCTTATGTATCTTACCATGGCAAGTAAGCATGTGATATACTAAGTATCGTGTGAGCATAACAAATAGATGATCCCTATAATGGGGGAGTCACCACTTTCATCAAGATAAAAGTAGCCTTTCAAAAATCCTTGTTTCTACTCAAGGAAATATGTATAGTGAGTATCTTGGGAGCAAAACTATCTATGCTCTTGCACTAAACTTTTCACAAATATCCTCAATCAATAGAATGAGCAAGCTTCTAAAATAAGAGGTGTCTAGTAATGTTTGATTTCTTTGGACGTATTTTTTAGTGACTCACTTAAAATCCTTGTAACTTGTGGTGGGGCCCATATGTCCTTTCGACAAGTTTCACTATAGGAACAACTACACTGAAGGCTACAACTTTTGCTCTCACTTGATTTCTGTAGCGGCTCGAAGGATTTACTGCACAAGGTCGTTCCCAAGAGTAATGTGTCTCTTAGCAGACCTCTCTTAAAAATAGAAAATTTAGAGCATTACTAACACTTTTCTCTTGCACCTAGGGCCACAAGAGCCAAGGGAGAGGATAGTGTGTGTTAGAAATGAGACCACTCTATAGATTTGCACAAGTGTCCCAAACATGAAAAACACTTGTTCTTTTTAACCTTATATTGCAATATGATCTATTTGCTATTTGAAGATGTTGCTCCAATAGTCAAGGTGTTCTTTTTATCCCACAAAGCAATTTGTTTTCTATCTAGGAAAGTGAAATCCTGGTCAACAAAATGGAAACAAGTTTGCTTGAAAGTAAATTACTTTTTGCAAATAACTGGACAAGTTTGATTGTTCTTTTAAACTTACAAATAAAAGGTTGATTGTGAATTTTACCATTGCAAGAAAATGAAAGATTGTTGGTTCTTTTTAAGCCCAAATTGAAATGTTTTTCCCTAACTTTGCAATAAAGCAAAGTGTTTGATTTTTTGTTCCTTTTACCTCACAATGGGATTCTTTTTAAGCCCAAATGAAGATGTTGTTGATTTTTAGCCCAAAATGAAAGATGAGATTCGTTTTAACAAAAAGGAAAATGAATTCTTTTTATCCAACTTAAAAAGCTAGAAAGAAATTAAATTCGTAATTCTAACTCCTCGAATCTTGCAATAAATTGTTAGTGACCTACTAGAAGAAAAAATACTGAAATATAAGATCTTTTGGTGGGCTTCCACAAGCCTAAGTTTAATTTTTGGGTTACTATTTTTTTTTTAGCTCTCTTTTACAAAAGCGCTACTCTGTGAGAACACATAAGCGCTACTTTGGACAACAATGCAGAAGTACTTGGAAAAGCACACAAACAAATAACAACAATGTTAAACTAGGAACAAAATCACTAATTTAACAGGTTTGACATAATTAAAAGACTAACAAAAAGAGAATGTAAAAGTGCTAGATTATTACAACAACATTATTAAATGAATGAAAGCACTAAAACTATAACTAAAGCGCTAAAATTGTAGCAAAAGCGCTAAAACATGCACAAAAGCACTAAAAATCTTTAGACGATAGTGCCAAAACACGAGACAAAAGCGCTAAAGCGCAACCTGTGTGTGAAAATTATAAGAAAATCACAAAAAAAGTCAGAAATCAAATGAGAAGGTTGCATGTTCGATTCACGTCAGGTTCACCGAATGATGCATGCTAAAAAGGACATAAAAGACACAAGTTCAGATGTTAATATGTTAGTGATAATCAAAATGAAATACAAATGAACCTATTATCCTTAACATGCATATCACAAGAGATAAAAAATACACAATAAGAAGCATACATAAACGCAGGAAAGAAAGCAAACCCCCCAAGATGCTCCCCAAGATGCTCATAGTATCTCCTCCCTTGTTCCTCTCCTCTCCAAGTCACATATGAGTGTAGCTCTCAGCTTTTAATAGTATCCATGGATGTCTTATGAAGATTCAACATGATTATGAAAATGAGAACAAAATACATATACAAGTGTAAGTAAGTTACTATGAGAAAGCACCTAATTAGTCTATGTAAATTTTAGTAAAATAAAAATGCTAATGCTTCTAAATGCTCTCTTAAAAATAACTATAAGTTTGATGCACAAAGACTTTTTTATTTTTAAAATGAAGAATAAGAGCTCTATCTATAGGGGAAATAGGGCAATGGATGGTCAAGATTGAGTAATCTTAACAAGGGCCAGGATTGATGGGTTTATGATCCATGTGATGGCTTTCAACCCAATCCCATGATGACAAATGTCAACATGAGATGGCTTGAGAGGAGAGGAAAGAAGCATTAAATGCTTGAGATGACATGAAGGTTACCTTGGGAAGGTTTGGCTAGGCTTGAGTTAGTGAATGAAGCTTTTATCCAATGAATAATGCCTTTATCCAATGGAGAAAATCTTGTGCAAGAGTTAGTGGGGATAACCATGGTCAAAGCAATGAATGCTTGAAGAGACCCATGAGTTAAATGAGGGTTGAGTTAGAGGAAAAGCCTCTAACCATGTGGGTGAGATGATTTTAACCATTAATGGTTATGAAGAGCCAAAAATGGTTATGTAAGAGGCATAAATGGTTTGGAAGACTTTGGGGGTTAACTTGTTGCAAGATAAAAATCATTTAATGCATTTCAAAGACTTTAAGGGCTTTGAGAAGTGACTTCTCTTTGGTTAGGAATGTGACAATATTTAGGGAGGGGGATTAGGCTAATTTGGAATGGATTAGAAAAATCTAGAAGGGGTTTAAGATGCAAGTGGGTTTGGTGGGTGAGAGAAAATAGGATTTTATTTAGAAATAAAATCTATTTATTGGTGCAACTTGCATTTATAGGAGAATGCAAGTGGGAAGGATTTTAAATAAATATTTATTTATTTATTTAAATGAGGAAATGGGTTAAATTAAAGAAATATGCTTTATTCATTTAATTGATTGTTAGAGTACGGTTTAATGAATTAATTTAAATAAATTGAATAATTTATTTAATTAATAGAAGAAGAGGTTGAAGATGAATTAATTAAATATCAATTTAATTAATTGTTGACTGATGGTTAAATAATCAAATAAACACTTAATATTAATTTAATTAAGTGGACAGATTTATTTGTCTACAATAATATTTACATATATTACTGCAGAGTATCATCTAATTGTGGATGGGTTCCCACCGTCGTTTTTCCCTTAGTCGGGGTTTCCACATCAAAATCTTGGCATTGTGTGTTGTGCTATCAATTTGATTATCTTTGTTGTTGCTGTAGTTATTCATATTTGTATTTGAGGTTAAGTTTGTTAATCCGGTGAAAACTGATTCACCTCCCCTCTTAGTTTTCCTTCATTGTTGTTGCCAACAATTGGTATCATAGCTAGATCCTCTAGAAGAAGCTTGATCGCTTGAGGAGATCTGGGATGACAATTGGAGGTGTTATTTTTAAGGAGAGTTTGAGATTCTATGGAAGTAATTATGCTATATGGAAGAACCGTATGGAGGTTCACTTGAGATGTCTTGGAGAATATTACTGGAGGTTTACAAAAGATGCCTATTCTATTCCTTAGAATGGACATGTTTCTGCTGTCGAGATCAAGGATGATGAAAATAACATTAAAGATAAGGAAGCATTGCTGAGTGTCCTGACTGATTCAAAGATGACTAATGTGATGGGACTTCAAACTACACATGAGATCTGGGAGAAGCTTGAGACCTTGTATGGAGGAGATAAACAAGTCAAAGTTTCTAAGTTGCAGACCTTGAAAGGAAAGTATAAGATGCTGAAAATGGGAGAAGATCTCAGAACATAAACTCCTCAAGGCTAAGGTGAATGAACTTGTCATATTATCAGATGTGCCAGTGGAACCCTTGAAGAAGATGAAATTGTTGCTAAGGTGCTGAGATCATTACCTCCTACTTACAAACATAAGGTAGTTGCTATTGATGAGATCCAAAGTGTGATT
Source organism: Cryptomeria japonica (assembly GCF_030272615.1). NCBI lineage: Eukaryota > Viridiplantae > Streptophyta > Pinopsida > Cupressales > Cupressaceae > Cryptomeria > Cryptomeria japonica. Next base: position 203,937,554 of record NC_081414.1, read on the forward strand.
ACCATGACAAGATATATGTTGGTTGGAAAGATTGCTACATTTGAACTGAGCGAGTTTGGTGAATCACATGGAAAGTATGAGACAACATTTAGAGCATCTATATTTTGAAAGCAGAAGTATGATCCTAAATAATACAAAATATCCAAATATGAAAGAGAGAGAAGAGAGATGGAAGAGAAAGAAAGAGAATTGGATGAGCCTAAAGCATTGATTACCTAGAGATTGCCTAAAGGAGCTAGTAAGTATGATGGAAAATTGCCTCTGAAATGTTTCTTGTGCAATAAGATAAGACATTTTGCTTCTAGGTGCCTAGAGAGAATGTCTAAGTATGATAGGCATGATATATTTGATAAGCATGACATAAATGATAGATATGAGAAGCATGAGAAGTATGATAAGCTTTACATATAATGCTTGCCAAAATACCCTAAAGAAACTAAACAATAATATACAAATGGAGATAATTTTTTTTTCTTAATTGACATCTAATAACAACTAATGTAACATATAACATCTCCATCTATTTACATTCATTACCCAATTAACCAATATGAACATACATCATTTCTCATTTCAACAAATAACGCAAGCAAAAATAACACAACATCAATAATCTTTCTCTAGAGTACTTTAACATCATTACTTAATTAATTTCCACAATAAGATACTACACACACGATAGGTATATTTCACCTTTATTAATGCATCATATTATAATTATGTAACCATGAGATATGCAACCTACAACATTACTCAATCCTTATGATATGGATAATTTCCTTTCTACCAATGCATCTATGTGAATTATTCCTATTTACTAGACCCAATTAACATCTTCTAACATATTCAGTTATTAATCTACGAATGTTCCTCTTTCAAGATTATTTATTATTCTAACTAGCCTCTAAACATCCCATGAAATAATAGAACTAATCCATAAAGCAATTCCATTCTATTCCAACTATAATCCACTTATTTCCATGATTCATAAGATCATATCTCTACAATAGTATAAATACAATATGCCCAAATTCCAATTTCCAACTACAATTCATCTTACAAATACCATTACATTAAATTCATCATGAGCATAGCTCTTTCTACTACAAGAATCCATCTACTATATACAAGAATGTTACTTTACATGCATTCTATCTTATCCATTACATAAATCTGCTACAAGGTACATCCATAGTACATCATGAAGAAGAATCCACATCTATGCAAGAAGAATTCTAGAGAACATTCCAATGGGTAAAAAGCACCAACCTCCCAACTATGTGGAATCAATGGAACCACCCCCCATGATAGGAGATGACACAAGGTCCGAACACATACTCTAAACCTAAGCTGACACCTATAACCAAGGAGACTAACCACACAAGGACTCTCAAGAAAGAACTCACACATACAACAAGAATGAACTCCGAGAGGCGTAAAACTCATCAAGACATAAATGCATCCAATAAGCATAATCATAAATCATAAAGGGGAAACACATGTAGGAGTGGAGTGTCATCACATACCATCCTCATAACACAATAACATAATAACACAAGGCACTAGCCTGATGGATATGTGGAGCCATCTCAACCTATGAGAGACTAAGGGAGATTAGCTTACCATCTTCACGACCTTCTCATGATTATATTAAAACATCCTCCCTAGGACTAAGTCATGAGGCACAAATCAATTTATCATCTTATTCACTACTATAACTACCCAACCCATCAATTATTAGGTTATCACTTATTTACAAATCACGAAAAACTCCAATGTGTCCTGGTGGTCTAGACTTCGTGCATCCATACAAGGAACCTCATGCAAGCCTATCTCTCGTGACCCCAGTCATCACAAGGAAGCCCACTCCTCCTAACATGGCCCAACAATAAATCACAAGAGGATCTACCAACATAAATACATGAAAAATAATACTCAATGTGTCCAACAACTTCCACACACACTCTTACAACATAAGCAAGGCTACAACAACATCAATATAGAAAAATGAGCTTCTTGGCTAGAAATAAACAAGGGCATATCGAGCCATCAATGCTGCCATCAAATAAAGATAACATCATAGCAAGGCCTACTCACTTGCTAGTCCAAAACAACATAGTAATCATCTCAATCATCCATGGCCTATCCACATGGAAGAGAGTCTAAAATGTTCACAATGCATAGAGAAACAAACATACGCAAAACCATCAAAATTCATCAAAACTAATCAAACCCAAAACTGGGAAATATTAACAAATCTCAAATAAAGCCTCTGGCTCAAAGATCAATTTAGAAAAATACCTCAAAAATGACCAAAACTGGAAAAATACAAAACATAGAAAGGTTAGCGCTTTTGCACTGTAGGACAACACTTCTGCCAAAAGGAACAACGCTTCCGTCAAGAAGAACATTGCTTATGTTTCCAAAATCACGCATATGTATCCTGAGACAATGCTTATGTTGCGCAGAGCAGCGCAAATGCATTACAGAAAAATGCTTTTGCACATTAAGACAAGGCTTTTCTAGAAACAACGCTTTTGCACAAGACTTACAAAAAAATAAAAAAACTTTTGGGTAAAATAATAAAATCCAAACTTTACAAAAGGGCTCAAAAAACATATGAAAAGAGAGGCCCAAAAATAAGGAATAGATAGGTATAAACACAATAAAATATCTTAGACTACAAACCAAGATTTAATCAAATATATTCATGGCATATAATGAATAAAACCACTGCAAAACTCATAGAGAATCAAATGAAGACAATACCAAACAATCACAACTGAAGGACTCACAAAGAGAAAACCAATCTACTCTCATCCAAACAAGGATTAATCAACCAAAGATCTTCACTGTATATGGTGAAAATGGATAACAATAATAACAATATTGAAAGGCTAAATGAATCCAACCACAAAACCCTAGCCTAACAACAACAAAGATCCACCATAACATATGAAGATTACTTAAGACAATGCAAATCAAACAAAATCACAAAGATTATACCATCACATGTCCAATAGGGTTTTGATCTCCATTCTTCCTATCTCCATTGATCTTGCTTGATATATTTGCTCTCAGATTTTATATGCACAAGAGCTCAACAAAGAATGGAATGTGGTTGCAAGTGGTATCGTAGTGTAGTCAATTGCATAAATTGATTAGCATGAATGATTAGCTCATTAGGGTTTGATAATGAAGGAAGCATATCCTTATAAAGAAGACACAATATGAAATGGAGGGATAAGATTGAGAGGTGTAAAAGGAGTTCGGCTATGATTAGAGGGTAGGTAAAAGAAATAATAAAATAATGAAAGGGGTAGGTAGTGTATGAATTAAGAGATGAATGACATGTGTCATGGGTAGAAAAGGTTAATGAATTAATTAAATAAATAAAGATTTATTTAATTAATAGAGGAAGTGGGATAATTAAATAAATAAAATATTTATTTAATTTAGGAAAAGGATAATTTAAATAAATAAATGTATTTATTTAAATGAGAAATAAGGCTAGAAGAGGATAAATGAATTAATTAAATAAATAAAGATTTATTTAATTAACAGAAGAATTAAGCTTAGATAATTAAATAAATAAAATATTTATCTAATTAGATTGGACAATTTTGGGTGTCTACATTTTGCCCCTCTTTGAGACAATGCGGCTTGTTGCATTGTTTCAAAGAAGATAATATGAACTGATATAGAGTTGCCCCAGGATGGGAATGATATAAGCATAGAGTTGCCCCAGGAGTTGGAGAGGGAGAGGGATTGGCTCAGGACGAGGCTCAGAGATACTGAGCGTGTGTGCTGGCCCATTTGTATTATGAGCTTCATCAGTTTTTATACCATGGATCTGTAGGATTGGGCTGCAGAGTGACATTGTTGTAGGTATGGGCCTATGAGCATTTGTTGGTTACCCGATCGATACACTTCAGGGGCAGGGGTCATGGACATAGCTTTGTTCATCTGTATGATATGATCACATCACAACCGCGGATTGGCAGGCTAGAGTATTGGCGGCAGGTGATAGACGATATTGATGTGGTCATATGGAGACCATATCTAGGCTGCGAGCAGTGGGAGGATGACGCAGTTGAGCTGCCCTACACCTTTCGGAGCAAGTACTTGATTGGGCGGATGCCCTATGTGCTAGAGAGACAGCTGGTGGACAGGGTTGGTCGACAGTTTGGCAGGATTCAGAGGATGCCCCAGGGCTCAGGCATGTATGCCCGTACAGTTAGAGATCAGGCACAGTTTGGGCTGTTGCTGTCATATGATTAGGCAGTGACATAGCTGGTAGAGATGATGCCCCTACCTAGGGACATGTGGCCAGAGATCAAGGATGCCGACATGGATGCCGAGTACACAGCCTACTGGGCAGAGCATCCGTTCCCATGGTTGACGGATCTAGGAGAGCCACTGGAAGGAGATGGGGGTGGAGATGATGATGATGGTGGAGGTGATGGGGGCAGAGGCTGACAGAGGATGAGGGGAGTAGTTGGAGAGAGGCGGGTTGCACCTCGGAGGGAGGGTGGAGAGGAGAGGCAGGCTCAGGTGGTGAGGGGTTGCGGTGGATTTCCTTTACAGGTGCCAGCAGCAAAGGGTCCCATGTAGGTACAGATACAGGGACAGGGACAGAGATAGGTACCAGTACAGGTACAGGTACAGGCATAGGGTCAGGCACCCGTAGAGGGGGAGCCACAGGCAGAGGCAGAGGGGGCTGACCCAGTGGAGGATGAGCTGCTAGAGCTGAGGGAGATCTGCCAAGGCCAGGCAGATGAGATCTAGGAGTTGGAGAGGGAGAGGGATCGGCTCAAGATGAGGCTCAGAGATACTGAGCGAGAGCAAGATCAGGCTATCCAACGCTATACAGAGGCTGAGACAGCACTGAGGGCTGGGAGGCAGGCAGTGGAGGATACAGGGGCAGGATATGCTTATGTCCTACGGGCAAGGGAGGAGATAGCCTACTGGAGAGACCTCTACTATGGTGCAGTGCCAGCAGATCAGTGGGCGAGGAGCTTCCATAGACCATCGCGTACAGCGACAGCTACAGGAGGGAGCCGGAGGAGATAGGCATCGAGTGGTGGGGTTATGGGTCCTCTGCCACCACCAGATAGAGGGGACAGGCAGGATGATGTTGGGGTGGGTCCTTCAAGGGCTCAGATTCCATCGAGGCCAGGTGGCTCCGAGGGAGGGAGTTCATCATAGCCATAGAGGGCTCCCTTTGTATCAGTTTTGTACCATTTTTGTATTGTAGACACCTGCAGGTGCTTTTGTAGCCATATGATTTTGACATCATTGTATCATGACACTTTATTTATATATATGAGATGATTCATTTTTGCGGTAGCTATATGCATGTGTACCTATATGATGAGATGTATGTTTCTATGTGATGGATGCAAATATGTATATGATGCAATGCCATATTTTTGTTCTTTTATGTTTTTAATGTGTATGCGTGATGCAAATGTGAATGTATGTAATGCAAATGAATATGATAATGCGAATGTAAATTGTGCTAACAAGTGTTGTGTGTAGGATGTGATGCAATTGTGATATCTATATGTATGTATGAAATGCTTATATGTGGTAATGCAGGTGCAACTACATGACATACAAATGTTTTTAGTGTGTCATTATACTGAGTCATGTGATAGCAGGCTACGCAGACTCGAGAAGGATGATGGAAGTCAATCAAGAAAGGGGGATGGAAGACAGAAGATATGAAAGTGAAAGAGCTTCTTGTGCGTTATCATCATTGAGCTTTATTATGGCAAAATAGGTTATGACAATTGAGGCATATGTTCGACCCAAAAAGTCATTGTACCCGTTTGCATGGAGATAAGACAGTCACAAACAAGGAATGCCCCAGTTCATACTAGACTCACAGTGTCCTCATATCCTTGGACAAGTCATAGCATTACTAAGAGACAATCCATAGACAGCAAAGAAAAATAGGTGACGATACCCCATCCTCGCCTTTCTAGTCAAAGACATCCTGGAGATAGAATCTCTACTCAGAGACATCCTGAAAAAGCTAAAAGACATGTCACCAAAAGATGAAATCAAAAGAAAACCAAGACTCGACACCAACATCCATTGTAGTCCTCAATTTTAGTGTCTCTGTCACTTGTATAAGTCTTATTTGATTGTGGTCACAATGATTACTTTCACAAAAAGGATAGATAGCACTGAACCATATGTTGTTTGAGTCTGTTGAAAGATTTGATTTGTTGAAGCCCATTGTTTCTACTGTGTCTCATCTGAAACTGACTAAATCCATGAAACTGATACCTTATTGCGAAGAAGACGAAACTTTATTGCGAATCGATGATGCAAATGTTGCTTTATTGCAAATTGTGCGTGGATAGACTGAAGGAAGCTGGAAGAAACTGTACTCCTCAAAACATGTGATATTCTCAGTTCCACACCCATTACTAGACATAGGATTTGCCTTAGCCACAGATAGGATCTGATTTATTATGGATGGAAAGGGAGGTTTATTATGAATGGCTAACCAATCTTGGGTAGATCAATAAAAAGCCATGATGGGAATGTGTAAGTTTATTATGAACGAATAGGTTGTGAGTTTTTGCAAAGTGAAAGGATGAAAGAGAATCTTGAAGGAGGGAGGAGCAATGTCTCTACGCATGGCGCTGGTGACCTAGTTTTCACCATGGTACTTGCCCAGGGCGCCACCAAAGTGGTTTTCACCGTTGGACAAAATTATTTCTCTTTACTTTTCTGATTTTTCAATGTTTTTTGTGTCACAAGGCGCTTGTTTGCCAGGTTTTCACCAATTAACGATTTTTATGTTTTTATAATTTTTTTGTATTTTTGAATATTTTTTTGAATGTTTTTTGTATTTTTTGAATTAGGATATTCTGAAGAGCTATGTGTAAAACCTGTGAAGGTGCATGCTATTGATAGGATCCTCCAAAGATTCACCTTCTGTAGTTGAGAGCTGATATGCACCAGATCCATATGCTGCTGTAATAATGTAGGGACCAAGCCAGTTTGGTTCGAACTTGCCCTTCTTCTCTCTGTCTTGCTGATTTTTAGGATTTTCTCTGAGAACTAAATCCCCTACCTCAAATGTGCGAGGCTTGACTTTGTGATTGTAGCTGCGACTCATTCGTTGTTGGTAAGCCTTGAAATGATTAAAAGCAGTTTGTCTTTGTTCATCCAGTAGTTCCAGCTCTTGTAAGCGAGAGACCCTATAGTCTTCGTCACTGATGATGTTTTGAAAAGAAAGCCGTAAAGAGGGTAGCTTGACCTCAATAGAAAAGATGGCTTTGACGCCAAAGACAAGTGAATAGGGTGTAGCTCCTGTAGGTGTGCGAACACTTGTGCGGTAGGCCCAAAGTGTAGGATTAAGTTGGATATGCCAATTACGACCAGTATTGTCAACTGTCTTCTTTAGGATTTTAAGGATTGTTTTGTTAGACACCTCATCTTGGCCATTACCTTGGGGGTAATATGGTGTGGAGAAACGATGGGAGATATGAAAGCAGTCACAGAGTTCATGAACATCCTGATTTTTGAAGGGACGTCTGTTTTCAGTGATAATGGAAACAGGAATACCGTATCGGCAAATGATATAGTTGAGGATGAATGTAGCAATCTGTTTTCCAGTAACTTGTGTGAGAGGCACGACTTCAATCCATTTTGTAAAATACTCTGTGGTAGTGATAATGAATTTATGACCATTAGAAGAAGGAGGGTGGATCTTGCCTATGAGATCGAGTCCCCACTGACAAAAGGGCCAAGGAGACGCAAGTGGTTGAAGTTCTTGTGCTGGCGCATGTATGAGGTCTCCATGAATTTGGCATTGCTTACATTTCTTGACAAATTGATATGAGTCTTTCTCCATATTGGGCCAGTAATATCCACTCCTGATGAGTTTCTTGGCCAAGGTAGGACCACTAGCATGTGGACCACATATCCCTTCATGTACTTCCCATAATGCAATCTGAGCTTCATCGCTTTCTAAACATCTAAGAAGAGTGCCATCTAGACCTCGCCGGTATAGGATATCAGCTAAAATGACATATTGAGAGGATTGGCGAATGAAAGTGCGACGTTGGTTATTTGATAGATCATGAGGTAAAGTATTGTCATGAAGGTATGTGAAAATGGAACCATATAACTGGGATTCGGGACCAACAACACATATTGTCTCAGTAGGCATGATCTCATATGAAGGGACCAAAAGGTTATCCACCAAGAACTCATAGCGACACAATTCTGGTCTCTTGGTATCTGCTCAAAGTCTATCTTTGTGAAGTGTTGTTTCAAGTCATCCACCATTTGTTTATAAGGCATTAAATTTTCATCTTTTGTTTGGTAATCATCAGTTGCTTGACGAATGACAAGTTGGGAGTCCCTAAAAAATGTGAAGTTCCTGGATCTTCCATTGAACTACAATTTGTAATCCTATTGTTAATGCCTCATATTCCGCTATATTGTTAGTGCAAGGAAATGATAAGCGGTATGATTTTGGTATAGAATCCCCTTGAGGAGTTATAAAGAGGATGCCAGCTCCTGCCCCATGCTGTGTATGAGCCGTCGAAGTATAGTTGCCATGGCTTTGCATGTGACATTGTCAAAATGGATTCATCTGGAAATTCAGAACTTAGAGGAACGTCATCTATCATGGGAGCATCTGCTAATTGATCTACAATGGCTTGTCCTTTTATTGCTTTTCTATCCACATACTCGATGTCGAATTCACTTAGTATCATTACCCATTTGGCTAGTCACCCAGTAAGTGTGGTTTTATTGAGAAGGTATTTCAATGGGTCTATCCTTGCAATTAACTTAGTCTTATGAGTGAGCATGTAATGTCGTAATTTCTGCGAAGCAAAGACCACGGCGAGACATGCACACTCAATTGGTGTGTAGTTTAGCTCGTATCCCACCAATGTGCGACTGATATAGTATACTGCTTTTTCCTTGCCCTCAGTAATTTGTTGTGCTAAGAGTGCCCCCAGTGCTGTTGGAGTAGCTGATATGTATAGTAACAGAGGCTGATTTGGAACTGGTGGCATCAGAACTGGCGGATTCAAAAGATAATCTTTGAGCATCTGGAAAGCCTGTTGACAGTTATCATCCCATTTGAATTTGATGTTTTTATGTAGCAGGTGCTGAAAAGGATTACACTTATCTACCAATTGGGCTATGAATCTTTGGATAGACTGGAGTCTACCTTGTAAGGATCGAAGTTGACTGATATTTCTTGGTGGTTGCATTTCCAAGATGGCCTTGACTTTTGCTGGATCAGCTTCAATTCCTCTTTTGGATACAATGAATCCTAGGAGCTTCTCGGAGGTTACTCCAAAGACACATTTCTTGGGGTTTAATCTTACTTTGTATTTTTCCAACCGATCAAAGATGACTGAAAGTATGTCCAGATGTGTATTTATGTCTATGGATTTGCCAAAGAGGTTGTCAGCATAATCTTCCACGGTTACGTGCATGAGATCATGAAAGATAGTAGTCATGGCTCTTTGATATGTAGCACCTGCATTCTTTAGCCCGAAAGGCATGACATTCCAGCAGAAAGTTCCCCACAGACAAGTAAATGATGTTTTGTGTTGATCCTCGGGTGCGATCTTTATTTGATTATAACCAAAGAATCCATCCATCAATGATAACATTTCATGACCTGCTGTGAGATCAACAATCAAGTCAATATTGGGTAATGGGAAGTCATCCTTTGGACAAGCTTTGTTTATGTCTCTGAAATTTGTACATATTCTGACGCTGCGATCTGGTTTGCTAACAGGTACCAAGTTGGAGATCCATTCAGGATAATCGATTGGGTGTATGAATCTGACATCCAATAACTTCTCAAGTTCTACTTTGACTAGTAATGCCACTTGTGGATGCATTTTTCTTAATTTCTGTTTCACTGGTTTTGCCCCCGGTTTGACTGTCGAATGATGCATTACCAAATCTGGATCCAATCCAGGCATATCAGCGTATGACCAGGCAAAGTTGATTTTTCATTCTTTGAAGAAACTTATGAATTTTGACCTTTCGGACTCTGTCAATGATTGAGCTAGGAATATGTTGTGTGGAACCTCTTTTGTACCAATGTTTGTTTTGATAGTCTCCTCTACCAACATGGATGAATTTTCCTCATATGATGCTAGGAGAATGTTGAGCCTTCCATCTTTGGGTGCCTCAAAGAGGTTTTCTCTCTCAGATACGTCCTTTCTTTTTACTTTTTTGGGGTCAGACAACGCCACAATGTGGTTTTCGCCATAAGACCTTTGACTTGTTCTTATTTTCACATTTTTGTGACTGGAAGGTCCGACACCCTCACCAAAATATGCCACACTATTGAGTTCTATAGTGTATCCCGCTTTATGGTCTCCAGGAGGAAGATCATCCCGTATGCCCAGATAGTCTATAAAAGCTTCATCGTTTTGGAATGTATCAAATTGTGCAGGTCCTTCATGATCCCAGTCAATGAGTTGGCGGTGAACAAGGGGAAGGCCGTTAATGTCTTCGAAGTTAGGGGAGTTAAGAGTGAAGATGTGGTTATATTCGAGTATGTCAAGGTAATTATCAAGGTCATCGATGACACTCTCCTCATCAGTCTTGATCACGAGCGAATCCAAATTATCATCACTAGTAGCGCATTCCGGGACGGGTGTTCTCATCCTATGTGATTTCAACCTAGAACCTTGAGACAAGGACTGTGTGGAATCCTCCTGGGTTGTTTCTTGACCAACTCTAAACTTGTTATAAAATTCCTCTTCTTTTGTGGGTTCATCTGGCTCTTTGAATATCTCGTTGAGCTCGTAGTCACTAGAAGACTTATCTGAACCCCATTCCCATTCATTAGAATATGTGGAATAGCAATCCTTTTGTTGCATTTTGGCAGCTTTGATTTGCAAAGCTCCTTCTGTTCTTTGGGTGTGGACCTTGGAAGTTAAGAAACCAAGTCCTTTCGAGCATTCCTTTTTGAAGGTCAATTCGGGTTGTAAAGGTTCCATGATGCCTTCCTTTCGTAACCCCAGAGGGCTTTTTCCATCATACCCGAATTTTTGTAAAATTTTGAAGCCTTTGCCATATTTCTCACAAGGTAGGTTGATGTGGTCTTGTGTTTCCTCTTCATTGTCCTTGAAAAGCATTTTGTATAAATCTTCCTCTTCTAGTTCACCCCATCTTTGAAAGGTAGTAGGGTCCCATTTGAGCATCATGATGGAGATTTGTTTGTTAGGATGTGGTCTTCCGTATTCATTTGGGGAACTCATGACTTGTCGTAAGTACATGGTTTGATTTAAAGTATATTCCCCCATGCCTTTGTCCTGAAACTTACCTTTAAGCTCACCTTGTTTTGATGTCGAGGGTTTTAACGACTCAGGATCAATATTTGCCGACAAAGGAACAACCTCACGATCACTAGGAATGATGGTCTCAGTCTTTGATTTCAGGTTATTGCAGTATATGAATGGATTACGATCACCGTTAACTGTTACTTCCACGCCATTATGAGGAAACTTAATGCATTGGTGATATGTGGAGGGGACTGCCCTCATTTCATGAATCTAAGGATGTCCTAGCAATATGTTATAAGTGAGATTTAAATCTAGGACTTGACAAACCACATCCTTTGTAACTGGCCCAACTCTGAGAGGTAAGGTGTCTATGCCCTTGGATGAACACTCTTCGTCATCATATGCCTTAATGGTGATTTGATTTGTAGAATTCACAGCTTTATCAGAATATCCCAATTGTGTAATAGTGCTTAATGTGCAAATGTTTAGACCTGCTCCTCCATCTATTAGGACTCTTTTTATTCGATGTTTGTGTATGAAGGCTTCAATGTGTAATGGTGCATTATGTGGCTGACTTATGGAGGCATCATCAGCTTTTGTGAAAGTAAGGGAGTGTGGAACGGAAAGGTATCCCACCATGGCTTGAAACTGGTCCACGTTCAGATCAGTAGGAACAGCAGTGTCTCTCAAGATTTTGTCAAGAATGGCTTTATGTGCAGGAGATATGCGTAATATCTCAAGGATTGAAATGAGCACGGGTGTCTTCCCTAACTATTCTACAAGGTCATACTTAGGTTTGGTTGATGAAGAAGCGGTGTTTTTAGTTGGAGCACCTTGCAAAGTGATTTTACCTTGATGTGTTGTAACATGACATTTAGAGGTAGGTTCAGAAGAAGATCCAACACCTTTTAGGACAATCTTGGGTCTCCGAGTAGAATTCTCAGACGCTTTGTCCTTGATGGTAATAGTAGAGACGTAATTGTCCATTGAGATGTGATTAATAGTTGAATCATAGTTATAGGATGCTCTGGTATAGTTGGTCTGGTCATCTGTGGCTTTAGCTTTTCCTTTGTCATGTTTTGGGAATGGTGCCTTAAACATCTCATGTTCTTGATTAGACGAATATCCCTCAATCTCAATATCACCTCTGTCAATGAGATCTTGTATGATGTTCTTCAGTCGATGACAATTTCCTATCTTATGACCCTTGCTCTTATGAAATTCACAATACTCATCATCATTCCACCAATTTGTTTTGACCTTTGGCTCATATGGCGCGAAATCTGGAATTGTGATCACCTTGTTTGCCACTAGCTTCTTGAAGACTGACTCAAGTGGTTCTCCCAATGGAGTGTACTTCCTTTGTGATCTAGAAGTTGTTTGAGTATTCACTTGATTGTTTGTAGAACTTGATCCCGAAAAGATGAATTTGGGTCGCACTGTATTGGCATCAACAACACCATCATTGACTGTGTTCTTGTTTTTATTCCAAAATCTTGGCTTGTCTTTTCCTTTAAAGTCATCTTTGTTTTCCTTGAATATCTTAATAATTCCTTGTTCAATTAGGACCTTTTTTGTCGCTAAGCCTTTTTCAATAACGTCCTTGAAGGTGGACAAACAAGCTTTCCTTAAGTCATAGCCAATGTCTTTGTTAACATTTTGTGTGAACATTTCTACCATTTGTTTTTGCGGAATTTCACAAGAGCATCTGCTGGCTAGATTTGTCCATCTTTGTAAAAATGATGCAAAAGATTCTCCCTCTTTTTGTTTGGTGTTGCACAAAGTAGTGACTGATATGTCTGTCTCTATGTTGTAGGAGAAATGTTGGATAAATGCCTCTGCTAAGTCACCCCATGACTTAATACTAGGTGGAAGTTGGGAGAACCATTCCATAGCTTGATCACCTAAGCTCTGTGGGAATAATCTCATCAAATATGTCTCTTCTGCTGCTACCTCAATGCAAGCTGTGAAAAAATGTCTTATGTGTGCCTTAGGATCCCCTTTTCCTCTATACTTATCAAACTTAGGCATCAAAAAGTGTGTAGGAAATGGAGGCATTGGAATGCTCTTGTCAAATGGATAAGGACATATGTCTCTCATTGTGTATGTTGGCTTCGATGTATTTATGTCCTCCATTTTCTTTTGTAAGTCCCTGATTTGTTGTTCCAAACTGCTCTTAGGTGGAGATCGACTTCTTGGACCATACCCCATGCTTGAGGCACCAATTGGAGGAGGAGCATGTTGCATATATGGATGATATTGATCATACACATGTTCATATGGAGGAGGTCTATAGTAATGCTGTGTATATGGACCACTTGGTATAGATTCATGTTGAGGAACACCATATCTATTTTGTGCATGTATACCATATTCTACAGGCATGTCATGTTCTATTGTGTTGCCCCCAGATTTGACATGAGGTTTCCTTGTGTCCAAATTTTGAGCATGCCTTTGAATATCCAATTTCCTTGGTGGTTGATCCTTAGCATTAGTATGTGATTGAGCATATCTGTCTGCATAAGATTTCCATAATGGTCTACGAAGGTGAGTATCATATGCTTGACCATGTGTATGTGGGACCTCTGGTTTTTGAAGCAAAGCTGATGGTGATTCAGGTACCATGTGCGGTCCTCTATTTCCTCCACTATTAGGTCTCCTTTGATCCATATTGGAGTGAGGTTGTTGCAAAGGTCGATTTTCCATTATTTGAGACATGTCAAAATCATGAGGTATCTTGGCTCCACTTTGTGCCATCATTTGTAAGAAGTATTGTCTATCCCTCCTCATTATTTCCTCAACCAATCGATTGAAATGGGGATTCATAATGGATTCTTCCACATCTGCTGAATGTACTGAAAAGTTGTCCATATCATCATTATGTGTAGCATTGTTGTTTGTAGTGTCCATGTTCTTAACATTTGGAATGTTTCTATAGGCATCCATGTCAGGTAATGTAGTATGATCAGAATTGAAAAATATATCATTGTCATACTCATAAGAACTCATGTTTGCGGACTCTTGAGCCTCTTTAGTTTCTCTCCTAGATTTTTGAAGGCGGGTTTCAACCATGAACTAGGTCTTGACCAAGATGTGAGAGACTAGACGAAAATGGAAAAGAGTATGGCAAACCAAGAGTTGGATGAAATGTAAATGAATCTGAGGTGTACTTGCAATGTCCAAAGTGTAAGACCAAGTATGTATGTAGTAGAGTAGGTGTGACTTCCAAAGAGAGGATAGTTTCTCTTGATGAGGTAAGTTGACCTTGACTCTAAGTAAGACCAAATGATACCCAAAGGTATGAAACCTTGATGAGGGACCACTTAGCAAAGTGTTGTTGTATGTAGTGTGTTGACAAAGTATGATGAGGACAAGCAAGTGACCTTTTGACTCAAGTTTAAACAATTGTGAATGTAATGTGAGATGTGAAGCAATGATGGACTTTGTGAGACCCAAGGACAGGTTGAATGCTAAATGAAACCCTGGAGAAATGACCTAGGAAGCTCAAGAATTTTGAAACTGACTGTGTTCGTTTGCTGGACTGTAACAGTTTTTTTTCAATTCTGGACACAGACGCGCCTATATACTTCACAGACGCGGTTTTCCGACACAGACGCTGCTCTGTTTAACACATACGCACTTCTGAGATTTTTTTTGCAAAGTGTAATGTTGATTTTTGTGGACACAGACGCGGCTAAACAACATAGACGCTATTATGCCCAACAACAGACAGGTTTCTGCAAATTTTGTGCAATTTTTCCAATCTGTGAAGTTGTTTTGGTGTGACCCAATCTGAATGTTTGACTGTTTTGTGATAAGAGAACACAGTGTTGATGAGGACTCAATGTTTGCAAGTGTCTAGACTCAAAATGACTCCAAGAAAAGTGTGTTGTTTGATGTAAAAATGTTTTGCATACACTTGAAGACACAAAAGACACAATGTTTTGCTGTTTGGTCTTGAATGTTTTGAATGTCTAACATAAGTCAAGCACAATTCTTATGGCTGGCCAAGACAATAGTTGTTGATCCCACATGGGGTTTTACCCCCGAGGCTACGCTATTCAGAGTGGATACTTAGATGCTTGACCTCAATGGCTCCACCCTCGACACTCACTTCTCAGGTCAGCCAAGCATCAGTCCCCATGAAAACTCCCCGTGGTGAACTTTGTATCTCTACTAAGAACCGTATGTGTGTGGGCCGCTACCAAAGGTCCGACCTCCTACCCCAACAACTAGAAGGATTTGGGCTTCTAAAACAAAAAGGTGCTAGTAAGGGCATCCGCTCGTTTGGCCATACATGTGGCACTTTCAGCTCTGTAAATACAGAAGGCTCCCAGTTGGTAGGGGTTACGCCCTACAACTGATCAAATAAATTTGATCAAACGGGTTTATGGGGAGACATAGTGTTGGTATGAACTAATCAGCACATGTTATTCATAGTTTTCACTATGAATACAGTTATTTATAGTGGTTTGGAAGAAGATGGCTTTTCTTTTGCTACCACTTGGGTCGTTCTCTTCTCACTAGTAGTCCTAATGACCACACGGGAAGACAGGCCCTCTAAAGATTAAACAAAAAGAGCCTATTGCTCAAGACACAAAAGACAATGATTCAATTTTAGTGCACCAATTGAAGTGTTTGCTAGTCTATGAAAACAAGGCACACAATAGAAATCCAAAAACCCTTGCCAAGGTCCTGCAACAAAGATTTGTTAGTAGTTTGGGTTGTTTGAAATAATCACCCCTTCTTGCAAGCACACAAGTTAGGTAAATTTTAAACCCAAAAAACTTTGTGAAAATAGGGGCCTTCAACCAAACGATTTAGCCTTCAAGACAAGCTGCACCAGTTTTGTTAGCTAGATCTGAAAATGTTAGCTCAAAATAAACCAGATCTGAAACCCTAAATGCAAAATCTGAAAACTGAATCAATAAAAACCCAAAATTTGAAATTGGTGAACACAGATGCGGTTACCCTCCACACAGACGCGGTTCTATGATGCACAGACGCGACTACAGAACTCAGACGCGCTTCCTGGACATAGACGCGGCTAAAAACATCACAGGCACAACTTGAGAACACAAACGCGCTTTTCTGGAACCTGCAAAATGAAATATTGCCAATAACACAGATGCGATTCCAGATGTCACAGACGCGCCCAAAAATCAAAAACGCGATCTGAAAGTATGCAGACGCAGAAATATCAAAATGTTGCTGAAAACGTCAGATTTGCAACTTCAAAATACAAAATCTGCAACAAGATGTTAAATGCAAAAAGGGACAAGAGTCCCACCGGGCGTGCCAAAATGTATATGGTGAAAATGGATAACAATAATAACAATATTGAAAGGCTAAATGAATCCAACCACAAAACTCTAGCCTAACAACAACAAAGATCCACCATAACATATGAAGATTACTTAAGACAATGCAAATCAAATGAAATCACAAAGATTATACCATCACATGTCCAATAGGGTTTTGATCTCCATTCTTCCTATCTCCATTGATCTTGCTTGATATATTTGCTCTCAGATTTTATATGCACAAGAGCTCAACAAAGAACAGAATGTGGTTGCAAGTGGGATCGTAATGTAGTCAATTGCATAAATTGATTAGCATGAATGATTAGCTCATTAGGGTTTGATAATGAAGAAAGCATCTCCTTATAAAGAAGACACAATATGAAATGGAGGGATAAGATTGAGAGGTGTAAAAGGAGGTCGGCTATGATTAGAGGGTAGGTAAAAGAAATAATAAAATAATGAAAGGGGTAGGTAGTGTATGAATTAAGAGATGAATGACATGTGTCATGGGTAGAAAAGGTTAATTAATTAATTAAATAAATAAATATTTATTTAATTAATAGAGGAAGTGGGATAATTAAATAAATAAAATATTTATTTAATTTAAGAAAAGGATAATTTAAATAAATAAATGTATTTATTTAAATAGAAATAAGGCTAGAAGAGGATAAATGAATTAATTAAATAAATAAAGATTTATTTAATTAATAGAAGAATTAAACTTAGATAATTAAATAAATAAATATTTATTTAATTAGACTGGACAATTTTGGGTGTCTACATTTTGCCCCTCTTTGAGACAATGCGGCTTGTCGCGTTGTTTCAAAGAAGATAATATGAACTGATACAGAGTTGCCCCAGGATGGGAATGATATAAGCATAGAGTTGCCCTAGGAGTTGGAGAGGGAGAGGGATCGGCTCAGGACGAGGCTCAGAGATACTAAGCGTGTGTGCTGGCCCATTTGTATTATGAGCTTCATCAGTTTGTATACCATGGATCTGTAGGATTGGGCTACGGAGTGACATTGCTATAGGTATGGGCCTATGAGCATCTGTCGGTTACCCGATCGATACACTTCAGGGGCAGGGGTCATGGATGCAGCTTTGTTCATCTGTATGATATGATCACATCACAGCCACGGATTGGCAGGCTAGAGTATTGGCAGCGGCTGATATACGATATTGATGTGGTCATATGGAGACCATATCTGGGCTGCGAGCAGTGGGAGGATGACATAGTTGAGCTGCCCTACACCTTCTGGAGCAGGTACTTGATTGGGCAGACACCCTATGTGCTAGAGAGACAGCTGGTGGACAGGGTTGGCTGACAGTTTGGCCGGATTCAGAGGATGCCCCGGGGCTCAGGCATGTATGCCCGTACAGTTAGAGATCAGGCAGTGACACAGCTGGTAGAGATGATGCCCCTACCCTGGGACATGTGGCCAGTGATCGAGGACGTCAGCATGGATGCCGAGTACACAGCCTACTGGGCAGAGCATCCGTTCCCACGGTTGACGGATCCAGGAGAGCCACTGGAGGGAGATGGGGGTGGAGATGATGATGATGGTGGAGGTGATGGGGGCAGAGGCCGATAGAGGAGGAGGGGAGTAGTTGGAGAGAGGCGGGTTGCACCTCGGAGGGAGGGTGGAGAGGAGAGGCAGGCTCAGGTGGTGAGGGGTCACGGTGGATTGCCTTTACAGGTGCCAGCAACACAGGGTCCCAGGCAGGTACAGATACAGGGACAGGGATAGAGATAGGTACCAGTACAGGCACCAGTACAGGTACAGGTACAGGCACAGGGGCAGGCACCCGTAGAGGGGGAGCCACAGGCAGAGGCAAAGGGGGCTGACCCAGTGTATGATGAGCTGCTAGAGCTGAGGGAGATCTTCCAGGGCCAGGTAGATGAGATCTAGTAGTTGGAGAGGGAGAGGGAGAGGGATCGACTCAAGACGAGGCTCAAAGATACTGAGCGAGAGTGGGATCAGGCTATCCAGCGCTATATAGAGGCTGAGATAGCACTGAGGGCCAGGAGGCAGGCAACGGAGGATACAGGGGCAGGATATGCTTATGTCCTACGGGCAGGGGAGGAGATAGCCTACTGGAGAGACCTCTACTATGGTGCAGTGCCAACAGATCAGCGGGCGAGGAGCTTCCATAGACCATCACGTACAGCGACAGCTACGGGAGGGAGCCGGAGGAGACAGG
This sequence comes from Cryptomeria japonica, assembly GCF_030272615.1. Lineage (NCBI taxonomy): Eukaryota > Viridiplantae > Streptophyta > Pinopsida > Cupressales > Cupressaceae > Cryptomeria > Cryptomeria japonica. The sequence goes on from NC_081414.1 coordinate 203,956,356, forward strand.
CATCGAGTGGTGGGGTTATGGGTCCTCCGCCACCACCAGATAGAGGGGAAATCCAAAATCAAGAAGAAAACTTGCTGGACAAATTTATAGAGAAGAGCCAACCAACCCGAAAAACCTCACGGGAATGAAAATAAAAAGCAACAATAATCCAAAACCTTAGCCTTAATCTCATCCAATCAAAATATTCCATTTTAGAATATAGTTTACCAACCCGCCATACAATATAATTTATTTACCCATTTTGAATTTAACCAATGAGAGTGAAGGGTAGGTAAACTAAAATAAAATATACTTATCCAGCTAAGTGGGAATGTTTTAATTTTATTTATTTTAATGTGTTCATACACCCCACTTAGGAATAAAAGTCAAACTATTAAATAAATATAGGCTGTAAATAAATAATCCAAATGGGAAATAAAATCAAATAAACCAAAAGCTAATAAAATAAATTAAAAAACCAAATAAATGTAAGATATCAAATAAATAATTAAATAATCAAATACCATTAAAGATTAAATCATAAATACAAAATAAATATTAAACAACAATAAAGATTATCAAATATTAAATAATCATAAAATCAATAAACGTTAATTACCAAATAAATATAAATACCAAATAATTAAATATTCAAAACTTAAAAATTAAATACATTAAAATAAACATTACCAAATATAAAACTACACATCAAGAGCCACATAATTACTCTAACAAAATCAAGTACATCAACTAGCATAAACTGAACTCACAATACCAAAAGACCAAGTTTACTAACTGACACGATGAATTATGCCAAGACGCTGACTACTCACGGTGAACAACTTAGACCTAGAGTATGTGAGGGGAACTCATGCCATCTCCAAACCACATAAACCATTGGAACTAAAGACACGCTCAGATCTATGAAGCTAGGTGGAGTCGATGTCTGGTACCTGCAAAATCCTGCAACCACAAAATGACAATACAACATATACATATACATATATAGAACAAACAAGTGATAGAGAATCGCACGACACATCCCACTCACAATGAGTGATGTGGAATCATATCTATCATGAAGACAATCAAACAATAGTCAAACACATCTCGTAAATATCTCATCATATGTAATCATGAAGTAGGGTTAGTATAATCATAATTGTCATCAAAACCATGATAAATCTAATCTATCAATAATCCATCACATAGTGAGCATATAAAATCCATCGAGTACATATATCATCAAATCACATGATCAATCATGATAGTACGAACATCCATATAGATAATCAAAATAGCATATATCCAATAGTTTCTAACATCAATCATAAGTCATTGAAGCACATGAGTAATCATCATCCAAATCATCAAAATATAGTCTAGATAAGTCTATCAAGAATAATATAAAAGTCAACTCTAGTCAAAATAAGTCAAATCAAGGGTGGACACTACATTACAAATCTAACCAGAAGTATAAACATCAGAAGAACTAGGGTGAACTCACAATAATGGTTCCCACTTTTTTGCCACTTTTGACACTGAGATGTACATTTTTAAAATAATCTTCAACTTCCGAGAACTATAAATTTTAAACTATAAAAAATTTGAAGATGATGTAAATTAGTGATTTCTAGCATTTTGTTTGTACATTCTATATACATTTTTTTCAAATTTTTTTGATGGATTTTTTAAAAAAATTTCCATCTCCCTCAAAAAGTAGTTTTTTACAACAAACTACATTTTTTAAGAGTGAGGTGCCTCCTGAAATGTATAACTTTTTTCCTATAGATGATAAAAACTCAATTCTTTAGAATTTTGGTTTATAACATCAATATCCAGGGCTTGCATTTGGTTTTATAGTGATATGTTCAATATTTTTCATTTTATAAAGTTTTGAAGTCCGACTAGTCATAATTTAGACATAGGTTTACGTTTGAACACATAACTTGTTCTATATAAATCGAAATTCAATTTTGTTTTTTTTTTGTTAGAAAGAAGACATCAATACCAGGGGCATAGATATTTTTTTGAATTTTTTTGAATTAGTTTCTTATTTTTCCCAATGCGTTGAATAGAGAAGTTCATGTTCGATGAAAAACCAATTTTCCATAAAATTAAAAAAACAAGAACATAATAAATTCAAAATATAACAAAATTATACTCGTTGGAAAGCTTTCTCCAAGTACTACAATCTAATATTTTTGGGTTATCAAGATTATTTCATTCATGCTTTGAACCAGAGCTCCGAAGTCATTAATTCTTCAGAATTCTAAATTTTTTTGGGAGAAATCTCAAATTAGAGGGTTCGAATGAACAGTACTTCGAGCGAATGGGGTTCGATCGAATCCATTATGGTTCGAGCGAACCCCCATTCGCTCGAACCAATAGGCTTGATTTTGGCCTGTATAAAGTCACCCGTAGTTCGAGCGAACCCAGGTCCACAACGTTGTTCGCTCGAACTCCCAGGGGTAGTTCGAGCGAATACCACTATTTCGCTCGAACACCTAGAAAATTGAAGTTCCCACTTTCGCCAAATTCCTTCGTTGGCAAAAGTGGGAACCAGCTTTGTGAATTCACCCACTATTATTATGTTACTGATGAATGTGTTATAGATGAAGAATTAGAAGGAGATGAAATTGTGTTTATTGCTATTAAAGAAGATGGACTGGTACTCGTTGATTCCACAAGCTGCATTATTGAGGAGAAAGCTTTAGCTTCTAAAGTTGAAGAGAAAGATGAATGGGTGATTAAAAATGGTTGTTAACATTATATGACTAGCGATAAAAGAAAATTTGTGAATATGGTGAGGTATGATGATGGAATAGTAAGATTTGGAGATGGCAAAGCTTGTGTGATCCATGGTAGAGGTTCTATTTCCTTTGATGGTAAGCATAACACTAATGATGTCTTGTATATTGAAGGTTTTAAGCATATTATGTTAAGTGTTGGATAGATGGTTGATAAAGGTTATGATTTTCAATTCAAGAATGGAAAATACTAGATTCTAAATGCCTCTGGTATAGAGATTTCATCAGGAACTAAGACTGAAGGTAATATCTTTCATTTGAATGCCGGTGAGAAAAGTTGCTTGATCTCTCAGATTGATGAAAGTTGGTTGTGGCATAGGAGAATGTGTCATGTTCTTTTTTTAAAGGTTCTATTTTTGTTGTTCAATTAGAATGATTATTAAAATATTGATTAAAGTAACTACATATTCCACTTCGACTGTATCTCTCCAAATAAGGGTCGCTAACTCAATGGTAGAGTACTCAGCTTTTAACTGCGACTACAATCTTTTAGATAGTCAAGAACGTAGAGAAGGTAGGGTGGGTAGTTGGTTAGATCTAGTATCAATTGTACATGTCCCATAGTTGGAGTTAGCGACTCTCCTAGGGATCCTTCTTCTAGGATCCTTGGGGAAGAGGATCAAGTTGGCCCTTGCGAACAACTTGATGTGCTATCTCCCTTCAACCCTTTTGAGCCCAAAAACTAGGGCAGAAGGAAAAGTCTTTCCATGGACCGACCCCATCTTCACCACCCTGTAGGAACTATGATATTGCTCCAAGGATGCTAATATGGTATGTAAGGAATGTCAAATGGGAAAGCAAACAAGAATTTCTTTTAAGAGTAAGCAATATACATCTGATGGATTGCTATACTTGTGCATACTAACCTATGTGGACCTAAAATTATAAGAAGTATATAGGGTGTGTTAGGATTCCCAAATATACTGAGAGGGGGGGGGGTGTGAATCAATATCTAACCAGTTAATGGATTTTCTGAACTTATTAAGTAAATTGCATTCCAAAACAGTGTACCGGTAAACCAGAATTAATGCAGTAAATAAGAATAATAAGAACAACATAGAAAGCACACCATAACACAATATTTTTAATGAGGAAACTTGGCGTGGGAAAAACCTTGGTGGGATTTGTGACCCACAATATTCACTTACTGGCCAATAAATCAATATTACTTACAATAGGGGCCTACACATGCAGGAAGGCCAATTGCCTAAAGCTCACTGCTTAATTACAAAAAGGGAAGTCTCACTGACTTACAAAAATGGATTATACAAATCCAATATCATGTACTGCTTCAATTCAGCATCTGCTATGCCAGGTTCAGTACCAGTTTAAGCTCACAAAATAACCATAAACCTTACTCCAAAATCTGCCTTAATATTCGCATAATACTTCTGCAATAATCTGACCATGTCCACACATCCTAAATGATCTACAAGATCTCATACTTATATATGAGTCCTATTACAATTCACCTTGTCAGCTTACAAAAAGATATTATAATTAAATACAAAATGCAATAAACAAAATCCTGTCGGCTGGGGTGCCGGTAAACTATCTACCGGTGTAGAGTCTGCCAGTGCCGGTGCCATAGGATTGAAAGGTTGCCATCAATGACAATACCTTCAATCACCTACAATTTCTCATTGGAGTGTGTATTTTCCAACAATCTTCCCCTTTGGCATTGATGGCAACACTCATGAGAAAAAGTCAAAATTGTATCCAAAATGTGTTGTTCAAAAATCTTACCAAAACTGTCTTATCAAAACTGTGTGCTCCCCCTGAGCAGATGATCTCTTCTGTCCATTATTTTTCTCATTCCTACTACTCCCCCTTTGACATCAATGACAAAGGTTGTCAAAAAAATGTCAACTGAGTGTAGTTCTCAGTTGGATCCTTGTAACCGGTGGGTTACTACCTGATATGGATCTACTAGTGCAAAATTTAAGCTGTTAGTGAACCTTTCACTATCCTTTAATGCTTCTTTTGTCCTCTGGATGGTACCGGTGAGTATGTGCATTTTCTCTTCTGGTGTCTTAAGTCCTGGAACAAGGCCTTTGATATCTGTTTTCTCAAGGAGATGAGGATGTCTAGTTTCAGACCTAATCTACATTTTAGTTCCTTAGCCTTAAATTTTAATCTCTCCTTATCTTTTTCAAAATTTTTAATTTTCTCTTCAAATTACCGATATGGGTTCTAATAAACCGATGAGATTATCAACAATATCATTTATTTCCTTTTGTGCTCTTCTGATCTGTTTATATATATCCTTTGTCAAAATGTTTGTCTTGCATGAATCCCTGTACAACTTCTTAAAGTCCATTATTGTTTTTCCTAGTGCCGGTAATAATGTATCAATGTGTTCCTTACATCTATTTATTGACTCTTCAAAGAATTTTTCTTTCTCTTTATTCATTTTCTCACTGAAAGTCTCCCCATTAATTTAATCAACTGTTAGTAGGTTGTCAGTTATGTACTTAGACAATGTGTCTAATTAGCTCAAAGAATCTTTATTTTCCACATTGCACTTGGGTGCTATCAATTTCAATAAAGGAATTGTGTCATCAATAGCCTTATATGCTTGTGCATTATACTCTGTGATTTTCTTGATGGAATCCAGTAATACCTCTATTACATTTGTTGGTCTGAATTCTGTTAAGGAGGAACCAGATGACTATCCAACTGCCTTAACAATTTGCAATCTACCAGTGTGAGTAACCTCTTTGCTTGAGTTGTCCTTTGGTAGGTCAGTTTGATTCTGCATCTCAACTAGAAAAGGTTTGGGTTTCTTAGCTGTTTCCGGTGGCACTGTCTTTGTCTCAACCTTTTTCTCCTCATGTTTCTTAGAATGTACCTTAGTCAGTTTCTTTGCGCTTTCCATTACCGGTTTCTCTGATTGTGTCTCAGTGTTATCTACCGGTTTCTCTGTATGTACCTTTGAACTGTCCATTTCTAGTTTTTCTAACTCAGTAGGTTTCTCAATGTGTATATCAATGGTATTTGTGTTTCTAGTATCTAGGGGATCAACAGATTGTTCAGTGTGTGTTTCAATCCCAATCTCAACATTTCCAATTGTATCCTCAACATGTGTTTCTACAACAATGTCCTCAGTCGGTGGCTCAGTTGCCACATCTTTCTTCTCAGTGGTTTCCTTATCAACCACAATGTTTACTTCTCGTGTATCAATATTCATTGTATATAACACCTCTGAATCAGGATTGACGTCTTCATGTATTGTCTCCATACTCTCAATATTATCAGTTACCAGTGGTGTATCAATAGTCTCAACTGGTGGAGTATCAGAAGGAGGTGGGGGCAAGTTATCTGTTACTTTTATGCTCAGAGGACCACCTACCTTGCCTTTACCTTTATCTTTTTCCTTTTGATAAACTCTGAATGTCTTTGGTCATTTAAGTTCTTCTTGATTTTCCTTCTCTACAAAGAAGATATCCCATTTGTCTGCTATTTCTTCAGTGATCTCATTCACTCTGCCAGCCATTAAAGCTACATGCCAGTGACCAGTGGAGAATACAGTCCTATTAGCCTCACTTATCAGTTCATCAATTTCTTCTGCTGATTTCATTGGGTGAATTGAAAGTAATTTTTCTACCTTAATCTTCTTGTATAATTCCACAATTGCTAACCTTTTTGCATCTAATCTTCTATACAAGTCACTTGGTAAGTCATCTACAACTTCTATCAAAAATTTCTTGTAAATGTCTAAGTGTAGAATAACAGTGTTTTCTATGCTTTCTTTTTCTTCATTTGTAAAAGTGCCATACAACTTGATAACATTTGACAAGTTTCCATCTTCAGTAGTTTCATTCAAAATATTTTCTAAAGGAGGAATAACTTGTTTTTCCTTCTTCTTCTTGGGTGTTATTTTCTTTGCCGGAGACCTTACTGCCTATTGTTTCCATCTTGTTCTCTTTGGTGTAGGAGCGGGTACCGGTGAAGGTTTCCTTTTTCTTTCTACTCTCTGAAACTTTGTCGGTATTTCACTGTCAGAGGAGGTACCAATCGATGAAAGATGTGTTTCCAATTTTAACCCTTCCAAGTCACTTTCCTTGATACCAGTCTTTTTCAACAAGTCTTCCTTGATTTCTTTTGCCTATTTAGTTCTTTTCTGATTGATTGTTCTCTTCTCTTCCTTTGTTTCATGGTTTGTACTCTTCTTTCAATGGTTTTAGAATTTCCAAATACTTCTTCTGCTGGTTCTCTAGGGGCTTCAAGGAGGGCTTTAACATATGTCTATATTATGTTTTCATCTGCCTCATAACCCATTTCAGCTACCCAAATTGTTCTAGGATCCACTACCTCAATCCAAATTTCATCCTTCTTTATAACAAAACATATCTCCTTTTGGTATTTGGCAACTATGGTCTGAGATAGTCTTTCCCTAGTCTCCATTCTTGCCTTTAATGCCTGAAAGTGTTCAATTATGTTCTTTTCCTTGTCATCTCCCATGTTAAAGATATCCAAAAGTTGTTTGCCTACCGGTATATCAAAACCAAATTCTTTTCTACCTATATCGGGAACTTCCTTAGTGATGTATAGCAATAGACATACAAGTAAGTTACCAAATCTAAATGTGCCTTTCTTTTCTCCTTTAACTTTCTTCAAATTGTCAATTAGTTCATCCTTCAACCATTCACATATGCCAATTTTTGCATTAATGTTTACCATGTCATAAGCACTTTTGATACATAAACTGGAAACAAAGTTTAATCTGTTAGCATGTGTATTTTTGTATCCTAGAATCATGCTAATGAATCTGACATTAATATCCTTCACATCATTGACTCTCAAGGATCTGCTATCATGTGTTGCACTGGTTAGGGTCATCACAGTATCATTAGAGACCTTCTTTCCTTTTTCTGGTCTGCTACCAGTGGAAGGTAAGCTAGTCACTGCCCTAACTCCTTCTTTTGTAATTTTATGGATGGAATCTAGCCAAAAGAACTCCCCATGAACTCTACTCAATACAATCCTTATAACTTCCTTGAGAAAATCAGGAATGCTAAGTATCTCCACAAAACCTAGGGTTTCAATTATCTTGTGTTCGAGTTTCAGATTACCATTTTCATCACAAATTACAGTCCTATACATGTTCATAATCTCATCAGCACCAAGTTCTTCAATATGACAATGTATGTAAATCCTAGGGTCTTCAGCATAAGCAACTCCTTTGGGTATTTTAGAAAATGCTCCTAGGGTATCATCTTGCTTCACAACTTCGGGAATAATTTTAAATATGGGCCTAGGGAATTTAACCACTTCAATTACAGTAGGGTTTGCAATGAATTCGGGTTTTTTGCGCTCTTAGGGAATTTGAATGCTCAGTGAGTGAAAAAGGGTGAAAAACACTTGCTTTATAATGTCATTTCCTTCAACTACCATAATAAATGCCTACCTGTTAAGTGAAAACTTAACTCATCTGCTAGTAAAGAAGCATTTCATCTTCTTACCATCAACCGAGGGTAAACTAGCATGTTTTCAATTTGTTGCCATGCCCCGAAGGGATTTCTTTTAAGTTAGATGAAGAATCTCCTGCTGGTGGAGTGATACTCTGTTCTACCAGTGAAGGAATAGCCTCATCAACATTTTGATCTGTCTTTCTAATCCATTATTTTGTATTCTTTCTTTACCTCATCAACCTTTTCTTTACCTTTCAAACTAGGTCCTTTGTTATTTGCCGATGATACCTTACTTCTACAAAATTTTGCAATATGTCTAATCTTGTTACAAGCATAACAAGTCACATTATTTTTTTGAATAGATTTTCCATATCCTATGCTTGTATGTGTTCTGCATTGATTAGATAAGTGTCCAAATCTTCCACAAACATAACATCTTACATTTATTCTGCAATTTTCTGAATTATGACCAATTTTGTTGCATTTAGTACACTCCCCGATGGGTGCAATAGTGTTCTGATAGTTTCTAGCTCTACACTAATTTTCTCTATGACCATACTTGTTATAGTTAAAGCATTTCCCATTAAATTTTTAGGCATTAGGCTGTCTTACAATTTACTGTGATCATGATTGTTTGCAGTAGCAGAGCTTTCACCAACTTCAAAGCCAAGACCATTAGTATCTCCATTAAGTTTATGATTTTTCAACATGTCATCAAGTTCTTCTGAACTTTTCTTGAATTTCTCCTTATGTTGATTTGTAGTAGCCAACTCATTTTCCAAGAAATCTTTCTGTCTCATGAGTTCAGTTTTACCATGTTCCAAATGAATCAGATCTATCTTTAAAATATCATTTTCATGACTGAGGCTTGAAATTTCATTTCTAGCATCATTGATTCTCCTAGTCAAGTCATCTTCATTCTTCTTTCTATCTTCAATGTCTACAAAATCTCATAGTCATATCTTGCATCTCATTCCTCAAGGTCATGTTTTCTTCCTTCAACTTGCTTACTAGATCTGTAAGAGTTTCTTTTTCATCATCATCATCACTCTGTATCTTCTCACGAAGTTCTCTTCTTTTGCTTCTAGCAATAGTAAGATTCTCCTGAAGTCCTTGAATGATTTCCTGTGCAGCCTTCAGATCATCTTCAAGTTTGATATTCTTCAACTTTTCTGCATCATAATATACAAGAGTTGTTTCCAATTACTTTCTCAAGTTTTCCATCTGTACCGGTGTCAGAATCTTCCTCAAGCTGCCAGGCTTTTGAAAAAAGAGGACAAGACTCTGATACCAATTGTTAGGATTCCCAAAGATACTAAGAGTGGGGGGGGGGTGAATCAGTATCTAATAGGTTAATGGATTTTCTGAACTTATTAAGTAAATTGCATTCCAAAATAGTGTACCGGTAAACCAGAATTAATGCAGTAAATAAGAACAACAAGAAAAACATAGAAAGCACACCATAACACAATATTTTTAACGAGGAAACCCGGTGTGGGAAAAACCTCAGTGGGATTTGTGACCCACAATATTCACTTACTTGCCAATAAATGAATATTACTTACAATAGGGGCCTGCACATGCAAGAAGACCAACTGCCTAAAGCTCACTGCTTAATTACAAAAAAGGAAGTCTCATTGACTTACAAAAATGGATTATACAAATCCAATATTGTGTACTGCTTCGATTCAACATCTGCTATGCCAAGTTCAATACCGGTTTAAGCTCACAAAATAGCCATAAACCTTACTCCAAAATCTGCCTTAATATTCGCATAATACTTCTGCAATAATCTGACCATGTCCACACATCCTAAATGATCTACAAGATCTCATACTTATATATGAGTCATATTAAGTTCGCCTTGTTAGCTTACAAAAATATATTACTATTAAATACAAAATACAATAAATAAAATCTTGTCGACTGGGGTGCCAATAATCATCTTTGCCGCTACCGGTAAACTATTTGCCGGTGTAGAGTCTGCCGGTGCTAGTGCCATAGGATTGCAAGGTTGCCAGCAATGACAATACCTTCAATCACCTACAATTTCTCATTGGAGTGTGCATTTGCCAATAGGGTCACATCCTAAATGATCTACAAGATCTCATACTTATATATGAGTCGTATTAAGTTCGCCTTGTCAGCTTACAAAAAGATATTACTATTAAATACAAAATACAATAAATAAAATCTTGTCGACTGGGGTGCCAATAATCATCTTTGCCATTGCCGGTAAACTATTTGCCGGTGTAGAGTCTGCCGGTGCTAGTGCCATAGGATTGCAAGGTTGCCAGCAATGACAATACCTTCAATCACCTACAATTTCTCATTGAAGTGTGCATTTGCCAATAGGGTGACAAATATTTCATGTTACTACTTGATGATTATTCTAGAATGATGTGGGTTGCCTTTTTGAGGGAAAATAAGAAGCATTGGATATATTCAAGATATTCAAAGAAAAGGTTGAGACTGAGACCAGAATGAAGTTGAAATGTCCGAGATCTGACAGAGGAGGAGAATTTTGTTCTGGTGATTTTGACTCATTCTGCAAGAAGCATGGGATTATAAGACACTTATCTTCTCCTAGAACCCCACAACACAATCGAGTTGTTGAAAGGAAGAACAAAACTATCTTGGATACTGTAAGGACTATGTTGATTAAAGGTAATTTTGTGAAGATCTATTGGAGAGAATCTTTCTATGAGAAGCATGGGATTATAAGACACTTATCTTCTCCTAGAACCCCACAACAGAATGGAGTTGTTGAAAGGTAGAACAAAACTATCTTGGATACTGCAAGGACTATGTTGATTAAAGGTAATGTTCTAAAGATCTATTGGAGAGAATCTATTAGCACTGATGTTTACACATTCAACTGAGTGCATATAAAAGGTGATTTTGGTAAGACTCTTTATGAGCTATGGTTTGGTCATATTCCTACTGTGAGATATTTCAGATTTTTTGGAAGCAAGTGTTATATTAAGAGAGATGAGGATATAGGAAAGTTTGATGCAAGAAGCGATGGAGGAATTTTCTTGGGATATTCAACAAAGAGAAAAGCCTACCGGTGCTACAATAAGAGACTGAGAAAGATAGTTGAAAGTGAAAATGTGGAGGTTGATGAGAACTATGGAAAAGAAATCGAAACATGTGGATATGATGATGATCAAAATGTTGTTTCAACTCAAATTCAAACAGAAGAATTGAAGCAAAATGATCTAGTAGAAACTGTTAATCTGGATATTGCTGCTAGTATTGAAGAGGTGGAAAGAAACCTAAAAATCAAAATAATCAGAAGACTCCAAGGTATGTAAGATTGAATCATTCTGAAAATTAAATCATTGGTGATAAAAATAAAGGTGTGATGACTATAAGAAGGCTAGCCGCTGAAGAGGTATGTTTGATTTCTAAAATTGAACTTGAAGATGTTGTTGAGGCTTGCAAAGATGAAAATTGGATGAAGGCTATGGAAAAATAATTGAATCAAATAGAAAAGAATAGCACATGGGAACTTGTGCCTAGACCTAAAGACAAGAATGTGATTGGTACTAAATGGGTATTTAGGAACAAATTAAATGAAGGTGGTGAAGTTGTTAGAAATAAAGCAAGAATGGTATGCAAAGGATATTCATAAAAGGAAAGGATTGATTATGAGGAGACTTTTTCTCCGGTAGCTAGACTTGAAGCCTTTAGACTATTGATTGCATATGCTTCCTATAAGGATTTCAAGGTATATCAGATGGAGGCCAAGTCAACCTTTTTGAATGGTGATCTTGAGGAAGAAGTCTGCATTGAGCAACTTGATGGATTTTAATAATCAGATGATGGAGATATGGTATGAAAATTGAAGAAAGATCTTTATGGATTGAAACAAGCCCCTAGAGCCCAGTATGATAGATTCGATAAGTATTTGCTAAAATTGGGATTTAATAAAGGTACTGCTGATAGTAATCTATATTTCAAGATTGAGAATAATAACATTTTGATTGTTGAATTTTTTGTTGATGGACATTGTCTTTGGAGGAGATGATGACTTGAGTCTGAAGTTTGCCGGTGATATGTAAAAACAATTTGAAATGCCTATGATAGGAGAGATGAATTTTTTCTTAGGCTTGTAGATTTCACAAACTGGAAAAGGTCTTTTTATATCTCAAACTAAATATATGAAGAAATTACTGAAGAAGTTTGAGTTAGAAGATTCTAAACTAGATGGAACTCCTATAGTGACTGACTGCAAATTGCCTAAGGATGACGAATCTCTGAAAGCTAATTGGACCTTATACAGATCTATGGTTGGTGGACTTCTATACCCGACTTAGACTACACCTGACATTAGGCATGTTGTGTGCATGGATTCCAGATATCAAGCTGATCCGAAAGAGAGTCATGTCACTGCTGTGAAGAGGATATTCAGATACTTGAAAGGAACTATGGATTATGGTTTGTGGTATCTGAGGAATGATGATTTCATGCTATGTGCTTACACTGATGCTAATTGGGCTGGTGATGTTGATGATCAGAAGAGTACCTCTGGTGGTGCATTCTTTTTTGGGTAAGAAATTGGTTTCATGGGTAAGTAAGAAACAAGACTCAATTTCCCTATCTACTACTGAAGATGAATACATTGCTGTTGCTAGTAACTACACTCAAGTAGTTTGGATGAAACAAATGTTGAAGGATATCAGAGTTATCTATGATGAAACTATTGTCATATATTGTGATAATTCCAATGTTATTAATATTTCAAAGAACTCGATGCAACATTCAAAGACTAAACATGTAACAATCAAGTATCATTTCTTGAGATAAAAAGTCACTGAAGAGGAAGTGAAGTTAGAGTATGTGTCTACAAAGGAACAAATTGCTGATATTTTCACCAAGCCTTTTCCTACAAATACATTTTTCTATTTGAGAGACAAGTTAGGGGTATCCACCCTTCTTGATGGGAACTGGATACATTGAGTTGCATCAATACGTTGGACTTCACAGTCTTATCTTCTTGTTTGGATTGATGAGCTTATGTTGCTCCTCTGATGGAGTAGTCTGTTTGTGGCTCATTTGAGCTGGTTGTAATCATGATTTGTTTATCTAAGAGGGTGATTTTGGTTTTCTATTTTGAGAACCTTTGTCATTGATGTCAAAGGAGGAGAGAAAGCATGGGAAAAACTATCTTATCTGCTATTGGTGATCTTAATCTTAGGGGGATTTTGTTGGAGATGTATTCTTTCTTTGCATTGATTGTTTTTCACATTCATATGTTGCCATCAATGCCAAAGGGGGAGATTGTTGGTCATTGCTGCTTCCAGGATATGTTGTTGTCATTGAAGTCAACATATTCCTATGATTTATTGGTCCAGTGGTTGTAGAAAGGTTTATTGGGATCATGGTTTGGTATATGGAGTATTTCTAGTATCATATATCTTTCGGTATTGGTTTCAGTGATCTGGGAGCTTAATTGATCATATCATATGATCCGGTTTATAGTTTGGTTCTTCTGATCAGTGCTTTGCAGAGTTCGATATTTCCTCCGATATATTTCGGTGTGATTAGATCTTGAGCTGTGTTTTTGAGAGGTTTTTTGGGATGTTCATGTGTATCTTTATTTTAGATGGATCATATTTTGGTGCTCTACAATTTATCTTTCCTCGTGGTAGTTGTTTCTCTTTGAGGGTTCTTGAGTTTCAGATGTTGATCGATGAAGATTTGATAAGTGGTGTTGGTACAACTGTTATAGATGATTCTAACATTCTTGTTGGTATTTTCTAATTATTTTCTATTTATTTCGGTGGTACGAATTGATCCTTATGCATGTTCTTGGTGATTTTGTTGAACCAATGATATTCTTCATGTTATGTGTTATTCTTGATGGTGTAGCGAGTTGCAGTTGATCTTGGCATGATTTCTGGTGGTGTTGCACATTTGAGAATTTGGTTTAGGTCCATGTTATGTCGTGTGTATCATTATATTGGTCTGATGGTCGATCTTTGTATTGTGTGATGCAATTTTATAATTGGGAGTTGAGTCTTTGGTCGACCTTGTTGTCAAGGTTGATGATCGATATATATAGAGGGTATAGTCATGTAAATTTGGTATCAATGAACTATCTACATTATTAGAGAATAGGAAAGGTGAAAATAAGAGAATACATCCTTCAACATTGTAATTGAGCAGAGATTGGAGTGTTGCAGAGTAGACAAATATGCTTAAATGTAACTGTCATCAGGCATTTGTAGATGTTATTCTTTCAGTTCATTTGATTCGGATTGTTGTCTGAATATTCTGTAAGTCAGTGAGACTTCCTTGTAAGGTAGTGAACCTTCCCTGAGGGTTGTAGCCTTATGGGTTATTGTAATTCAAGTAGTTATTTCTAGGCAGTGAGCCTGAATGCATGTGCATTCCCCATTGTAATATTTACACATACTACTACAAAGTATCATCTAATTGTGGGTGGCTTCCCACCATGGTTTTTCTCTTAACCAGGTTTTCCACGTCAAAAGTTTGGTGTTGTGTGTTGTGCTATCAATTTTCTTATCTTTGTTGTTGTTGCAGTTATTCATATTTGTATTTGAGGTTAATTTTGTTAATTCAGTGAAAACTGATTCACCCCCACTCTCATTTTTCCTTCATTGTTGTTAGCAACAAGAAGCATATGAAATGTTATAATGGGGAATGTACATGCATTTAGGCACACTACCTGGAGCACACTGCTCAAACACAACAAAAAGGGATACAACCCTGGGGAAGACTCATTGTCTTACATAAAGATTCATATTACATCCAGAAGATCATGAACTGATAGAATAACATCTCATCATGCCTAGTTATAGTTACGGTGAAGCACACAATCTGGTCTTCTCTTCCATACTTCTTCACACTTTTGAAAGATCAAAACATTTATTTGCACACTTATCCGATCACACACATTCACAAATACCAGATAGATACACCTCTCATATGATTATTACATTTATTTATACAAATCATCAACCTATCTTTCAAGGTTAGCTCAACCACATCACATATTACAAAGATAAAACCACACATGCTACAAAAACATATGCATACCAAAAAAATGTTGGATAAGATATAGTCTAGACCCAAATTAACTCTTTGAACATACGAAACCTCCAAGAATTATGCCACAAACATCCACAACATGCTACAATCATCTGGTCACCAAGAAAGTCGCATAACACAAACATACCGGAGAAATCACCAACAACGAACATAACGATCAATGAAAACCAACAACATGGATAGAAAACAATCTAAAAAAATCCACAAGTAATGTGAATCACTAAAGAAACAACCACAACATCCCCACTTACTTGAATCATCATCATCATCTTTATACCAAACCTCAAGAACACTAACTGAACTGAATGACAAACTGAAAAATTCACTTGTGGACCTCCAAATCACAAACCATTTGAATTAAGGACACATGAGAACATCCCAAACACTCTTCTAAATCCACAAATCAAAATATTGCAACACGGAGAAAAAACCAGAACACTGATCAACAATGAACAACTAAAAAACCAGCCTCAATACCGACCACACAACTCAATCAAATAATCATGCAGACCACATAAATTTTTGCTGAATCAACTAGAAACACATATCTCAAAACCCTTTAATTTGGAACAACTCAACTGCAACACACTAGCCAAACCAACTCAATTAATCTGACTGCAACATTGGAACACATAAAGAAATATGTTGACATCAATGACAAAACATTGTTCCAACAAACTTCTCAACAATATCCAACAAAATCACGCTATCTTCCTTCTCTCCTCAAATAAGCTATTAATGAACCTTTGATATTTGTTTTTACTCCATTTTACAATTTTTATATCATCACATTACAAGCCCTTCACTTTGGCATTCAATTCAGGGGTCACAAAGAAATGTAAACTCTGAATCATGACTTCAATATTCACCTAGGAATTTCAAAAATTAGAAGTTAGCTAGTCCTTACACCCTTTCATGGTAAGGGAAAAGGGTGTAAGGCCAACATTGTCAAATATTTTATGCAATTCAGCATTCTACTAAAGCACCTCACAAGAGATGGCTTTTGAACATTTCCTAGGCCTTCCTATCTTATCATTGAGCATGAGGAAAAGTAGGTTATCCAAAATCAAATGCATGCAATATCAAATAAACACAACAAAAGCATACAAGCATACAAAATGACTTTGTTTAACCTTCTTTCTTCACCTCCTTGATTGAGTGGAAATTGGATGTATGCGCCCAAGATCTCCACTTGATTTCCTCTTTAAGATGAGGGAATGTGGATTGCTCTCCACTATACAACAAAAGGATGATATTGGATGGTGGATGATGGATTATGAGTGACAATATTTGGGCATGATAAGGGTACTATGGATGATTTTGTGGCTCAACTTGACATCATAACACTATAAATATGATGGATGATTTAAGGAGAGAGGAGACTCCAATTTATAGATTGGAGGGGCCCAAATGGATGGCCAATATTAAAGAGGAATGGAGGGCTAGGATTGAATGTGAGTGGAAGAGAATTTGAAAGGACAAGTGGGAGATCCAAGAGGTTTGTCATAAAGGAATTTATTTTCTCCACACTTCTCAAGTACATTGGAAAGAGATGAAAGGAATATAAACTACTTGAGAGAGGACAAATTCTCAAAAAAGAGGATGTGTGGGGAGAATATAGATAAAGAAATTAAAAAATCCTTGGGAAGATAGGGCATGGGAAGATTAAAGGAATTTCAAATTCCTTGGATGAAAAAAAGTGGGTAGCATTTTAGGTTAGAGGATGAGATGGGAAAGCCATTTATGGAAAAGAGTTGACCCATCCCTAATGAAGGTGATTAGGGATGTGCGAATGATTAAGGGGAGTGGTTAGGTGGGTTGATGAAGGATTAGAGTAAAAGTGGGCAAGTTAGGAGGATGGGACATGGGGAGAGAGAATGAGTGGAGGAATATAAAATTGAAGGAAATGTTAATCATGATTAGGTTAGAATTAATTAGGCTAAGTGATGAGGATTAGGAGGGTGATTTGTAGGAATTGAGACATTAGTTAATTAACTGGAATTAATTAACTAATTAGGATTTGGAGGAAATATTGGCTAAGGTTGAGAATTGAAATAATTTTAGAAGAATAGGACATAATTAATTTTGATAAATTTTTTAGGTCCCGGAGACAACTGAGAGGGGGGGGGGGGGTTGAATCAGTTGTCAAACAATTTTAAACCAAAAACAACTTAACCAATTTACTACTTAATACCGGTAAACTAGTCTTATATGCCGGTAGACAGTTTTAACAGTTAATTGCAATACCGGTAAGGATTAATGCATGAAACAAAAAGATAAAATCATTCACAACACATAACACCAATATTTGTATGTGGAAACCTTGTAAGGGGAAAAACCATGGTGGGAAACCTTACCCACAATAAAATGATACTACTATAGATAGTAAGTGTACATAAATGGGGTCTGCACATGCAGAAAGGCCAAGCACCTAGAGCTCCCTGCTCAATCACAAATGAGAGTCACACTGACTACAATTGGATGGTTAAATCCAATAAGAATGTACTATTCAAAATAACATCTTCATATGCTGGATTCAGTACCGGTGTAGTTCTGATATGCTTTCATAAAAACCTAGCTTCACCTTCAAATGATGTCTGCGTGTATAGCTCTCACATATACCTTCTTACAATTCCTTTTCACATTCCATATCCGATCTTACAAATAAGATCTTACATTTATACCATAACCTAAGACCAATTTTAGTAGGTCGGCTCTACAAGATATTACAATAAAAACATTTTACAGACAATACAATATCTGATGCAATAACCAATTCAACATGTTAGCTTAATGCATTTACAACAATAATTAATCATCTCCATAGCGTGCCGTGCTGATCTGGAAAAGATAAACCTGTCGGTGCATAACCTGGACCTATTTGCCAGTAACAACAAATATGCAAATATGAATATACCAATAACAAATTCTCCAAGACAAGATGTCCAAATGATGTCTTTGACATTACCAAGTGTTTTCCATGCCATTCCAAGTGTCGGTGATCATTATATCCTATCGGTGTACCATATATTGGTGACTGTACAAAAGTCACTTGCTTGCTGGTGAATGTTTGTTGGATCTCCAAAGTGCTAGAGTTTTAGTAGGTGTTGACATCAATGAAAAAACCATACCAAAATACCAACAATCTTCCCCTTTGGCATTGATGGCAACACAAGATGGAAAAACCATCAAAGTGCCAAAACAGAAATGCCAAATACCAAAGTACCAACAATTACCAGAGTATAAGTAAACTCTCCCAAAGCGACAATCTCTCCCCCTGATAGTAACATGTTTTTCATACCAATCTCTCCCCAAAAGATAATGCATTTTTTCATAGATATCACTCCCCTTTTGACATCAAATGCCAAAGTTACAACAAAACCAAGTTCATATACAAAATACCAACCAATTCAATATACCAACTACTCCCCCTGAGAAGTAGCTTCCTCATCAAAGCCGGAAATAAAAAAGATTTCTTTGTTAATTCTGTCGATGACAATCATCAACTATCTAAGTCACTACCGGTGGGGGTATGAATCCAAGCCGATCTCTGAGATGTTCAAAAGTCTCCTTAGGCAAAGGATTAGTGAAAATATCTGCAATTTGCTCTTTAGTATTCACATAAACCAGTTTTATCTCCTTTGCTTCAACATGTTCCCTTAGAAAATTCAGTTTGATAGAAACATGTTTGGTTTTAGAATGTAATACCAGATTCTTAGATATATCAATTGCTGCAGTATTATCACAATAGATAGTAATAGCCATAATACCTATGTACAGTTAGTTGCTGCTGCAACATATTCTGATTCTACTGTTGATAGAGATGTACAACTTTGTTTCTTACTCTACCAAGAAATCAATCTATTTCCAAGAAAAAATGCTCCGCTAGTGGTACTTTTTCTATCGTCCAAATCTGTTGCCCAATTTGCATCTATATATGCATATAATTCAAAGTTTTCATCCCTAGGATACCATAATCCAAGATCTGAAGTGCCTTGTAAGTACCAGAAAATCCTTTTTACTGCTGATTCATGATATTCTCTAGGATTACTTTGAAATCTTGAAACAATACATACTGCATTCATGATATGAGGTCTGGTTTGTGTTAAATACAGTAAACCTCCTATCATAGATTTGTACCTAGTCAAATTAACAGGTGTAGATTCATCCCTTAGAGATAATTTGTAGTCATATGTGTGCTTACTGGTTTAGAGTTATCCATCCCAAATTTCTTTAGCAACTCTTTTAAGTACTTGGATTGACTCAAGAATATACCTTTATCAGTCTGTGATATCTGCAATCCTAAAAAGAATTTTATTTCTCCAATCATAGACATTTCAAATTCTTGTTGCATCTCAATAGAAAAGTCTTTACATAATCCATCTTCTCCTCCAAAGATTATATCATCAACAAAAACTTCTATAACCAAGATGTCATCATTAGTCACTTTAAAATATAAATTACCTGTCTGCATTACCTTTAGAAAAACCAATCTTCAAAAGATACTTATCTAACCTTGCATACCAAGCTCTTGGAGCTTATTTCAAACCATACAATGCTTTCCTTAACCTGCAAACCATATCTTTGTTATCTGTCAAATAAAATCCATTAGGTTGTTCAATGTAAACTTCTTCTTCAAGATCTCCATTCAAAAATGCACATTTAATATCCATTTGATATACTTTGTAGTTCTTATGTGTTGCAAAAGCCAAAAATAATCTAACTGCCTCAATTCTAGCTACCGGTGCAAAGTTTTCATTGTAATCAATTCCTTCTTTCTGAGAATATCCCTTACACACTAATCTTGCTTTATTTCTGATAACCTTACCATCTTCATTAAGTTTATTTCTAAATACCCATTTGGTTCCAATTACATTTTTATCTTTAGGCCAGGGAACTAATGTCCAAGTGTTGTTTTTCTTAATTTGTTCCAATTCTTCTTCCATAGCTTTGATCCAATATTTATCTTCACATGCCTCATTAACAGATGATGGTTCAATTTGAGAAATAAGACATACCTCTTCATTTTCCAATCTTCCTCTTGTCATAACTCCTTTATACTTGTTTCCAATTATTTGAGCTTCAGAATGATTCAGTCTTACATACCGAGGTGTCTTTGTTTGCTGCTTTTCTTCAGTTAGTGTGGAATTTTCAGATGATACTGGGGTAACTGGATCTTCATTCTATACCGGTGGATTTAGTGTAGGTTCATTTGTCAAAATTTCTGTTGCTGGTTCAGAGTATATACCTTGAAGTTCCTCTGAATTGTTCATCAATCTTCACATTTGTACTCTCAAATTTTTTTTGCTATCTCTTGTTAAAACATCTATATGCCTTGCTCTTAGATGAATATCCAAGAAATATTCCTTCATCACTTCTAGGATCAAATTTACCAATATACTCATCTCTTGTGATATAGCATTTGCTTCCAAATATTCTGAAATATTTAAGAGTAGGAGTAATACCAAACCATAGTTCATGAGGGGTCTTACCCGTTTCACCTTTGATGTGAACTTTGTTGAATGTATAGACCACTGTACTTACTGCCTCTCTCCAATATACATGTGGTAGGTTTTCTTTTGATAACATACTTCTGGCTGTATCCAAGATAGTTTTGTTTTTCCTTTCAACAACTCCATTCTACTGTGGTGTCCGAGGTGCTGATAGCTGCCTTCTGATTCCATTCACTTCACATAATGTATTAAATTCCTTAGATGTAAATTCTCCTCCTTGATCTAATCTAAGACATTTGATTTTCTTACCAGTTTCATTTTCGACCATAGCTTTAAATAGTTTGAACTTTCCAAATGCTTTTGATTTTTCTCTGAGAAAAGTAACCCAACACATTCTAGTATAGTCATCAATGATTAGCATGAAATACCTATCACCTTGTAAGCTTTTAGTTCTAGTTGGACCACATAAATCAGTATGAATTAAATCAAGAGCATTATTGGATTTTTCTAGAATACTTTTGAAACTAGCTCCAACTTGTTTTCCAGATTGACATTCCTTACATACTGTATTGTGAGGTTTGACAATTTTAGGTAAATCTCTAACTGCCTTAATACTACTGATTTTCACCATGTAATCAAAGTTTACATGACAGAGTCTCTTATGCCATAGCCAACTTTCATCAACATGTGCAATTAAGCATGTCTTTTCATTGTTATTCAAATGAAAGATATTACCTCTAGTCTGATTACCGGTTGCAATTCCTAAACCAGTTCTATTCATAATTTTGCATTTTCTATTTTTGAATTGTAACTGAAATCCTCTCTCAACTAATTGACCAACACTCAAAAGATTATGCTTTAATCCTTCAACATAGTAAATATTGTCAGTATTATGCTTACCATGAAGAGATATTGTACCCTTACCTTTGATCAAATAAGCTTTATCATCTCCAAATCTTACTAAGCCTCCATTGTATTCTTGAAATTTCAAGAACTTACCTTTATCTCTTGTCATATGATGTGAGCAACCTGAATCAATGATCCATTCATCCTTTACTTCAACTTTAGCTGCCAAGGCCTGTTCTACCAGTTGAGCAGTAGGTGCCAGTTGATCTTCTGTTATAGCAACAAAAACCCATCCATTGTCTACCGGATCCTCATCAGAATCATCAGTCACACCTTCATCAACAATGTAACAAGATTTATCTTTATTTTTCTTAAATCTGTATCTCTGATATTCAGGGTTAGGCTTGTATGTTCTTCTAGCTTCTTCTCTTAGTCTAGCATGTCTATCAGAGCATCTTGAAGCCATATGACCAATCTTATTGCAGTTAAAACATTTAAAGGGTGCTTTACCTTCATACTTACTTCCAACTGGACCTTTAGGCATTTTTCTTGCAAACAGTGCTTCAAGTTCTTCATTTTCTTTCCTTCTTTCTTCAAGTTCTCTTGTATAAAAGACTTTCCAATCAGATTTTTCAAATGATGATGTAGATGATGTTGATGTTTTAAAAGCTAAATCTGTCTTTATAGTAGCAACAGGACCAAATTCTTCAATTTCAAAAGTTGAAAGTTTTCCAATCAATGTATCCCTAGTTACTGATGTATTAGGCATTGTTCTTAACTCATTTATAGCAATGACTTTCATTTTATATGTTGGTGGCAATCCCCTTAAAACTTTTGAAACAATTTCATCTTCACTTAGAGTACCTCCACAACATTTAATACCCAAAAAAATTTCATTTACTCTTTCCATAAAAGTAGAAATCCTTTCATCTTCTTCCATTTTCAGATGTTCATACTTGACCCAGAAGCTTTCAAGTTTTGCAATCTTAATTGTGGAATCTCCTTCATTCAGTGTTTCCAAATGATCCCAAATAGCTTTAGCAGTAGACCTATCTAATAATCCCATGATTTGTTGATCTGATAATGTGCTCAAAAGTGCTTCTCTTGCTTTGCAATCATTTTCTTCATCTTTAGTCAAGTTAGGTGGATTGGGCTGACTCTGAGTTGGAGCAGTATAGCCATTTTTTGTAACATCCCAAATGTCCTTTCCAATGCAATTTAGATGTGTCTCCATTCTGATCTTCCATATGCCATAGTTGGTTCCATCAAGTTTAGGACTATCCTTCCTGAAATAGTTAGTAGACATTGGATCTCCTCAAGTTGTTAAACTTCCTCAAAAAGAGGATTAGGTTCTGATACTCGCTCACACGACTGTACTACTCCAAGACACTCCTGTCAAAAACAAAAAAAAGCAACCCAAGTCCAATATCAGTTCCCTCATCAACACATGGATATCAAAATCAAATTCATATCAAAAACTTGAAAACTTTGAACAAATCTAAATCAAGTTCCACATCATATCAATCCATCAAAACATATCAACTTGTAACACAACTCAAGTTTCATATCAACTTGTAACACAACTCAAGTTCCATATGAGCTTGTAACACAACTCAAGCTCCACAATTCATATCAAACACATTCATATCAAAAACTTGAAAACTTTGAACAATTTAAATCAAGTTCCACATCATATCAAAATCACATCAAATCTATATAAACTTGAAACATCACAAATCAAATCAAGTTATCTCAGAACTCATATTGGAAACACTTATCACACCAATGGCAACAGACATGAAGACTAACAAAACACACTTATCCCGATAGAACTGGCATCACCCTACCCATTTTCTTCATTCCTAGATCCCGCTATACCAAAATTTTTCCTATATGCCCTAAAACATCTTGTCTAAGCTCTAAGCTGCTTCTCATGCGCTAACTTGTTTTCTCAATGTGCTACCCAATAAACCCTAGGCACTAGCAGAAACCTACGTGCTACCCTATGCACTATTCTATCTTCTCTAAAAACTACACACTTAACCCTATATACTAGGTCACACCTACGTGCTATCTAGACCTACCCATGCGACCCCCTAGAAGCCCTATGCGCTAGCATAAACCTACGTGCTACCCGTTTTACCCAGCGCGCTACCCTGTACCCCCGGTGCGCTAACCTAATCCTATGCACTACCTTAACCTAACAATGTGCTAGCCTAAACTTTTTAGATGCTACCCTCTATTGTTAAAACCTACGCGCTATGAAATTTTTTCGTATGTGCTACCCTTTCGACCCGACGCACTAAAACGTAAAAATCTGCATAAAAAATTCAAAAAATGACCAAAAACGATAAAATCAAAAATCAAATAGGGGTCAAAAAGGTTGACTTACCGATGGTCCATACGCGACAGGCCTCCGATACCTCCTAACGCACTTGAATCGATGAGAAGAATATGGAATCGACATGTTGACTTCTCTCCAAGTGTCACTTTCTCCAAAGTCAACAAGCATAAATGAGACAAAAGCAATCTCTTTTCCCTTTATATAGGGTAAATTGAAATTAGGTTTACATGGAGGAACGTGAAAATCGCTCGTGGCGTCTCATGCCAACCTACCCAACATCATCGGGAGATGAATCAATTTTCGCATTAAACATAGACCAAAATTTACAATGCTATCAAAATTATCCAAATCAAATCAATTTTTCAAAAATTTTGATTCATCTCCCGAGGGGGCATTATCAACATCATTTTATCAAATCTGGGGCACGACGTGAAAATTTCAAAATGACATAAAAATGGATCACAAACAAATCATAATGATGCATCATTTTCTTTGAATCAACATGCACACACACGTCACTTCAAAGAGGGGCAAAATGTAGACGTATAAAAATGACCATATTCCCAAATGAATATTTCATGTTCATTCCTCTATTTAGTTAAATCCAATTTAATTAAATCACCCACATTCCTCTATTTAATAAAGTAAATTATTCAATTTATTTAGTTAAATTCACTAAAGCCCATTTTTGCATCATTTAATTGAATAAATCATTTTATTTAATTAAAACCCTCCTCTCTACTTTTTAATTAAATTCACATTTAATTAAATAGTTTAACCCAATTAAATAAATCTAATTTATTTAAAATCCCCAACTTGCAACCAAATTGAAATAAAGCAATTTATTTTAATTAATTCTATTTTCCCTCACCCACTTGCACTTTCCTACATCTCCCACTTGCCTCCTAAATCCCCTTCCTAAATTCTTCTAGAATCCATCTAATCCTAATCAATTAACCCAAACCCATCGATTATCCCCTTTCCCTAAATTTGAGGATGTCACTTCTCAAATTTGGAGTAAAGTCTTCAAAATGCATTAAAGCCTTTATCCATTCAACAAGATAAATGCCCCCAAATTTGGAAGGACTCTTACAAATTTGTCCCCAAAGTCTTCAAACCATTAATGGTTAACTAACCCTTAGTGGCATGGTTAGAGACTTTTTGCCTAACTTAACCTCCATCTAGCCCAAGGGTCTCATCAAGCATTTATTGCTTTGACCATGGTTATTCCTTTAACCCTTGCACAAGAGTTTATCCTTTGGGTAAAAGCTTTATCCAATGGATAAACTTAACCTAACCTTAACCCTTACCCCCTAGGGTAACCATGAGGTCTTCTCAAGCATTTAATGCTTCTTACATCTCCTCTCAACCAGCCTTATGTTGACAATTGTCACCATTTCATTGGTGAAAATTGTAAACATGGATTGACAACTTTCAATCTTGGCCCTTGATTAACTCTTTCAATCCTGACCATCCATTGCCCTATTTTTGCTATAAATAGAGCTCTCCTTCCTCCATTTTGAAAATCCATGAATCTAAGAAATCTATTATCTAAAATCCATGCAAGCTTTAGTATCTCATTTATGCTCAATTTTAGCACATCTAGTCTCTCTTTGCAAAAGGAATTAATCTAATAAACATTTTAGACTACTTCCTTTATCACTAGCTTATCACATAACTAGTATATCATGTTAGGATAGTATTTATGCTAATCTTGTCATCTTATAATCTAGTTTAACTCATTTGTAGGATCATGCATAGATAGGATGAATTCTCATGTTAAAATCAATCAAAAGCATCCCTCGTTCTTGCATTTTTCATCCCTAAGCCACTTTTCTCAGTGATCTGAGAAGAAAGGCATTGGCTTGAGGGACCTTGTGAGATAGAGAACCATGGAACCATCCTTGGGAAGTTGAGCCATTCTTCGTGACTCCATAACTTGCACCAAGAAGTCCTATGGGTGTGTGGACAAGCCTCTTGGAGCTTCATTTTTCACATTTTGAGTTTCATAGCCCCACTTTTCCTGCATACAACATCAATTGTCTAAGTCTCAACGAACATTTTGCTTTAGATACCTTGATTCATCGGCCAATTACATCAATTGTCTAAGTCTCATTAGGTCACTTTGACTCACTTGCTCAGACTTTATCCTGTCTGAGAAAACAACTGACATCAAATCCGAGCAAACAACTAACATCAACTATCATGCCTTGACTAAAATGGGGCAATTTAACCAATTACACTAGATTGTCCAACCAATTTTGATCAATTGTACAACATCAATCAAAATTACAAACACTACATGAAAGGTCCCTAAATGAATACATTTAAAACTATTTTTAGCAATGACTATTGGATGTAGACAAAATGAATGCTTTTTGGATTAGGATGGTACACAAAATCTACTATCAAAAGGTTGTCAAAAATTCTTGGGACTAGGAGGTGTGAAATGGCCTACTCTTATGCTTTTCATGCCATCAAAATTTGAGTTTGATTGTCATCATTTATTTTGCCAAATTCTTCACATGTAACTTCTGAATCAATTTTCTACACACAAAATGATGAAAAATGGGTTTTTTGATGGGGGATTTCCTAGGTCAAACCTCAGGTTGTGAATTAACCTTGAAGTATAATGTTTTCCTTTTGAGGGAAATGATGGATCTAATTTAAAAATGCTTAAAATTGAACATGATACCATGATGAATCTTTCTTGAATCCTCACACAAGGTTTTAAGATGTCATGTAAAATGTTGATCATGAATGTTGTACTTTAACTTGTGATGCAGAGGAAGGGTGTGATAAATGAATCTTTAATATTTATAAGGGAAATACAAGGTCCAAACCCCTAGGCCTACTAGCACCAAAATGGCTCAAATAGGTCAAATGCAAACCAACACTTTTTCAAATGATTCCAAAGGT
Organism: Cryptomeria japonica; assembly: GCF_030272615.1. Classification (NCBI taxonomy): domain Eukaryota; kingdom Viridiplantae; phylum Streptophyta; class Pinopsida; order Cupressales; family Cupressaceae; genus Cryptomeria; species Cryptomeria japonica. The sequence goes on from NC_081414.1 coordinate 203,983,201, forward strand.
ATGGAATGTTTGTACTACCTCCAAATTGCACAAATTTGTTAGAACAGTCAATGCAACTAGTCTAAAGTCTGAGACAAATGGATTATCAGTGCATCTTCCTTGAAAATAAGATGTTCAAGGTCTCTTCAATGCATTAGGAATTATAATACACAGTCAAGACAAAGTTACCATAAGCCAAAACACCAAAAAATTTCAAGAAAACAAAAACTTGTTGTTATTGCTTGTCCCAGTCCGTAGACCAACATTCTCTGCCGTACAAAGCATTATATCAACCATTTGATCAAAAAATATTAATTGCTGACACACAAGGTCATGAAATGATTTATTGAACTTGCCTAAACTCTTCTAGACTCCCTAAGACATAAATTCCTATTACATCTTTTTGTTGGTCCTAAGGTCCTACCAGGCCCTTTAGGACAAATTACAAACATTGCAATTTTCATCATTAAAGGACATAATGGACCTTAAGACATCATAATTGATTGGCTCTTCACTCCTAAGACCTTCAAAAGTATTTAATGGCTTCTTTGAGTCCTTTGGTCTTCCAAATGCACCTGCACCAACTTGAATTCTCCTTCAATGCTTGATGAATGCTTGATTGCTTGTTCACTTGGAATTGAATTGATTTTATAATTAAGAGATCACTTGAATTATAGGTAGACCCCTTCAAATGATAGGGTAGGCTTCCTTTTATACCTAATATATATATTGAAAGCATTTTATCCTGATGACATTAAATTAAAGTACTTTCTCTTCTATCTGGTATTGGTGGAGCAAAGGTTGCATTGCATTAACCTATGATACATATTTCCGCAGATACAACACAAGTTAAATGTATCCCAGGTTGATGCAAAGCAACCTCTTCTCCAGAGATCACTAGAAAATAGAGAAAGAACTCTAATTTAATGCCATCAAGATAAAAGGCTTTCAAGATAGATAAAATTTGAGTTTGATTGTCATCATTTACTTTGCCAAATTCTTCACACGTAACCCCTGAATCAATTTCCTAAACACAAAATGATGAAAATAGGTTTGTTGATGGGGGATTTCCTAGGTCAAATAGGTTTGAATATACCTTGAAGTGTGCAATATGGAAGGTTTGCATTCTTAATCTCCTACCCATTTCTTAATTTAAAAGATGACATCTTTATTAAATATCTCCTCTATTTTTGGAGGTAGACATCTTTAGGAAAAGATCTCTTCCTCCCTCTTTAAAATGATCCCTTTAGATCTAATCTAAAAATGCTTAAAATTGAACATGGTACCTTGATGAATCTTTCTTGAATCCTCACACAAGGTTTTAGGATGTCATGTAGACTGTTGATCATGAATGTTGGGCTTTAACTTGAATTCTCCTTCAATACTTGATGAATGCTTGATTGCTTGTTCACTTGGAATTTAATTGATTTTATAATTAAGAGATCACTTGAATTGTAGGTAGACCCCTTCAAATGAAAGGGTAGGCTTCCTTTTATACCTAATCATACATAAAGTGTTTGAATTTTTTCTCACACATGAGGCAAGAAATGAGGGGTCATATTTTGGGTCCCAATATGAGTCTTGTCAATTTAGGATGTGACATGCTAAAGTGGGCATCAATGTCTCAAGATCAGATGGACCTTAAGTGATTGTCTCCCTTGCATATAATTTGTTTGGGTGATAAACTTCACCATTCTACTCACAAGAATTTTATTAAGTCTCAAATATAGGGAAACATAAGGATTCAAATAGAAAACTTGTACATGCAACTAAATCCATTGACTAATTAGAAGAACAAAATTAAGAAACGGTTCGATCATCTGAGAGATGTTGTAGACTTGCAACTCACGAGCTACTTAGTTTTTGCAGGTAAGAATTTTTTTTGTTTTGGTTATGGTTGTGGTGTTTGTAGGGAGACATTTACAAATTTATATCTATTTTCACTATTTAATGATTTATGGGTTTATAATGGTAATTTAATGTTCTTTCATATTTTTGTATATATTATTTATAATAACCTATTATATTGATTTATTCTATTATGGATAATGGTGTGGGTCAGATGACTTTGCCATCAGTGCATGAAAGCATTGCATGAGTTCTACTTTAAAAAATTACATGAAACATTTTTAATTTATTTGATTCAGTGTTATTTGAATTTTTTTTTTATCAATGATGTTTCATTTCTCCAAGAATTGGATCTAGGATCTTTCCGTCAAATAATATGTAACATCCAATGACCAAATATTTTCTTTGCAAATGCTTATTTTATTTAATTATCATCTGAGCATGAATTAAAATTGATATCTGTACGAAAGCAGAACATACAAGCTGAAGACTCATGTGCAAGTAAATTTTATAAAAGAAAGCAAGCAGGCATTATCTTGAATGACATGGAAACAAGCTCATCAGCTGCCTAGAAGAGAGCAATTGGAGAAAAGTAGAGGAAAGTGTTAAAGGGTGATAAATACATAGAGAGTATGCATTAAAAACAAACAATGTCTAGAGTGTGTGATGTGACGTCTCTAATTTATGTCCGGAGGGACTAACTGGTTTTGGAGTTCCTGCAAAACCTATTGGGCCACGGTTGGAGGAAATAAATGTGTTCATGCAAGGAGCACCTTTTTTCTATTATGAGAATGATCCTTTTGCACCAAAGGATATTTGGAAGGCAATATCCAAAAATTTCTATAGTGTGGAACTAGAGTTGGTGGACTCGAAGTAATTTTTAGCTTTCAGAAGACCAAGAGGTCATGTACACAATCTCCCAATAGAAGGGCGATTTCAAGCATTAACTCTCACCCCCCATGACTATTCAGGAAGCACTTCCTCAGACAAAGGACTATTGGCCTCTATGGGATCAAAGAAAAAAATTGAAGCATAGACTTTAGATGATGTGGTGGTGTCCTTCGTGAAGAACTCTGCACTATAATTGAAAATTCATGAGGGAAACTGCAAGATAGTGAACATAAATACATTCTTGAAAAGTGTGAAGAATGGATCTTGGTTTGGGTTGGGCCAAGTCAGGTGGATCTTCTAGAGGTTGACGAGATAGAAATAATATTAGGATTTGAAAAAGATCACACTCGTGGAACTTCATGTGCGATTGATGGATTGCATTGTTTGGGTAATGCATTCCAAATAGATATAGTTTCATATCGTTTATCTGTCTTGATTAAATCCTTTTATCCTGATGGCAGTAAATTAAAGTAATTTCTCTTCTATCTGGTATTGGTGGAGAAGAGGTTGCATTGCATCGACCTAAAAGACATATTTTCACAGATACAACACAAGTTAAATGTATCCCAGGTCGATGCAAAGCAACCTCTGCTCCAAAGATCACCAAAAATTAGAGAAAGAACTTTAATTTAATGCCATCAAGATAAAAGGCTTTAATCAAGATAGATAAATGGTATGCAATTGTATCTATTTGGAATGCATTACCCAAACAACGCAATCGATCAGTCGCACACGAAGTTCCACGAGTGTGATCTTTTTAAAATCCTAATATGACTTCTATCTCATCAACTTCTAGAGGAGCCACTTGACCTAGCCCCACCCAAACCAAGATCCATTATTCCCACTTTTAAAGAATGTATTTCTATTCACAATCTTGTAGTTTCCCTCATGAATTTTCAATTATAGTGCAGAGTTCTTCACGAAGGACACCACCACATCGTCTAGAGTCTATGCTTCAATTTTTTTCTTTGATCCCATGGAGGCCAATAGTCCTTTGTCTAAGGAAGTGCTTCCTGAATAGTCATGGGGGGTAGAGGTAATGCTTGAAATCACCCTTCTATTGGGAGATTGTGTACATAACCTCTTGGTCTTCTGAAAGCTGAAAATTACTTCGAGTCCGCCAACTCTGGTTCCACACTATAGAAATTTTTGGATATTGCCTTCCAAATATCCTTCGGTGCAAAAGAATCATTCTCATAATAGAAAAAAGGTGCTCCTTGCATGAACACATTGATTTCCTCCAAGCCTGGCCCAATAGGTTTCACAAGAACTCGAAAACCAGTTAGTCCCTCTAGACATAAATTAGAGATGTCACATCACACACTCCAGACATTGTTTATTTGTATTTCACACTCTCTATGTATTTATCACCATTTAATACTTTCCTCTTCTTTTCTCCAATTGCTCTCTTCTAGGCAGCTGATGAGCTTGTTTCCATGTCATTCAAGATAATGCCTACTTGCTTTGTTTTACAAAATTTACTTGCACATGAGTCTTCACCTTGTATGTTCTGCTTCCGTACAGATATAAATTTTAATTCACGCTTAGATGATAATTAAATAAAATAAGCATTTGTAAAGAAAATATTTAGTCATTAGATGTTACATATTATCTGACGGAAAGATCCTAGACAATTCTTGGAGAAAAGAAACATCATTGATAATCCTTTTTTGCAAATAACACTGAATCAAATAAATAATAAATTTTTGTATGCAATTTTTAAAAGTAGAACTCGTTCAATGCTTTCATACACCGACGACAAAGCCGTCTGACCCACATCATCTGACACCGTCAGAATTCCAACGACAACTAAAGAAACATCTGACAAGGATGCTGTATATTCGGCATCACTTCCATGTCAGACAGTCGTCAAGGAGAAAACATAGCATCCGTCGGAATTCTGACAGTAATCCGCTGAAATTTTTTGGTCGGGGGAGCAAATATAGCTGTCCTCAGAAGAGTTTATAATGTCATCGGATGTCCAATGCAAATGGCATCTTTGGGAAGACCGACGATGAGTTTTTGACAGTTAAATTGGTCGGAAGTCCAACATGGTGTCGTTGGACTTCCAACAATTAGCCGTTAGAAATTAGACCCAAATGTACTAGTGATTGTATCTCCTGCATGATCTAAGGGTACTCATTGGCTTGCCGTTTCTCCATATTCACTCTGTTTCTTCCATTCTTTCACCATTATTTCTAATTTCTTCTTTTCTACCTCCCTCGAACTTCTTTCTCTTTTTCGAGAGATTGCTCAATTTTTCAAAATTTTTTGGTCCATCTCTCAAGGGGGCATACCACCCACTAAATTAACATTTATGGGACATATTTCTCATACCTATCTTTCTTTCTTTGAAATGACGTGATGAATCACACCGTCTCAAAGAGGGGCAAATGTAGACACATAAATCTGTCCAATTAATTAAATGAATATTTAGTATTTATTTGATTATTTGATCATCAGTCAATAGTTAATTAAATTGATATTTAATTAATTCATCTCCAAACTCTTCTTCTATTAACTAAATAAATTATTCAATTTATTTATATTAATTCATTAAACCATACTCTAACAATTAATTAAATGAATAAAGCATATTTGTTTAATTTAACCCCTTTCCTCATTTAAATAAATAAATAAATATTTATTTAGATCTCTAAAATCCCCCCCACTTGCATTCTCCTACAAATGCAAGCTGCACCAATACATAGATTTTATTTCTAAATAAAATCCTATTTTCTCTCACTTACCAAATCCACTTGCATCCAATAAGACTTTGGAGGAGGATGATGCCCCACATAAAATGTGTTCTAAAGGGTATATTCTCCATAGCCACTGTCAACAATCTTGACCTTGATATCAGGTTGGGTGGAGGTGGATGTGACATTGGAAGTGTTAGATGGTGGTGTGTTGAGTAGACAATGATAGTGATGCTTTCCTACAAGGATTTTGCAATATTTAAAAGGTTGTAGATCAGCCAGGATAGTGATCTCTCTACCATTGTATAGGAATTTTAGACATTGGTGGTAGGTGGATAGAACAACTTGAATGGAATGAATCCATGGGAAATCGAGGAGGATATTATAGAGGAGATCAAGGTCCAAGACTTGACAATTAGTTTCAGCTATTGCATGACCCACTTGAAGAGGCAAGGTGATGGTTCCTTTTGAGACCCGTTCTGCATCATCACATGCTTTTATTGTGATATTACCAGACGTATCAACCAGATTTGCAGAGAATCCCAATTGTTTGACTAATTTTTATGTATAGAGGTTTAGTCCAGATCCACCATCTATGAGGACTCTCTTTATTTTATGCTTATGCACAATAGATTCAATGTGAAGGGGCTTATTATGCGAGGGATTGATGGATGGAGCATCCTTACAAGTGCAAACTAGGTAATGTTGCACAACAAGGTTTCCTATCAAGGCCTAGAATTGAGTGACATTTGTATTGTGAGGGACACAAGATTCCAGGAGGGCCCGTTCAAGGATCCCTTTATGGATGGGTGAAGTCTTGAGAAGCTTGAGGATGGAAATCTATGTAGGCATCTTTCTGAGGGGATCAATGATGCTGTAGAAATTGGCTAATGAGGTGTAAGTGATAGGAGGAGGATGAGGAGATACTTAGATGGTTACTCTCCCTCGTTAGGTGGTGACATTGCAATCATTTTGGGGAGATAAATTAGAGGGTGAAGCACCCTGGATGACTATCTTAGCTTGATTAGGTCTGCTAGATGATTGAGTTGGAGGGGCACCCTGAATGATTACCCTAGGTCTGTGGGGTGTTGATGCAGGGTCACCTCCTTGGATAATGATGGTGTTAACATGATTATCAACAGGTTCAATGTGACCTACCAAGGAGTCAAATCTAGTGATATTGTTGGTGTAGTCATAAATGACCAAATGGGATGATGAACCTTTATCCTTAGCATGTTTAGGGAAGGGGGTCTTGATACATCTTTAACTTATCATTAGAATTATTATGATTAGAAAGCACAACCTAAATATCACCTTTGTCAACAAGGTCTTGAATATTGTTATTGAGTTTCATACACTTTCATGTATCATGGCCCTAAACACGATGGTACTCACAATATTCATTCTCATTATACCACCAAGGTTTTGGTTGGTTAGCCTTGTATGGACGATTTATGGGAAATACAATGACAATGGCATTGACAAGATTTTGGAAGACAACCTCAATGGGTTCAACATCTGGAGTGTACTCACATTGAGGCTGATCGTTGGGATGAGATGATAGATCTATAATGGAAATGTTGTTATAGGGTTTGGATTGGTTCTATGAACCAAATTGGATGTTGAATTGATTATTGGTGATGGTAGGCTTGGTTGGGATGGTCATAGTCTGGACATGTTTGACATCAGTGACTTCATCATTGACAACATTATTTTTCTTAGACCAATACCTAGGCTTGTCGTTGGACGAGGAAGACCCTTGGGAATCTTTTTGATAAGGCTTTAAGACACCCTACTCTAGGAGGACTCATTCTAATTCTAGGCCTTTCCTAGAGACTTGTTCAAAGGATTCTAGACATTGAGAACTGAAAGGATGAGATATTTTAGAGATGAGGTTGCATTGAAATAAAACAATCTGATAGGATTTAGGTATGTCCCATGAGAACTTCTTAATAAGATGTCACCACCTTTTCAAAAAGTTGGTGACGGTCTCTCCAGTCCTTTTCTTTGTGCAACATAGGTCTATCATAGAAGCACCATTCTCAATGTTGTACTCATAATGCAACACAAATGTTTTGGCCAGGTTAGAGAATGACTTAATTGAACCATGAGGTAAGACTGAGAACCAAGGGAGGGCAGGTCCACTAAGACTCTTAGGAAAAAGTCTTTGTAGGTAGACATAACTATAGGATACTTCCTAACAGTCAATGTAGAACTCTCTCATCTATTCTCTAGGGCCACATTTGCCTTTGTACATGTCAAATTTAGGTATTTCAGAACTAGGAGGGCTATTGGCATTGTCACACAGGTTATGCAGTCATGCATAACATGTCATGTTATGATACACAAAAGTTGTAGGATGCAGAAGAATTACTATGCACAAAAGAATTGGTTTTATGTGGTGCAAAGTCTTCAGCAAGACCCTACTTCTATCTCAATGACGTTGTCCGCATTTCAATGTGAGAGGAAATATCGACAAGACCATCTTCTTCCCTTATTGGGATTCACTATCATATTGACAGAGTTCAATTTCGGTGTAATTTGGCTTTTCGCCTTGACCCAAGAGCCTCATCACAAAACCTCATAGTCTGGGTGATAAGATGTGGTTCCCACTACCCCACGATGTTGAAATGAAAGAAGCAATGACCATGTGGGATATGGATATTGAAGAGAATGGAAGAAACACCCACTCTCCCGTGTCATAAAAAGCTGATGAGAAATTACCTTGTGGTGTAAGTAAAAAATATGCGAATGTAGTCTCTCGCCACCCTGCACTGTTAGATGACCAATGCAAATCGGTCATGCAGGATAAGAAAGTGAAGTGAAGGGAGGATGAATCCCACTATTTTACAATAGTCATGGTAGAAGGAAAAATGTTATGCGGGGTAAGGAAATGAAGGATCTCAAGGCTCCTTGCTATTCCGCACCATGCAATATGGGTGCACTATAGTCCTGTGGGATACCGAGAAGGAAGGTACGTGAGATATCCTGCTATTGCACACCTTAGTTAGACATTGTGAGAGGTTGTGTAAGGAGATAAAAGACAAGGTGAAGCAAGTTCCCCCACTATCCCATGACCATAGGGATGGGAAAGATGCTATAGTGCGGGGTAATAAAAATATATAGAGTGGAGCATCCCACTAGCCCGCATGGGTCCAAACCTTGTGCATAATATGTTGCAAGGTAACAAGAAGATAGAAGTTGAAGGCTCCCTGCCATCCCACACTGCAAAAAATTGAGGTTGAATGACCTTGTGGGGTAACAAAGGATGGGATATGCACATATTGCTATCCCATGATGCCAAAGACTAGAGGATGGAACCCTTGCAGGACAAGACAAATGGAAAATGGTGCACATCCCACCATCCCAGAGTGACAAAGTTTAAGGTCATTGTAATAGCTGAACATGATTATGTGGACATGTTGGCAACTGGATTTACTTAGAGGTCCACATGGCAGGTTAACTGCTATTTACTAAAGATGACTGAGAAGATTCTGATGATACATTTGCATGCTGATAAGGAAGAGGACCTACGTTGTGGTTGACCAAACTTAACCAAATGTTTTGGACACCGAAAATGAAGACAAGTGGCTTCCAGGAGGTTGAAGAATGGATCATATGTGCCGAAGTATGTGACTACAGAGGAAATGTATTTAAAAGAGGTTCCTATTGTGAACAAGAGGATGGAGAATGCATTAATGGTGACTATGTTGCAGGATGCTAATGTGGCTCGAGGAAGGATACCAGATCTTTTTGGGAAGAGGAAGATTACTAAACTTAGTAAACTAAGTACATAGAATGATCTGAAGACAAAAAGGATGTAATTAATACCGATGGCTAATTTGGGAACATATTCAGGACAAAGAATAAAATCTCATGTAGTAAAAACCTCCAAGACAACAAAACTGAATAAAATATTTGAATTCTACCTTGGAGAAAAAAAATATTAGGGTACAGAGCCGATTGAATCAAGCAACAAATTTGATGAGATTTGACAATGGTTGGAGTGGTTGTCTTGAAAGAGGTAGAGGTGGAAATAAATTTTTCATATAGTCTATTGTCAAGTGTAGAAAAAGCATGAGAGTTGCCACTAATAAAGGTGGAGACGCTACAACAATAGAAAGACAGAGAACAATAGACAGGAGAGAATATTCAACAAGGTAAAGCAAAGACAAAAATAAGTAGAGATTAAGAGAAGTAGAGGTAGAGGGAAGAAGACAATCAGACAAAGGAAGAAGATAAAGTAGAGAAAGAACATTAGCAGGTAGAGAGATCTAGTCTCAGGCATGAGAAATTTATAAGTTTTACAAAACTCATTTATAACAAGGTTTTATTATTGTATTGTAAAACTTGATATTATTGTATTTCTTTGAGTGGGTGATGAAAGCATGGGTAGATTCTCCTTGAGTAGGTGCTCTAAATTAGGGGTTGGTGCTCTTTAAGTTGGTGTTCAAAATCATCAAGGGTTGGTTCTCCTTGGGTTGGTGCACTAAACATATTGTAATAAACAATTTTTTTTGTGAGGTTGGATTGGAGTAGTAGACTCCAGCAACTATTCTCACTAAGGTTTTTCCCACTTTGGGTTTTTCTCATAAATCTAGTGTCATGATTTAATTTGTGTGTGTGTGTGTGTTCTTAATTGATTCTCAGTTTTAGTATTTGAACATGAAGATTAAAAGTTTTACAATACATTGATTGACCTCTCATCTCAGTATCCATTTGTGTTCTTCAATTGGTATCAGAGTGCCAGGTTCTCTATTTGAAAAGGTTTCTCTAGCATGGGTAGATTCTGATTAGTGAACACAATGGATAGGAATGAATCCTTCTCTTCTAAAGCACCTATGCTTGATGGCACAAACACTGTCTTCTAGAACAGAAGAATGGAAACTTATTTATCCTCTTTAGGCTTGGAGGTGTGGATGTTAGTAAAAAATGGCTATACCATTCCCCAAGAACCCCCTACAGATCCTGATGCTAAAAGAGAATATGAGAACAATGCTAGAGCCAAGAATGGAATCTTAAGTGTTCTATCTATACAGAGTTTTTCAAAGTCATGCACTGCACATCAGAAAAGAAAACATGGGATAAACTACAAAAAATCTATGCAAGACATGTCAAAGTAAAGGAGGCCAAACTGCAAAATCTTAGAGGTCAGTTTGAAGGACTTAAGATGAAAGAAGATGAGAACATAGTTAAATAGATTAAAAGTGTAGAGGAAATTGTAAATGCCATAACAAGACTTGGAGAAAATGTGATAGACGAAGTTATATTCAACAAGGTTCTAAGATCATTAACGAAGTTAGGTATGACACAAAGGTCTTTGCAATAGAAGAATCGAAAGACCTAAAAACATTCTCCATGGGTGAATTATTTGGTTCACTATCAACTGATGAGATGAGGACAACTGGAAGTGAGACCTCAAAGAGAGAAGCTGCTTTCAAATCAATCAAGAAAGGAAAAGAAGAAGCTGCCCATGAAGAAGATGATGAAGATTTTGATACTGCTATAGCTAATTTTGTGAGAAAACTCAAAAAGGGATCAGACAAGTAAAAAGTTAAACTTCCCTTCAAGTGCTTTAACTGTGGTAAAATAGGACATTTTGCTTCTAAGTTCCCCTATGTGAGAAAGATGGAGATGAGAAGAAAAACAAAAGATCATTTGGTAATGATAAAATGAAGAAAACCTACAAGCCAAGAAGGAGGAGCTTTAGGAAGAAAAACAGTCTCTACACTTGTGAAGATAATGTCATGGATGAAGAGAGTGTCTCTGATGAGGATTGTAGTGAAGAAGAAAGAGAGGTTAATCTCTTTATGGCACAAGGAGAACTAGATGATGAGAAAGCTGCTAGTGATGAAGAGGAAGAAGTTGAAGCTGAAGTAGACCTAAAAGGTGAACTTGTAAGTACTTTGGAAGAACTTAGAAGGGTGAGAAAAGAATACAAAAAGTATCGATATGATGTTACTGAAGAACAAGAGCTGCTAAAAAAATCTCTTGAGGAGTCAAAGACAATTTTTTTTTATTTGAGAATCCATTTGGAAGAAGTAAAAAGGATGTATGAAGCAACAAAATCAGATTTAGAGAAGAAAGAAAAAGAGTCAAAATATGGAAGAAGATCTTGTGAATCTAAGAAAGTAGTTTGAAAAGAATGAAGACGAACTCAAAATGAGAATTAAGTATGGTGGAAACATTGAGGCATTGGACAAGATGTTGAACAAGAAAAAGAACACCAAGGACATTAATGGTGTTGGATTTAAAGTAGGAAAATGTTCTAACTGTGAAGTTTCACTTAGAAAGGAGATACACTTCACTTCCTCAAGTGAAAGTGAAGCCAAACAAACATTCACAGTTAGCAAGCCCACTAAAAAGAAGACATACACTGCTGCCACAAATAATTAGTCAAAGAATCAACATGTTTATCATAACAAAAAATCCAAGGTTGATGATGGGGGCTTCACAAAGGTCAAGGATACAAGAAAGAAGAACTCAAGAAGACAAAACTATGCTGCTCCAAGGAGACAAATGAGGAATAACTTCAATAATGATTGTACATATCCCAATTTCATGGCTACTATTACAAATGTAATACATATGGTCATAGAATTCCTTATTGTAGGATAATGCGTAGGTCACCTACTATCTTTGAAAGTAGAAATCCACTTGCTGCAATTAGGGATATGAATGTCATTTGTTATCATTGTAATGGGTATGGTCATAAGAGTTATGAATGTAGAAGAAATATATCTCAGTCCTACAATAGTTTTTCAAATTCATCATTCAATGTAAATGTGAAATTCTATCATTGTCAAAACTTGGGCCACATTGCAAAACATTGTAAACTTAGGACAGCTAAACAAAAGAAGACAATGTCAACATTTGAACCAAATGCAAAGCCAGAACAAAATGGGACACCTGAAAAGAAGAAAGAGACCAAACAAGTTTGGGCAGAGAAAGATAAAAACAAAAGTGAGTCAAGATTGATTGTACAAACTGCCTTACATGCAAACAGGAAAAACCTGTGGGTAGTAGATAGTGGTTGCTCCAATCACATGACTGGAGACAAGAAGAAATTCACAAAACTAGAGGATTGGAATGGTGGTTCAATGAGGTTTGGAGACAACTCATCAATCAAAATCAAGGGAAAAGGTACTCTAAAAATTGATGGAAAATTAAAATATCATGATGTTTATTATGTTGAAGGACAAAAACATAATATGCTAAGTGTGATTTAAATGTGTACAATGGATACAAATTCACTTTTCACTCCAAAGGATGTAAGATAAGAAAGGAGAGTAATGCACAACTTGTTGTTGAATGATAAAGGACAAATGGCAATATATATAACCTTAAGGAGTGTTTTAAGTCTCAATGTATGATGGGGCAAGTTGATGAGAGTTGGTTGTGGCATAGGAGACTAGGTCACATAAACTTTGATAACCTTGTTAAAGTAAGTAAGAAAGGATATGTTAGGCACATTCCTCAGATTGTCAAACTTGCTAATATAATTTGTGAGGAGTGTCAAAGAGGTAAGAAAATAAAGGTCAACTTTAAGACAAAAGAATATTCAACTACAAGGCCCCTTGAGCTTGTCCATACTGATTTATGTGCACCTACAAGGACAAGATCCCTAAATGGAGAAAGATACTTCATGTTGCTAATAGATGATATCTCAAGGATGACATGGGTAACCTTCCTGCAAGATAAATCACAAGAATTTGAGAGATTCAAGGTGTTCAGGAAATTGGTTGAGAAGGAAAGTGGATACAAGCTGAAGTGCTTAAGATCAGACCATGGGGGTGAGTTCACATCAAATGAGTTTGAAGATTACTATGAGAGACATGGAATTAGAAGGACATATTTAGCCCCTAGGACACCGCAATAAAATGGTGTTGTGGAGAGAAAGATAGATCAATCAAGGAGATGGAAAGAACAATGTTAAATGAAGCAAATCTACCTAATGTATATTGGAAAGAGGAAGTCCACACAACTATATACACATTAAAAAAAGTAAAACTAAGAGTAAACAACAAAATGATACCTTATGAATTGTGGTATGATAGGAAACCCTTAGCCAAATACTTCAAGGTATCTGGTAGCAAATACTTTATCAAAAGAGATGAGGATGGCCTGGGTAGTTTTGAATCAAGAAGTGATGAAGGTATTTTCTTGGGATACTCTACTCATAGAAAGGCCTATAAGTGTTTCAATAAAATACTTAAAAAGGTGGTTGAGAGTGTTCATGTGAGAATTGATGAGAATATGCACAAAGGAAAGCAAAAATCAATAACTTAGATTGAAGAATCATATGTTGATGATGAAGAGAAATATGAAAGTGAACATGAAGAAGAAGCACCAAGAAAATCCCTAAACAGATATGTGCAAAAGAATCACCTTGAGGATTAGATTATAAGGAACAAGAATGATGGCATGCAAACAAGAAGGAGAGAAAGGAACAATGACCAATTAAATTTTTGCCTTATGACTGAGATGGAACCCAAGATATATGATGAGGCCAAAAAAAGTGATAAGAGGATGAAGGCTATGGAAGAAGAGTTGCAACAGATAGAGAAGAACAAAACATGGGAATTGGTTCCTAGACTTGCTGATAAGAATTTCATTGGGACAAAATGGGTCTACACGAACAAAATGAATGAAGAAGGCAAAGTAATAAGGAACAAATCAAGACTAGTGTGCAAGGGATATGTTCAAGTTGAAGGAATAGACTTTGAGGAGAAGTTTGCACCAGTTGCAAGGCTTGAGGCTATAAGAATGTTCTTTGCATTCTCAGCCTATAAAGGATACAAAGTATACCAAATGGATGTTGTATGCAAGAAAAACGGTGCAATGAAATGAGAATTACGAAATCAATGACTAGTCCACACACTAATGGGACTCTTGGTGCAAGTTATGGAGCTATATGGACTAGTTCAACTTCCCAAGGGATGTTCCATTGTTCTCTATCTCACAAGACCCTTTAAGCCAATGCCTTTTCTCTCAAATCACTGAGCAAAGTGACTTAGGGATGGCAATCATGAGAATGAGGGATGTTTTGATCAATCTAACATGAATGAAATCCTAATTATGCATGATTTTAACAAATATGAGTTAAACTAGTATGTATATGATGATAAGATGAAAAGATTAGTAAAGAACTATCCTAAAATGATATACTAGCTTAATGTGATTATTATGATGAAAAGAAAATACTTCTAAAATGTTTATTAGATTATTTCTAATCAAAGAGGGATTGAAATGCTTAGTAAAAATGTGTATAAGTGTGATACTAAAGACTTGGATTGTTATGAAGAAGGAATGAGCTCTATTTATAGGGAAAATAGGGCAATAGATGGTCAAGATTGGATAATCTTAACAAGGGCCAGGATTGAAAGTTAATCAATCCATGTTTACAATTCTCACCAATGAAATGGTGACAATTGTCAACAAGAGACTGCTTGAGAGGAGGTGAAAGAAGCATTAAATTCTTGAGAAGACCTCATGGTTACCTTAGGGGGTAAGGGTTAAGGTTAGGTTAAGGTTATCCATTGGACAAAGCTTTTACCCAAAGGATAAAATCTTGTGCAAAGGTTAATGGGATAACCAAGGGTAAAGCCATGAGTGCCTGATGAGATCCCTAGGTTAGATGAAGGTTGAGTTAGGCAAAAAGTCTCTAACCATGCCAAAAGGGTTAGTTAACCGTTAATGGTTTGGAAGAATTTGGGGAAAAATTTGTAAGAGTCCTTCCAAATTTGAGGGAACTCAACAAGTTAGCTTGTTGAAGGCATAAAGGCTTTAATGCCTTTGGAAGACTTTACTCCAAATTTGATAAGTGACATCCTCAAGTTTAGGGAAAGGAGATAATTGAAGGGCTTAGGCTAATTGATTAGGATTAGATAGGTTCTAGAAGAATCTAGAAAGAGGGTTAGAAGGCAAGTGGGAGATGTAGGAAAATTCAAGTGGGTGGGGAAAATAGAATTTAACTAAAATAAAATTAATTTATTTCAATTGTGGTTGCAACTTGCATTTGTAGGATTTTGCAAGTGGGGGGATTTAATTAAATGTAAATTTAATTAAATGAACTAGAAGGGGGATTTTAATTAAATGACATAGAAGGGGGATTTAATTAAATGGATTAGATAGAAGAAGGGTATATTAATTAAATCTTAATTTAATTAATAGGCGATTAGAAGAATAGAGATATTAATTAAATCTTAATTTAATTAATTGGAAGAATTAAGAATAATTAAATGAATAAAATTCACTTAATTCATTGTGCAACTTTTAGGTGTCTACATATGTTAATCTGCATTTCTAAATGGCAACCTTGAAAAAGAGGTGTACTTTGAACAACCTGAAGGGTTTCAGCTACATGAAGATGATAAATTTGTCTATAGATTGAAGAAAGCCCTGTATGGATTAAAACAAGCTCCAAGGGCATGGTACTCTAGATTGGACAAGTACCTACATCAACAAGGATTCTAAAAGGGGAGTGTTGATAGCAACCTATACATCAAGATAGAAGGCAATCATATGATTATTGTATTAGTTTATGTAGATGATATCATATTTGGATGCAACAAGGATTCCCTATGCAACAAGTTTACTGATCAATGTAGTCTGAGTTTGAGATGCCCATGCTTGGTGAGCTGTCATATTTTATTGGTTTGCAAATTTCTCAGTTAAGTGAAGGTGTATTTATATCACAAACCAAGTATGCTAAAGACATGTTGAAGAAGTTTTAGATGGAGGACAACAAACCGGTTTGCATCCCCATGGTGATTGGATGCAAGATAAGTAAAGATGACGAGTCACCTAGTGTAGATCAGACTGTATAGATCAATGATTAGGATTTTGTTATATCTAACAACATCAAGGCCAGACATAGTGCAAGTAGTTTGTATGGTGGAAATATTCTAAGCATCCCCAAAGCAATCACATGTAAATGCAGTGAGAAGAATATTTAAATACCGACAAGGAACATTGGAGTATGGTTTATGGTATCCAAAAAGGGGTGACTTCACTCTACATGCTTACATTGATGTTGATTGGGCATGATGTATTGATGATAAGAAGAGTACTAGTGGAAGAGACTTATTCTTGGGTGATAGATTGGTCTCATGACATAGAAATAAGTAGGAGAAAATTTCTTTATCCGCTACAAAAGATGAATATATTGCAGCTGCCACATGTTGCTCACAAGTATTATGGATGAAGCAGACACTAAAGGAAATTTAAGTGGAGTTTTGAGACCCTATTCCCATTGTGTGATAACTCAAGTGCAATAAACATATCAAAGAATCTAGCCATGCACTCAAGGAAAAAACACATAGCAATCAAATATCATTTTCTAAGAGAGAGGGTAGTTGATAAGGAGGTCAAACTAGAATATGTTCCTATAGATGAACAAGTGCTAGATATTTTCATCAAGCCCCTACCTAAGGATACATATGAATATCTCAGGATGAAATTGGGGGTTGTTCCTCCTTCATCTAGAAATTAAGGAGTTAATAAGACTCATTTGTTTAGGGGGAGTCTACAATTTCATCTTTTTCATCCTTGAACCACCTGCCCTTTCTCAGGGGGAGATTTAATTTTTTTTTTTAAGCAGTAGTAAAAATTATTTTTATATTGTAATAATGGTCCATCTAGTAGAATCTACAATAGATGAAAATTGACATTGCTTTCACATGATTCTTGTCATTAGAGATGTGTTGCAAGGGGAGCCTGACAAACACAAAGTATTCTTCAGCAGACATTGTCTAGGTTAGACATCTTTGGGGGAGCCTGACAAATACAGAGTATTCTTCAGCAGATGTTGGCCAGGTTGGACGTCTTTCAACATAGGTTGTGTGGAATTATTTGTGTATAGAACCCTTTTCCATTGTTGTCAAAGGGGGAGGGAGGAAACTTATTGTATGTTGATATCAATGCCAATGAGGGAGATTGTTGGCATTGTTGTCATTGATGTCAACAATTAGAGGACAAAGGTACATAGAGGAACATATTGGAGACACAAAGAGCAAGTGGTGAAACACATAACACGTAGGTTATGCAATCATGCATAATACATTGTGTTATGCTACACAAAAGTTGTAGGATGAAGAAGAATTGCTATGCACAAAAGAGTTGGTTTTATATGGTACAGAGTCTTCGGCAAGACCTTTCTTCTATCTCAGCGACGTTGTTTGCATTTTGGTGCGAGGGGAACTATCGGAATGACTATCTTCTTGCCTTATCAGGATTCACTATCATACCGACAAAGTTTGATTTTGGTGTAACTTAGATTTTTGCCTTGACCCAAGTGCCTCGTCACAGAACCTTACGGTATGGGTGATAAGATGTGGCCCCCACTACCCCGTGATGTTGAAATGGAAGAAGCAATGATCGTACAGGATATGGATACTGAAGAGAATGGAAGCGGTCCCCGCTATCCTACATTGTAAAAAGATGAAGATAAATTACCATGTGGGGTAAGTAAAAATTATGCAAATGTAGTCTCCTGCCATCCCACACCACTGGATGACCAATAAAAATTGGTCTTGTGGGATAATAAAGTGAAGTGAAGGGAGGATGAATCTCGCTATACTGCAACAATCATGACAAAAGGGAAAAGGTCATGCGGGGTAAGGGAATGAAGGAGATCAAGGCTCCCTACTATCTTGCACCATGCAATATGGGTATGCTATAGTCCTATGGGATGCCAAGAAGGAAGGTACATGAGATATCCCACTATTTTGCATTTTAGTTAGGTGTTGTGAGAGTTTGCATGAGGAGACAAAAGATAAGGTGAAGCAGGTTCCCTGGCTAACTCATGGCCACTGGGATGGGATAGATGTTGGCATGCGGGGTAAGAAAACTATGCAAAGTAGAGCATCCCGCCAGCCTACATGGGTCCAAACCTTGTGTAGAATATGTTGCGGGGTAACAAGAAGACATAAGTTAAAGGCTCCCCTCTATCCCACACTACACAAAATCGAGATTGAATGACCTTGCAGGGTAACAAAGGATGGGAGATGCACATACTGCTATCCCATGATGCAAAAGACTAGAGGATGGAGCCCTTGCGAGACAAGAAAAATGGAAAATGGTGCGTATCTTGCCATCCTGCAATGACAAAGTTTAAGGTCATTGTAATCGTTAGAGATGATTCTGTGGACATGTTCGCAACACGATTGACTCAGAGGTCCACATGATAGGTTAACTATTGTTGACTGAAGCTAACTAAGAAGATTCTAATGATACATTTGCATGCCGATAAGGAAGATGACCTATGTGGTGGTTGACCAAACTTGACCAAATATTTTGGTTGTCGAAAATGAAGACAAGTGGCTTCTAGGAGGTCAAAGAATGGACCATATGTGCTAAAGTTGGTGACTATAGAGGAAATAGATTTAAAAGAGGTTGTTGTTGTGAACAAGAGGATGGAGAATGCATTAATGGTGACTATGTTGCAGGATGCTGGTGTGGCTTGAGGAAGGATACCGAATATCTTTGAGTAGAGGAAGGTTACTAAAATTAGTAAAGTAAGTACATAGAATGATGTGAAGACAAAAAGGATGCATTTAATATAGGCAGCCAATCTGGGTTCAACATATTCAGGACAAAGAATAAAATCTCATGCAATAAAAACCTCCAAGACAATAAAACTGAATAAAATATTTTTCTGCCTTGGAGGGAAAAAATATTAGGTTTACAGAGCCGATTGAATCAAGCAACAGATTTGATGAGATTTTACAATGGTAGGAGTGGTTGTCGAGACAGAGGTAGAGGTGGAAATAAAATTTTCATATAATCTATTGTCAAGTACTAAAAAAGTGTGAGAGTTGCCACCAAGAAAGGAGGAGATGCTACAACAGTAGAAAGATAGAGAACAATAGAAATGAGAGTATATTCAACATGGTAAAGAAGAGACATAAAGAAGTAGAGATAAAGAGAAGTAGAGGTAGAGAGAAGAAGAAAATTAGATAGAGGAAGAAGATAAAGCAAAGAAAGAACATCAATAGGCAGAGAGATCCAGTCTCAGGTGTGAGAAATTTGTAAGTGTTACAAAACTTGTTTGTAATAAGGTTTTATCATTGTATTGTAAAACTTGATATTATTGTATTTCTTTGAGTGGGTGGTCAGAGCAGGGGTAGGTGCTCCTTGAGTAGGTTCTCTAAATTAGGGGTTGGTGCTCCTTGAGTTTGTGCTCAAAATCATCAAGTGTTGGTGCTCCTTGAGTTGGTTCTCAAAATCATCAAGGGTTGGTACTCCTTGTGTTGGTGCCATAAACATATTGTAATCAGTGATTTTTTTCTAAGGTTGGCTTGCAGTAGTAGACTCCAGCAACTATTCTCACTGAGGTTT
Organism: Cryptomeria japonica; assembly: GCF_030272615.1. Lineage (NCBI taxonomy): Eukaryota > Viridiplantae > Streptophyta > Pinopsida > Cupressales > Cupressaceae > Cryptomeria > Cryptomeria japonica. The sequence continues at coordinate 204,002,958 of NC_081414.1, forward strand.
TCCCACTTTGGGTTTTCTTCATAAATTTGGTGTTGTGGTTTAATTGTGTGTGTGTGTGTGTGTGTGTGTGTGTGTGTGTGTGTGTGTGTGTGTGTGTGTTCTTAATTGATTCTCAGTTTTTGTATTTGCACATAAATATTAAAAGTTTTATAATACACTGATTCAGCCCCCCTCAGTGTCCATTTGTGTTCTTCAATGGTATGGAGGCACTAAGATAAAAAGATCATAAGGATAGGGAAAAATTTCCTCAAAGGTATATGATTTCTTGTGGGTCCCATCCTTTAGGTTATTAATTAGATCTTTCATGTCCTTAATTTCCTTCATAAGGTCGGGTGGTTGATTCTAAACATTAAGAATATGTTGACCTAAGTTGAATCCTGGATTATGTGTGTACATGACCAGTATACCACCACCAATATATTGATAGGAAGAGGTGGGAATTTGGGAAGTGATTAGAGTGCGTGAGGCAACAATGACATTGATGGGTGGCAAGCTAGCGTTAATGTAGTTGGCATAATTTTGAAGGGGTGTAGATAATCTAGGTGGTTGAGAAACAAGGGGGATTGGAAGTAATAGAAGGTACGAAGGTTGTGGGTTGCGGATTAAGGATGGTATTGAGAAGAGGTTGATTAGTGAAGTCACCTTCCATAGGGGTGTCAAGGATGGACTGGTCAAAATTAGGAGGTAATTGAGCCCCTTGTTTGATAAGTTCAGTTAATAAAGAGATAAGATCTATTTTGATGATTTTATCGATCATTTCCTAGTTGTAAGGATCATCCATAAAGGTTTTCAAGCATGGGGAATGTTTAGATTGGTCAGTGTACTCTTCTTCTACTTGAACATCATCATCAACATATAGATTTGGGTCAGGTAACTCACTAGCTAATTTTTTCTTTTGAGAGTGTCAATAGCATGCATGCATAACCTCAAGATTATAAGAACAAGATGATGATTTAAAATTGGATAGATAGACTTGATTAAGAAATCTAGATGAGGTGATGCAAGAGGAGGATAAGGAATTAATGATTTTGGATTTGATTTTGAAATTATTGGATTGGTTTAATTGATTGGTCCTTGGATTAGGACAAGATTGATTTAGATTGGGATGAAACCTTAGTTCTTGGATTAGGATTAGGCGAGGTGTAGGGATTAATGATACAAGCCACAAAGCAAGGTAACAACCAAGCTAGGATGAATTTAGATCTTTGGATTAGGATTTGACTTGATTAAGTATTCTCTTACTTGGGATAGCTTAAGTTCCCAAGCAAAATTAGAAAAAAGGATTAGGGTTTGGATCATCCCAAATGTATTAGGACTAATTAAGTTAGGTACTTGAGATAGATAATTTCTCAAGAATCACACCAATTAGGGATCAACAAAAGATAAATATCTAAATTAGACTTTGCAAAGTGCTGACCTTGGATTGGGATTGATGATTGATAATTGAAATTTGGATTAGAAGATTGATTAGGTTAATGTGCTAATTCCTTTAGGATGGAACGGAAATGATTATGGATGGTGGGACTGATGATGGAAGGAAAAGGTGAGAATGGAGGTTACCCAAGGTGAGGATGAAACTCAATATGTGATTTCTAGTTGAGTAAGGAGAGATAATGAAATGAAGTTGCTCTTATTGATTGATTGGGATAATCTTGACCTTTGATTAAAAGCATGGGTTCTCAATGTTTCTTGGTCAAATTTTTTATTGAAAACATGGAGATATTTATGGAAATGATACAAAAAGCTTCAGTGTTTCAACAAGAGCTTTCGATTTTTGTATAAGAAGCTTCTGCGTTTTAGGATTTGCTTGAGACTGGGCTTCTTTTTCTGGACTTGGTGATGGATCAAATTTTTGGGATGCTTGAGAGAACTTTGGTTATGATGCATGGATGAAAACTGACTGAAAATTTAGCTCAAGTGGAGATGGAAAAACAGAGGTAGAGATTGCAATTCTCAGGAACAGACAGAAAAATAGAGGTGCAGACGGTGAAATGTAGTCTGATAGTGATTGGACAAATTTTTTGATTGATTTAGTCAAATTTTTTGGTCAAACTTAGAAATGTTGGACTGAATTGTCTTGGCAAGAGATGTCAAACATGAATACACATTGGCCAAGGAGACACTTGAGAGAAGCAGGTATTGGAGGGCCTAGATTAGCCCAATTTTTACAAAATCACTAGTATGCACAATTGAAGACACACAAAAGCATGCATTGCCTAGGTTGGAAAGAGGATTCTACTTGTTGAGTCCCCACTTGGTTTTCTCCATATACTTAGACAAAGCAGATAGAAAGAGATTCGGTGGCACTAGTTCCCCCTTTCATGACACACTTTTCTCAGGAATACCAAAATCTCATACCCTGAAGATCTAGAGATCTTATGAGCTAGGGGACATCTATCTTGATAGTGAATAGTATGATGTGGGGTGTCTTTGGAGGTTTGACCTGCTGCACTAACAAGAAAATAAATTTTTGGCCTCTACTACAGATGGTTTTTACTCAGTTTTTGGGGAAATAATGCTTGTTATACATGCTGTGGTTTTCTTAATTAAGAGGCCTCATAGCTAGGTTTGAATAAGGGTTTAATGTGTCACACATACACTAGAGGAGACATTCGTCAGTATAACACATCCACACCAGGTGAGAATGAATCTCATCACCCTCACAAATATTTATTTAATGGAGTGAAAGAGTGCAGATTGGGTCATTCATTCTCACCTGCCTATTACATCAGGAGGCAAGCCCTCTAAGGTTTCTAAACTATGACAAAAAAGTGGATAGTTCTGGTTTTTTTATCACACAAGCTTTCGTAAGGGGAGAGAATATACCTACTATCTTGCTCAAATATGAATTTTTTTTGTCTAATTATTAATGCATGAAAGAAAAATTCCTATCATTCACTTAGTTAAAAATAAGCCTTCGACATTCGAACCTACAACAAGAATTAGTAGTTCACGAATTTTGGTCTTTGAAACAATCAATAAAAAGCTAC